>NC_057806.1:637989742-638364547 GCF_018294505.1 Triticum aestivum
TTGAATAAAACTCCTCCCGCAAGGCCCAACATTGGTTTTACCATTCGCCACCTAGCCTTTTTTCCCTTGGGAGTCGTGCATCTCGAGGGTCATCTTTATTTTAACACCCCCCCCCCCCGGGCCAGTGCTTCTCTAAGTGTTGGTGCGAACCGGGCAGCCTGCGGGGCCACCTCGAGGAAACTCGAGGGCTGGTTTTACTCGTAGCTTGACCTATCTGAGTGTGCCCTGAGAACGAGATATGTGCAGCTCCTATCGGGATTTGTCGGCACATTCGGGCGGCTTTGCTGGACTTGTTTTACCATTGTCGAGGATGTCTTGTAACCGGGATGCCGTGTCTGATCGGATTGTCTTGGGAGAAGGAATATCCTTCGTTGATCGTGAGAGCTTGTGATGGGCTAAGTTGGGACACCCCTGCAGGGTTTTGAACTTTCGAAAGTCGTTCCCGTGGTTATGGGCAGATGGGAATTTGTTAATGTCCGGTTGTAGAAAACCTGAAGTTTATCTTAATTAAAATGCATCAAACGCGTGTGTAACCATGATGGTCTCTTCTCGGCGGAGTCCGGGAAGTGAACACGGTGTTGGAGTTATGCTTGACGTAGGTTGTTCTAGGATCACTTCTTGATCATAGTTTCTCGACCGTGCTTTTGCCTTCTCTTCTCGCATCATTTGCGTATGTTAGCCACCAAATATGCTAGTCGCTTGCTGCAGCTCCACCTCATACCTTTTACCCTACCTATAAGCTTAAATAGTCTTGATCGCGAGGTGTGAGATTGCCGAGTCCCCGTGACTCACAGATGCTTCCAAAACCAGCTTGCAGGTGCCGTTGAACCGTGCAGATGACGCAACCAAGCTCAAGGAGGAGCTCTATGAAGATCATGTTCGTCATGTTGTTCTGTTTCCAGTTGATCAGTAGTGGAGCCCAGTTGGGTCGATCGGGGATCTGTGTAGCATTTGGGGTAGTCTTCTTATATTTTGGTTCTGTAGTCAGACCTTGTGTGTATTTGGATGATGTAATGTTTTATTCCTGTAATTGTGTGAAGTGGCGATTGTAAGCCGACTATGTATCTCTTTTCCCCTATGTATTACATGGGTTGTGTGAAGATTACCTCACTTGCGACATTGCTTTCAATGCGGTTATGCCTCTAAGTCGTGCTTCGACACGTGGGAGATATAGCCGCATCGAGGGCGTTACATAACACCACCTCCTGTCCTTGAACTCTATGAAATCATGTACATGATAGCCCATATGTGTGAAGGTTTTCTCATGAAAATGACCATAGAGCAAGTTTATGATTTTTGGTTGGTAACATGTCACATAAGACAACATTGTGAACAGGTTTTATATTTTTTGATTTTTTAAATTAATGATGCTCATTTGACCTCGATCGTGCCAGCTAGGGTATTTTCATGAAAATAACCATAGACCAAGTTTAGTATTTTTCCTCGTTAGTTTGTCTTATAAAATGACGAACGGCGAAGGTTTCATATTTTTTCGATTTTTTTAAATTAGTTATACTCAGTCAAAGCTTTCGAAACCCCGTTGACCAGCTCAAAACCCCTCTAAACCCCGCGGGGTTTTGCCTAACCCTAGATCCCAACTTCAGCCGTCCGATCATACCCTCGCGCAAAGCAACAACCCTCAGATCTGGCCTTCTAGAAGGAACTAGGTGGGCTGGCTGTGTGCAGGCTCCGCGTCGTTGGATCACAAAGATGGCTCCGCATCGTTGGATCGTGGGGCGATCCGCGAGAGGCGATCCTATTGGCTGTGCTCGGCTGCTCGCCCACCACTGACTCCGTGAAAAAAACGTTGTTATTGGGCCCAAAAGGAAACCAAGCTCTTATTTTTGCATCGTTTGCTCTGTTTTTGCATCGTTCTTTTTGTTCTATACAAATGTAAAATGACCAAATTTATAAGGGCTAAATTTATTTTTATCATGTAAAATGACCACAAACTATCAAAAAATGGGTCATTTTGCAATTGTATAATGGCCACAAGCCCTCTATATCTTTATCATGCAGAATGACCGAATTTTTAAGGGCACAATTATTTTTATCATTCAAAATGGCCACAAGCTCTTCAAAAATTGTCTCTTTTTGTTCATATAATATCTGGTTTGACCACGGATTCCCACATGTGCAATTAGCTTGTTTTTCTTCTTCTTTTCAAACCACCTTTTCCCACGCGTGTACACTCCCGATGCTGCGGTGGGTTTGAAAACAGGCTACTAACTTCACATTTGACCCCGTTATTGCCACGACCAAATAACACGTAGCACTACATCTATTTAAGCCACCCTCTGCCTCTGCCATCCCTCATCCATCTGCCCTTCTTGCTCTTCGACCCCTTCTCCGTCTTCTGCATATCCCTTAGCCATGCAGTACACTGAACCAACCTACCGCTTCCCACCCACCGTGCCGGAGAGGCTCTACCCTACCAGTGTGTACGTTGATCGCACACTAAGTGTGTGGGCAATATCAAGGCTGAGGACCACAAGGAACTTCACCGAGTTCTTCCTCGCGTCCGGCTACCACCACCTCCCGAGGGGATCTCCAATGATGTTTCACGTCGAGGAGGTCATCCAAAACCGGGTGGTGGTTGCTCTCCTTACCCACTTCACCAACACATTCGACGCCTTCTACCTCCTCAGACGGGTGTTTTGGTGTGGCTCTAAGTTCATCGCTTTCACCACCCACAAAAGGTTCACGAAGTACAACACCATCTTCCTCACCACGACGCACATGCACACTCTTCCGTACCCCATCGACAACACCCCGGAGGAGCAGTGAAAAAGGCGCCCGGAGGAGGAGCGAGGTGGAGAAGGCGGCGGCTAAGGTTCTAAACCCTCTATCTTTTTTAGTCTATGTTATGTTAAGTTGTAATTGAACTATGTTGGAGTTGCTTTGGGCTTGTTGGCCCTTTTCTTAAATTCAATTATTAGGTTTTCTATCTATTCTATTATTAAGTTTTTCCTAGTTTGAGCTATGTGATCGTGCTATGGGCTTGTTGGCCCTATCTACATATTGGGATTACATATTTGTTGATTATTTTCTTAGAGAGCTCGACTTGTTAGTAGGGTTCCCTTGTTAGTAACCACCTACTGCATGTAAGCAAGCTTTGTTAGTAGGGATAAATGAGTACAATGAAGCAAGGGAGTGGTTCTTTTTTTACGCAAGCCAAAAATATGTAGCCACCTAGCTAGAAGAGAGGAACCAGCGGCAGTGACCATCGCTGCATCCATGGCGGCTGGCGTGCAAAAAGCTGCTCGGTGAGTGCATCGTGGCGGACGCATCGGCGCATGCAGGATCGATTGGCGCATCATGGGATCGTGGCATCGGCGCATGCGGGCTCGATCGACGCGGCAGGGTTTGCTGGGTGCATGCATAGCAGGCTTCTGTCCTGGCGGCGCGCGCAAACGTTTAATGCAAGGGACGGCCCAACGAAACCACGGCCCAACGGTCGAACAGCGACACCACCCAACGCGGCCCCACTTGTCAGGTCGAACGGATGACATAGTCCAGCATGGCCCCACTAGTCAGAGTTAATGGTCAAGCCTTTGACCCGAGGGCAACGTCCGTTGTGCCCAGTTATGAGGGTTTCTGGCAAGGGAGTGGGGAAAATTGAGCAAAAGTAAAGAGCGCGGGGAAGAATGAGTGGAGCTAAGGAACCAGGGGCATAGATGTAAAAATCCCATAAATAAATTGTAGTAGTGTTTTTTGGGGATTTTGGGTTTATAAATCTGAAAAATATATGATGGAAATTAGACCCGGGCGGCAAAGGTTTCACTAGAGGCTTCTCTCTTGAAAGAAAACATATGGTTGGTAAACAAATTACTGTAGAGCAATTGATAGAAAAGTGCAAAGTTATGACGATATCTAAGAAAATGATCATGAATATAGGCATCACGTTCGTGACAAGTAGACCGACTCCTGCCTGCATCTACTACTATTACTCCACACATCGACCGCTATCCAGCATGCATCTAGAATATAAGTTCATAAGAACGGAGTAATGCCTTAAGCAAGATGACATGATGTAGAGGGATAAACTCAAGCAATATGATATAAACCACATCTTTTATCCTTGATGGCAACAATTCCATACGTGCCTCGCTACCGCTACTATGTCACTGGGTGAGGACACCGCAAGATTGAATGCAAAACTATGTGAAGGAAATGTGCCCTAGAGGCAATAATAAAGTTATTACTTATATTTCCTTATATCATGATAAATGTTTATTATTCATGCTAGAATTGTATTAACCAGAAACTTAATACATGTGTGAATACATAGACAAAACATAGTGTCCCTAGTATGCATCTACTTGACTAGCTCGTTAATCAAAGATGGTTAAGTTTCCTGACCATAGACATGTGTTGTAATTTGATGAACGAGATCACATCATTAGAGAATGATGTGATGAACAAGACCCATCCGTTAGCTTAGCATAATGATCGTTAAGTTTTATTGCTATTGCTTTCTTTATGACTTATACATATTCCTCTGACCTTGAGATTATGCAAATCCCGAATATCGAAGGAACACCTTGTGTGCTATGAAACGTCACAACGTAACTGGATGATTATAGAGATGCTCTACAGGTGTCTCCGAAGGTGTTTCTTGGGTTGGCATACATCAAGATTAGGATTTGTCACTCCGAGTATCAGAGAGGTATCTCTAGTCCCTCTCGGTAATGCACATCACTATAAGCCTTGCAAGAAATGTGATTATGAGTTAGTTACGGGATGATGCATTACGGAACGAGCAAAGAGACTTGCTGGTAACGAGATTGAACTAGGTATGATGATATCGACAATCAAATCTCGGGCAAGTAAACATACCGATGACAAAGGGAATAACGTATTATGTTATTGCAGTTTAACCGATAAAGATTTTCATAGAATATGTAGGAACCAATATGATCATCCAGTTCCGCAATTGGTTATTATGCCGGAGATGTGTCTCGGTCATGTCTACATAGTTCTCAAACCCGTAGGGTCCGCATGCTTAACGTTTGATGACGATTTGTATTATGAGTTATGTGTTTTGGTGACCAAAGTTTGTTTGGAGTCCCGGATGAGATCACAGACATGACGAGGAGTCTCGAAATGGTCGAGGGATAAAGATTCATAAATTGGAAGGTAGTATTCAGACATCGGAATGGTTTCAAGTGGTTCGGGTATTTTACCGGAGTACCGAGGGGTTACCGGAACCCCCTGGAGAAGTATTGGGACTACATGGGCATTAGAGGAGAGAGAGCGAAGCCCGCGAGGGATGGCGCGCGCCCTCCCTCCAAGGGAGTCCGAATAGGACAAGGTGGAGGGGGCGCGGCCCCGCTTTCCCTCTCCCTATCCCTCTCGTTCCTTTCCCCCTTCGGTAAGAAAGGAAAAGGGTGGGCGAATCCTACTAGGAGTGGAGTCCTAGTAGGAATCCCCCCATGGCGCGCCCCTCCTGGACGGCCGCCTCCTCCTCCCCTCCTTTATATACGGGGGCAGGGGGAACCCCAAAGCACATCAATTGTTCTCTTAGCTGTGTTCGGTGCCCCCCTCCTTAGTTTACTCATCTAGTCATAGCGTCATAGTGCTTAGGCGAAGCCCTGTGCGGATCACATCACCATCACCGTCACCATGCCGTCGTGCTGACGAAACTCTCCCTTGACCCTCTGCTGGATCAAGAGTTCGAGGGACGTCATCGAACTAAACGTGTGTTGAACTCGGAGGTGCATACATTCGGTACTAGATCAGTTGGATCTTGAAGACGTTCGACTACATCAACCGTGTTAACCTAATGCTTCTACTTTCGGTCTACGTGTTGGGGAACGCAGTATTTCAAAATTTTCCTACAATCACGCAAGATCTATCTTGGAGATGCATAGCAACGAGAGGGTGGAGTGTGTGTACATACCCTCGTAGATACGATCACACAAGATCTATCTAGGAGATGCATAACAAAGAGAGGGGGGAGTGTGTCTACATACCCTCGTACACCGAAAACGGAAGCGTTTAGTAACGCGGTTGATGTAGTCGAACGTCTTCGCAATCCAACCGATCCTAGCACCGAACGTATAGCACCTCCACGTTCAGCACACGTTCAGCTCGATGATGTCCCTCGAGATCCTGATCTAGTTGAGGACGAGGGAGAGTTCTGTCAGCATGATGGCGTGGTGATGGTGATGATGATGCTACCGGTGCAAGGCTTCGCCTAAGCACTACGACGATATGACTGAGGTGTGTAACTGTGGAGAGGGGCACCGCACATGGCTAAGACAATTGATCTTGTGTGTTCTAGGGTGCCCCTGCCCCCGTATATAAATGAGGGAAGGGAGAGGTCGGCCAGCCCCTGTAGGGCGCGCCAGGAGAGAGGAGTCCTATACTAGGACTCCAAGTCCTAGTAGGATTCCACCTGGAGGAAGGGGGAAGAAGGAAGGGAGAGGAACAGGGGAAGGAAAGGGGGCGTGATACGTCTCCAACGTATCTATAATTTTTGATTGTTCCATGCTATTATATTATCTGTTTTGGATGTTTAATTGGCTTTATTATGCACTTTTATATTATTTTTGGGACTAACCTATTAACCAAAGGCCCAGTGCAAATTGTTGTTTTTTGCCTATTTCAGTATTTCGTAGAAAAGGAATATCAAACAGAATAAAACCTTCGCGAGGATCTTTTTTGAAACAAACGCAATCTAGGAGACTTGGAGTGGAGGTCAAGGAAGCAACGAGGCGGCCACGAGGTAGGGCGGCGCGCCCAGGGGGCAGGCACGCCCCCAACCCTCGTGGGCCCCTCTTAGCTCCACCAACCTACTTCTTTCTCCTATATATACTATTATACCCTGAAAACATCCAGGGGAGCCACAAAACCACTTTTCCACCGCCGCAACCTTCTGTACCCGTGAGATCCCATCTGGGGACCTTTTTCAGCGATCTGCCGGAGGGGGATTCGATCACGGAGGGCTTCTACATCAACACCATAGCCTCTCCAATGATGTGTGAGTAGTTTACCACAGACCTTTGGGTCCATAGTTATTAGCTAGATGGCTTCTTCTCTCTCTTTGGTTCCCAATAAAAAGTTCTCTTCGATGTTCTTGGAGATCTATTCAATGTAATACTTTTTGCGGTGTGTTTGCCGAGATCCGATGAATTGTGGGTTTATTATCAAGATTATCTATGAACAATATTTGATTCTTCTCTGAATTCTTATATGCATGATTTGATATCTTTGCAAGTCTATTCGAATTATCAGTTTGGTTTGGCCTACTAGATTGATCTTTCTTGCAATGGGAGAAGTGCATAGCTTTGGGTTCAATCTTGCGGTGTCCTTTCTCAGTGATAGCAGGGGCAGCAAGGCACGTATTGTATTGTTGCCATCGAGGATAACAAGATGGGGTTTATATCATATTGCTTGAGTTTATCCCTCTACATCATGTCATCTTGTCTAATATGTTACTCTGTTCTTATGAACTTAATACTCTAGATGCATGCTGGATAGCGGTCGATGTGTGGAGTAATAGTAGTAGATGCATAATCGTTTCGGTCTACTTGACACTGACGTGATGCCTATGTTTATGATCATGCCTAGACATTCTCGTAAGTATGCGCTTTTCTATCAATTGATCAGCAGTAATTTGTTCACCCACCGTAATATATGCTATCTCGAGAGAAGCCACTAGTGAAACCTATGGCCCCTGGGTCTACTTTACATCATATAAGTTTCCGATCTACAATTCTAGTTTACTATTTATTTTGCCATCTTTACTTTCCACTCTATACAAAAATACCAAAAATATTTATCTTATTACCTTTATCAGATCTCACTTTTGCAAGTGGCCATGAAGGGATTGATAACTCCTTTATCACGTTGGTTGGAAGGTTCTTATTTGTTTGTGCAGGTACTAGGCGACTTGCGTGTAGTCTCCTACTGGATTGATACATTGGTTCTCAAAAACTGAGGGAAATACTTACGCTACTTTGCTGCATTACCATTTCCTCTTCAAGGGAAAACCAACACACGCTCAAGAGGTAGCAAGGCACCGCCCCCTTCCCTAGTCCAATTCAGACCCAAGGGGGGAGCCCAGCCCCTTGTGGCCCTTCTCTCTCCCCACTAAGACCCATGAAGGCCCATTAATTCCCCCAGGGGGTTCCAATAACCCTCCGGCCCTCCGATAATTATCCGGTACTTCTCGGAACTTATCTGGTGTCCGAATAACATTGTCTAATATATCAATCTTTATGTATCGACCATTTTGAGACTCCTCGTCATGTCCGTGATCTCATCCGGGACTCCGAACAAACTTCGGTCATCGAATCACATATAACTCACAATACAAATCGTCATCGAACGTTAAGCGTGCGGAACCTACAGGTTCGAGAACTATGTAGACATGACCGAGACACATCTCCATTCAATGAACAATAGCGGAACCTGGATGCTCATATTGGCTCCTACATATTCTACGAAGATCTTTATCGGTCAAACCGTATAACAACATACGTTGTTCCCCTTATCATCGGTATGTTACTTGCCCAAGATTTGATCATCGGTATCATCATACCTAGTTCAATCTCGTTATCGGCAAGTCTCTTTACTCGTTCCGTAATGCGTCATCCCGCAACTAACTCATTAGTCACATTGCTTGCAAGGCTTATAGTGATGTGCATTACCGAGAGGGCCCAGATATACCTCTCTGATACACGGAGTGACAAATCCTAATCTCGATCTATGCCAACTTCAACAAACACCATCAGAGACACCTGTAGAGCATCTTTATAACCACCGAGTTACATCATGACGTTTGATAACACACAAGGTGTTCCTCCAGTATTCGGGAGTTGCATAATCTCATAGTCAGAGGAACATGTATAAGTCATGAAGAAATCAATAGCAATAAAACTAAATGATCATTAATGCTAAGCTAACGGATCAGTCTTGTCCATCACATCATTCTCGATGTGATCCCGTTCATCAAATGACCACACATGTCTACGGCTAGGAAACTTAACCATCTTTGATTAACGAGCTAGTCAAGTAGAGACATACTAGGGACACTCTGTTTGTCTATGTATTCACACATGTACTAAGTTTCCGGCTAATACAATTCTAGCATGAATAATAAACATTTATCGTGATATAAGGAAATATAAATAATAACTTTATTATTGCCTCTAGGGCATATTTCCTTCAGTCTCCCACTTGCACTAGAGTCAATAATCTAGATCACATCACCTTGTAATTAACACCCATAGTTCACATCGCCATGTGACCAACACCCAAAGGGTTTACTAGAGTCGATAATCTAGTTCACATCGCCATGTGGTTAACACCGAGTACTTAGGTGTGATCATGTTTTGCTTGTGAGAGAGGTTTAGTCAACGGGTCTGCCATATTCAGATCCGTATGTATTTTGCAAATTCCTATGTCTACAATGCTCTGCATGGAGCTACTCTAGCTAATTGCTCCCACTTTTAATATGTATCCAGATCAAGACTCAGAGTCATCCAGATCTGTGTCTAAGCTAGCATCGACGTAACTCTTTACGACAAACTCTTTATTACCTCCATAACCGAAATTTTTTTCCTTAGTCCTTTAAGGATAATTTTGACCGCTGTCCAACGATCTACTCCCGGATCACTATTGTACCCTCTTGCCAAACTCATGGTGAGGTACACAATAGGTCTGCTACACAACATAGCATACTTTATAGAACCTATGACTGAGTCATAGGGAATGAATTTTCATTCTCTTTCTATTTTCTGACGTGGTCGGGTTTTGAGTCTTTACTCAACTTCACACCTTGTAACACAGGCAAGAACTCTTTCTTTAACTGTTCCATTTTGAACTACTTCAAAAACTTGTCAAGGTATGTACTCATTGAAAAAACTTATCAAGCGTCTTGGTCTATATCTATAGATATTGATGCTCAATATGTAAGCAGCTTCACCGAGGTCTTTCAG
Organism: Triticum aestivum; assembly: GCF_018294505.1. Taxonomy (NCBI): domain Eukaryota; kingdom Viridiplantae; phylum Streptophyta; class Magnoliopsida; order Poales; family Poaceae; genus Triticum; species Triticum aestivum. The sequence goes on from NC_057806.1 coordinate 637,999,690, forward strand.
TGAAAAATTCTTATCCAAGTATCCTTTTATGCTATCCAGAAATTCTATATTATTTCCAATCAACAATATGTCATCACATATAATATTAGAAATGCTACAGAGCTCCCACTCACTTTCTTGTAAATACAGGCTTCTCCAAAAGTCTATATAAAACAATATGCTTTGATCACACTATCAAAGCGTATATTCCAACTCCGAGAGGCTTGCACCAGTCCATAAATGGATCGCTGGAGCTTGCACACTTTGTTAGCACCTTTAGGATCGACAAAACCTTCTGGTTGCATCATATACAACTCTTCTTTAAGATATCCATTAAGGAATGCAGTTTTGACATCCATTTGCCAAATTTCATAATCATAAAATGCGGCAATTGCTAACATGATTCGGACAAACTTAAGCATCACTACGGGTAAGAAGGTCTCATCGTAGTCAACTCCTTGAACTTGTCGAAAACCTTTTGCAACAATTCGAGCTTTGTAGACAGTAACATTACCGTTAGCGCCAGTCTTCTTCTTGAAGATCCATTTATTCTCTATGGCTTGCCGATCATCGGGCAAGTAAACCAAAGTCCACACTTTGTTCTCATACATGGATCCCATCTCAGATTTCATGGCCTCAAGCCACTTCGCAGAATCTGGGCTCATCATCGCCTCCTCACAGTTCGTAGGTTCATCATGGTGAAGGTCAGAAAATTCTTTGAACTTTTCAAATGTTTCAGACTTATCTTTCATCAAGTAGATATACCTGTATCTTCTCAAATCAACTATGAAGGTGAGAAAATAACGATACCCGCCGCGAGCCTCAATACTCATCAGACTACATACATCAGTATGTATTATTTCCAATAAGGCAGTTGCTCGCTTCATTGTTCCGGAGAACGGAGTTTTAGTCATCTTGCCCATGAGGCCAAGCATCAAGTGATTCATAATCAAGTGATTCCAAAATCCCATCAGAATGGAGTTTCTTCATGCGCTTTATAACAATATGACCTAAACGGTAGTGCCACAAATAAGTTGCACTATCATTGTTAAACTTATATCTTTTGGTTTCAATACTATGAATATGTGTATCACTACCATCGAGATTCAACAAAAATAGACCACTCATCAAGGGTGCATGACCATAAAATATATTACTCATATAAATAGAACAACCATTATTCCCTGATTTAAATGAATAACCGTCTCGCATCAAACAAGATCCAGATATAATGTTCATGCTTAACATTGGCACCAAATAATAATTATTCATGTCTAAAACTAATCCCAAAGGTAGATATAGAGGTAGCATGCCGACGGCAATCACATCGACTTTGGAACCATTTCCCACGCGCATCGTCACCTCGTCCTTAGCCAATCTTCGTTTAATCCGTAGCCCCTGTTTCGAGTTGAAAATATGAGCAACAGAACCAGTATCAAGTACCCAAGCGCTACTAAGAGCATTAGTAAGGTACACATCAATAACATGTATATCAAATATACCTTTCACTTTGCCATCCTTCTTATCTGCCAAATACTTGGGGCAGTTCCGCTTAGAGTGATCAGTCCCTTTGCAGTAGAAGCACTCAGTCCTAGGCTTAGGTCCAAACTTGGGCTTGTTCACTTGAGCAGCAACTTGTTTGTCGTTCTTCTTGAAGTTTCCCTTCTTCCCTTTCCCATTTTTCTTGAAACTAGTGGTCTTGTTTACTATCAACACTTGATGCTCCTTCTTGATTTCTACCTCCCCAGCCTTTAGCATTGCAAAGAGCTCGGGAATTGTCTTATACATCCCTTGCATATTATAGTTCATCACGAAGCTTTTGTAGCTTGGTGGCAGTGATTGAAGAACTTTGTCAATGACACTATCATCAGGAAGATTAACTCCCAGTTGAGTCAACTGGTTGTGGTACCCAGACATTCTTAGTATATGTTCACTGACAGAACTATTCTCCTCCATCTTGCGGCTGTACAACTTATTTGATACTTTATATCTCTCAATCCGGGCATTTGCTTGAAATATTAACTTCAACTCCTGGAACATCTCATATGCTCCATGAGGTTCAAAATGTCGTTGAAGTCCCGATTCTAAGCCATAAAGCATGGCACACTGAACTATCGAGTAGTCATCAGGTTTGCTTTGCCAGACGTTCATAACGTTCGGAGTTGCTCCTGCAGCGGGTCTTGCACCTAGCGGTGCTTCCAGGACGTAATTCTTCTATGCAACAATGAGAATAATCCTCAAGTTATGGACCCAGTACGTGTAGTTACTACCATCATCTTTCAACTTAGCTTTCTCTAGGAACGCATTAAAATTCAAAGGAACGATAGCATGGGCCATTGATCTACAACAATATAGACATGCAAAATACTATCATGTACTCCCTCCGTTCCAAAATATAGTGCGCCCGCACTTCCCGAGGTCCAACTTTGACCATAAATTTAACCAACGAGACCAATTGCGGCGGGATAAAAAATTATATAATTGAAAACTTCTTTCGAATACGAATTCACTGATATAATTTTTGCTCCCGCCACAATCGGTCTTGGTAGTTAAATTTACGGTCAAAGTTGAAGCACGTGGATAGAGGAAGCACTACATTGTGGAATGGAGGGAGTACTAAGTTCATGATAAATTAAAGTTCAATTAATCATATTACTTAAGAACTCCCACTTACATAGACATCCCTCTAGTCATCTAAATGATCATGTGATCCATGTCAACTAAACCATGTCCAATCATCACGTGAGATGGAGTAGTTTTCAATGGTGAACATCACTATGTTGATCATATCTACTATATGATTCACGCTCGACCTTTCGGTCTCAGTGTTCCGAGGTCGTATCCGCATATGCTAGGCTCGTCAAGTTTAACCCGAGTATTCTACGTGTGCAAAACTGGCTTGCACCCGTTGTACGTGAACGTAGAGCTTATCACACCCGATCATCAGGTGGTGTCTCGGCACGACGAACTGTAGCAATGGTTCATACTCAGGGAGAACACTTATACCTTGAAATTTAGTGAGGGGTCATCTTATAATGCTACCTCCGTACTAAGAAAAATAAGATGCATAAAGGATAAACATCACATGCAATCAAAATAAGTTATCTGATATGGCCATCATCATCTTGTGCCTTTGATCTCCATCTCCAAAGCACTATCATGATCACCATCGTTGCCGGTTTGACACCTTGATCTCCATCATAGCATCGTTGTCGTCTCGCCAACTATTGCTTATATGACTATCGCTACCGCTTAGTGATAAAGTAAAGCAATTACATGGCGATTGCATTTCATACAATAAAGCGACGACCATAAGGCTCCTGCCAGTTGTCGATTACTTTTACAAAACATGATCATCTCATACACCAATTTATATATCATCACATCTTGACCATATCACATCACAACATGCCCTGCAAAACCAAGTTAGACGTCCTCTACTTTGTTGTTGCAAGTTTTACGTGGCTGCTATGGGCTTCTAGCAAGAACCGTTCTTACCTACACATCATAACCACAATGATTTTTGGTCAAGTGTGTTGTTTTAACATTCAACAAGGACCAGACGTAGTCAAACTTGATTCAACTAAAGTTGGAGAAACAGACACCCGCTAGCCACCTGTGTGCGAAGCACGTCGGTAGAACCACTCACATGAACGCGGTCATGTAATGTCGGTCTGGGCCGCTTCATCCAACAATACCGCCTGAGGGAGTCCTGGATTAGGGGGTCTCCGGACAGCCGGATTATATCCTTTGGTCGGACTGTTGGACTATGAAAATACAAGATTGAAGACTTTGTCTCGTGTCCGGATGGGACTCTACTTGGCGTGGAAGGCAAGCTAGGCAATACAGATATGTATATCTCCTCCTTTGTAACCGACCTTGTGTAACCCTAGCCCTCTCCGGTGTCTATATAAACCGGAGGGTTTTAGTCCGTAGGACAACATACAATCATACCATAGGCTAGCTTCTAGGGTTTAGCCTCTCCGATCTCGTGGTAGATCTACTCTTGTACTACCCATATCATCAATATTAATCAAGCAGGACGTAAGGTTTTACCTCCATCAAGAGGGACCGAACCTGGGTAAAACATTGTGTCCCCTGCCTCCTGTTACCATCCGCCTTAGACGCACAGTTCGGGACACCCTACTCGAGATCCGCCGGTTTTGACACTGACATTGGTGCTTTCATTGAGAGTTCCTTTGTGTCGTCACCGTTAGGCTTGATGGATCCTACTATCATTGATGGTGATGCAGTCCAGGGTGAGACTTTTCTCCCCAGACAGATCTTCGTGTTCGGCGGCTTTGCACTGCGGGCCAATTCGCTTGGCCATCTGGAGCAGATTGAAAGTTACGCCCCTGGCCACCAGGTCAGGTTTGGAAGCTTAAACTACACGGCCGACATCCGTGGAGACTTGATCTTCGACGGATTCGAGCCTCTGCCTTGTGCGTCACGTGGTCACGATGAGTACAATTTAGCTCTACCATCGGATAGAGTTCAAGAGATCGCACGGGCAGCCGCTCCGACCCTCAACTTGGAGCCAGGTGCGCCTTCCGCGGACTGGTGGATGGACCCCGCCACGGAGGCCTTACCCTTAGCGGCGATCGAGCCAAACATCGACCTTACCTTGCACGAGAGCCGTGATGTTAAATTGTCGGATCCTTCTCCAGCCACGGACTCCGAACCGCCTGCGCCCGTTCCTGTCGAATCCGATTGGGCGCCGATCATGGAGTTTACCTCCGCGGATATTTTTCAGCACTTGCCCTTTGGCGACATACTGAACTCATTAAGGTCTCTCTCCTTGTCATGAGGATCCTGGCCGAACTATGTCTGGCAGCACTGGGTTGCGGACGACGAAGAAATTCGAGGCCCACCCACCACCCACTTAGTAGCCACTGTCGATGACTTAACCGACATGCTCGACTTCGACTCCGAAGACATCGACGGCATGGACGACGATGCGGGAGGCGAAGAGGAACCACCGCCCACAGGGCACTGGACAGCCACCTCATCATATGATATATACATGGTGGATACACCCAAAGAAGGCAATGGCGACGAGACAGCGGAGGATGACCCCTCCAAGAAGCAACCCAAGCGCCAACGTCAGCGGCGCCGCTCTAAGTCCCGCCAAAGCAAAAGTGGTGATACTGGCACAGGAGATAATAATACTCCGGATAGTGCCGAAGACAACAACAATCCCCTGCAGCAAGATTTAGAGCAGGAGGATGGAGGAGCCAGCCCTCCTGAGAGAGCGGCAGATGGAGAATAGGAGGATGATAATTACATGTCCCCCTCCGAAGACGAGGCAAGCCTCAGCGACGACGAATTTGCTGTGCCAGAGGATCCCGTCGAACAAGAGCGCTTCAAACGCCGGCTTATAGCCATGGCAAATAGCCTTAAGAAAAAGCAGCAGCAGCTTCAAGCTGATCAGGATCTGCTAGCTGACAGATGGACTGAAGTCCTCGCGGCCGAGGAATATAAACTCGAGTGCCCCTCGAAGAGTTACCCAAAGTGCAGGTTGCTACCCCGGCTGGAGGAAGAAGCGTATGATACGGCTGATCGGCCACCTTGTGGCCGCGATAGAGAGGCATTCCAGCCAAAAACTCAGCCTCCACCCCGACGCCATTCAAATGAAAAGGCATGGGGAGATACGCCAGACCTGCGAGACATATTGGATGACAAAGCAAAGCATGCAAGATCGATCTACGGATCATGAGGGTGCGCCACTCTGCGAGACGATAAATGTCACGCCGAATACAGTAAAAGCAAATCCGGTCGGGCCGAACACAACGGGCAAGACCCATTTGAGATGCGTCGCGATATAGCCCAATACAGAGGCGCCGCACACCCCTTATGCTTCACAGACAAAGTAATGGATCATCAAATCCCCGAAGGTTTCAAACATGTAAATATTGAATCATACGACGGCACAACAGATCCCACAGTATGGATCGAGGATTTCCTCCTCCACATCCACATGGCCCACGGTGATGACTTACACGCCATCAAATACCTCCCACTAAAGCTCAAGGGACCAGCTCGGCATTGGCTTAACAGCTTGCCAGCCGAGTCCATCAGCTGTTGGGAAGATCTGGAAGCCGCATTCCTTGACAACTTTTAGGGCACTTATGTGCGGCCACCAGATGCCGATGACTTGAGCCACATAATTCAGCAGCCAAAAGAATCGGCCAGGCAATTCTGGACTCGGTTCCTAACAAAGAAAAATCAAATTGTCGATTGTCCGAATGCAGAGGCCCTAGCGGCTTTCAAACACAACATCCTCGATGAATGGCTAGCCCGGCACCTTGGTCAGGAAAAGCCGAAATCTATGGCAGCCCTCACGACACTCATGACCCGCTTTTGAGCGGGAGAAGACAGCTGGCTGGCTCGCAGTAATAACATATCAAAGCACCATGGTACTTCGGATACCAAGGACGACAATAGCAGGTCATGTCGCAACAAACATAAGCGTCGCATTAACAGCGATAATACCAAGGATACGGCATTCAATGCCGGATTCAAAGGCTCTAAACCCGGTCAGCGGAAAACGACATTCAAACAAAGTACGCTGGGTCCATCCATCTTGGATCGTATACTCGATCACTCGTGTCAAATACACGGCACCCCAGAAAAGCCAGCCAATCACACCAGCAGGGATTGTTGGGTGTTCAAGCAGGCCAGCAAGTTAATTGCCGAAAACAAGGACAAGGGGCCACATAGCGATGATGAGGAGGAGCCCCGGCAGCCACACACCGGAGGACAGAAGAGGTTTCCCCCACAAGTGCGGACGGTGAACATGATATACGCAACCCACATCCCCAAGAGGGAGCGGAAGCGTGCGCTCAGGGACGTATATGCATTGGATCCATTCGCCCCAAAGTTCAACCCATGGTCCTCCTATCCGATCACTTTCGATCGCAGGGACCATCCCACTAGTATCTATCATGGCGGATTCGCCGCACTGGTTCTGGACCCAATCATTGATGGATTTCACCTCAATCGAGTCCTTATGGATGGCGGCAGCAGCCTGAACCTGCTTTATCAGGACACAGTGCGCAAAATGGGTATAGGCCCCTCAAGGATCAAACCCATAAAAATGACCTTTAAGGGCGTCATTCCAGGCGTAGAGGCCCATTGCACAGGCTCAATTACACTAGAAGTGGTCTTCTGATCCCCGGATAACTTCCGAAGCGAAGAGTTAATCTTCGATATAGTCCCATTCCGCAGTGGCTATCATGCAATGCTCAGGCGAACCGCATTTGCGAGATTCAATGCGGTACCGCATTATGCATACCTCAAGCTCAAGATGCCAGGACCTCGCGGGGTTATTATAGAAAATGCAAACACAAAGCGCTCTCTCCTAACAGAGGAGCACACTGCGGCCCTCACAGCAGAAGCGCAAAACAGCCTCTCAAGGCAATCTACCAGTTCGGCGTTTCAAGGCCCGGACACCTTCAAGCGCGCTCAGACCAATCGGCAAATAGACCGCCTGGCGCGATCTGAGCTCGCATAGCAATGCGGCCCCCACCCCAGTCCCAGCCAAACGGCGAACCTCGTGCCACGCGTACATAATTACGCATTAAAAATACCATGGGCACAGGTGGGGAGGGGGGCACACTGCGGCACGCCCCAAGACGTGGCTTAAACCACACTAGGGGCTTCCTGTTTGGTTATTTTTATCTTTTTCAGGACTTTAATCTCTGGAAACCCTGTCCAGCAGCACTATTGCCGAACACACGATGCAATAACCAAGGAGGCAGACAATTACGTCACACCATGGAATTCCCAGGTGGATTACAATAATGAGCGAAATATTTGATTTAATACTATTCCTCAGCTTGCCCTTGGAAGGGACATAGTCCCACTCTTTGCTTATCGCACTATCTGTATCATTCTGCTTTAACGCACCTTTTTGAATAAACAATGCATAACATCACGACTATTATTGCATTCTTGTTATATATGTGTGTGTTCATTAACGACGCCTTGCAACCGTACACTTTGGTACGGCCAATACACCAGGGGCTTATGTACCCCACAATATGGTGTGAAAAGTTCGAACACTTTCACAAGTGCGGCACCCCGAACTTATAGCACTATATGCATCCACTCCGAATCATATCTTTGGTCAAATGTTGGGTTTGCCCGGCTCCTATGTTTTGGTACCTTACATTCCTCTCTATCGGCTAAGGTAGCGCTAGGAGAACTACTGCGATTGTGCCCCGGTTCTGCCAGGCTTAGCACCTCAGTAGAGAAAGCTAAAACTGACTGTCATGATAAGGCGAGAGACTGGTCGCTGTTCGGCGAGGTTTTTGAGTCCCTAAAGAATTATGCCGCTTAGGGCAAGGGGTCGGCCCTGTACGGCTTAAAGGCGTGTATCGCGCCCCGAATTCGGCCTTCCGAATACCAGGGGCTTTGCCGAAATTTAAAATTATAGAATTCTATGGCTAAGTGAGAGTGATAAAGCATTATTAGTACAGTTGCCTTGTTCGTTGTGCTGAGCACCTCCCTCGAAGGACCCAAACATGGGAACAAGAGTGCTTAGGTTTATCCCGAACACCCCAGCACTCGCGGCATGGGGGCAGAAGCCGAGGACTAGCCATCTCTCAGATTGGATAAACGGCCAAACAGAAGGTAATATTTTAAATTCACACAAGCGTTGCATAGCGCATATGAAACAAGTTTTCATCATACAGGATCACACGAGCAAGTTTACTCAAATATTACATCCTTGGAACATTCGTCCGCTACAAGACGGGCACCCTTCAGGACACCCTCATAATAAATTTGGGGGTGCGATGCTCTTTGCCCTGTGGCGGCCCTTCCTTGATCAGCTTCACGGCGTCTAGCTTGGCCCACTGCACCTTTACATGGGCGAAAGCCCGGCGTGAACCTTCGATGCAAACGGACCGCTTGACGACCTCCAGCCATGAGCAGGCATCCACAAGCCGCCTCACCAGGCTGAAGTAGCTGTTCGGAAGGACGTCGCCAGGCCACAGCCGGACTATAAGGCCCTTCATGGCCTGTTCGGCCGCCTTGTGCAGCTCGACCAGCTGCTTTTGCTGGTTACTTAGAGGCATCGGGTGTTCGGTCCCAGTATACTGAGACCAGAACAGCTTATCCGTTGAGCTTCCCTCCTCGGCCTGGTAAAACTGTGCGGCATCCGACACGCTGCGGGGCAAATATGCGAATGCTCCTGGAGAGCTCCGAATTCGGGTAAGTAATCGGTAATTTACTTTTACATGCTTGCTTTGTGTATAGAATGCCTTACCCACCGCTATCTTCTTCATTGCGTCGATCTCCTGGAGGGCCTTTTGGGCTTCGGCCTTGGCACTTTTCGCGCTCTCGAGGGCCGCGGCAAGCTCTGACTCTCGCGCCTTCGAGTCAAGCTCCAACGCCTCATGCTTCATCACAAGAGCCTGGAGCTCTTGCTGCACCTCCCCCACCCAAGCCTCTTGCTTTTCTCGCTCAGTGTGCTCCTTGGCCGCTTTATCTTCGGCCTTGGTTAGCGCCTGCTTCAGGGTCGCCACCTCGTTCGTCGCCCCTAGCAGATATACGATGATCCTGTCATTTTGCAATCGCGTTTATATATATATACATATCTATAGACAGGGTATTACTTACCCTTGTTCTCCTTGAGCTGCCTCTTGGCAAGGCCGAGATCTTTCTTGGACCCCTCGAGGTCCTGCTTCAGTACGGCAACCTCCACAGTCAATGCGGCGGACGCCAGCAGCGAGGCCTGCATACACATATTGACATACTTATATTAGACTCCTACGATATTATTTGATCCTCTGTTTGGCTTTTCTTTGTGAACACTGATCAAAGCATCAGGAGCTACTGTCTATGCGGTAATATTTTTCCTATATTTTAAAACACTTACCTCAAAGCCTGTTAGAAGGCTGGCACAGGCTTCAGTCAATCCGCTCTTGGCGGACTGAACCTTCTGGACCACCGCACTCATAATAGTACGGTGCTCCTCGTCGATGGAAGCACCGCGAAGCGCTTCCAGCAGATTGTCCGACACCTCTGGATGGACAGAGGTCACCGGCATAGGCGTCTTGCCCCTCTTAGAAGGAGGCCGCCTGCCCGAGCCCGGAACCACTGGAGGTTCCGGCACAGTGTTTGGCTGAGGGCCGAACTCGGGACTCTCAGGGGCCTTGTCCCCTCGGCTCCCGGAGTCCAGGAGGCCGCCTTGAGGCGCCTCCGGGACTGTCTCCCCTCGACCCGGTGCCTGGTGAGACTGCACCTCGGCATTGTCCGCAGGATAGGGGGAGGTGCGGTCGGAACTGGATCGCTATCCATGTCCGACGAGCCCAGGGAGTCTTCCGATGATACATCGATACGGGCTCGGGGCGGCCTGCATAATCATATTTTGGCGTTAGGTAAAGTAGTGCGGCAAAGGAATACTATGACTTACTCTGGTATCCGAATACTTACGACTTCCCTAGGGGCTTGGCCCTGGGCAGCCACTCGTCTTCACCATCGGCGGCGGTGGTAGAGTAGTCCGGAAGGAGAGTTCTCCCCTTCTTGGACCCCTCGCCCCCCCCCCCCAGTTGGGGCGGCCTTCCTTTTCTTATCTCCCCCAACTGGAGGGGGAGCATCTTCTTCTTCTTCCTCGTCTTCGGGGGAGGAGTGCGCCGCAGAGTCATCGGACGATGAGTCCGACGACGCCTGGCGTCAGGAACTCTTTCGGGTTCCCTTGGCCTTCTTGGTCTTCTCCGGCACCATATAAGGAGCCAGAGTCAGCATCTTCGCCAAAAGAGCGTCTGCTGGGCCTTCGGGCAAAGGAGTCGGACAATCGATCTGTCCGGCCGTCTCCCTGCCAGTCCTATTAAAGGTACGGGAGTTTAGATCCCGCATGGAGTCAATCTATAAAAAATAAGTATCCTATGAAAGGTAAAGCATCTTACCGCACTGGTTTGGCGCTTCGCGCTGAATCCACGATCCTCAGTAATGGGAGGGGGCACCTCGGCGCTTTTGAACAGCACCCTCCAGGCATCTTCGTGAGTTGTGTCGAAGAGCCTGTTCAGAGTTCGGTGATGCGCCGGGTGAACTCCCACAAGTTGAAGTCCCGTTGTTGGGACGGGAGGATCTGGCGATGGAGCATGACCTGGACTATGTTGACGAGTTTGAGCTTCTTGTTCACCATGTTTTGAATACATGTTTGGAGTCCGGTCAGCTCTCCCGAACTACCCCAGGACAGGCCCTTCTCTTTCCAGGAGGTGAGCCGTGTGGGGATGGCAGATTGGAACTCGGAGGCTGCTGCCCATGCAGGGTCACGCGGCTCGGTGATGTAGAACCAGCCCGATTGCCACCCCTTTCTGGTTTCCACAAAGGAGCCCTCGAGCCATGTAACATTGGGCATCTTGCCCACCATGGCGCCTCCGCACTCTGCCTGGCAGCCGCCCACAACCTTCGGCTTGACATTGAAGGTCTTCAGCCATAAGCCGAAGTGGGGCTTGATGCGGAGGAAGGCCTCGCACACGACAATAAACGCCGAGATGTTGAGGATGAAGTTCGGGGCCAGATCGTGGAAATCCAGTCCGTAGTAGAACATGAGCCCCCGGACAAATGGGTGGAGAGGGAATCCCAGTCCGCGGAGGAAATGGGTGAGGAACACTACCCTCTCATGGGGCCTAGGGGTGGGGATGAGTTTCCCCTCATCTGGGAGCCAGTGCGCGATGTCGTCGGGCAGGTATCCGGCTCTCCTCAGCTTTTTGATGTCTCCCTCCGTGGCGGAGGAGACCATCCACCTGCATCCCGCTCCGGACATGGTTGGAGAAGGTGGGGGTGGGAAGTGCGGACTTGGGCGCTAAAGCTCGAGTGTGCGAAAACGGATGAGCAAAGGAGGAGGAAGGCGTGGATGAAAGGGTAAATCCTTATCCCTTTATATGGGCGGACAAAACTAAGCGTCCCCACTAACCTGGTAAAACTCGCTTATCCCCCAAGCGTCGTAATCGATGGCACGGTTGGGTTACCCACGCCCGTATTGATGAGAATCCCGTGATAGGAGGACACGATCTCTGCTTTGACAAGACGTGTCAAAAAACTGCCTCGCGTTATGTGCGGGGCTAGTTAAAGGAAACGGTTTGAATAATCGCCAGGCCATGGCATAATGTCGTGTTGCCAAAACAAGTCAGCAAATTAGATTTGTGAAAATATTATTCTCTCTACGGTGGTATGTGATACTTATTTTGCAGGGTCAGACACTATCCTTGTATTCAAATTCTTCTATGATGTATTCGGAGAAGGAACCCACCTTGCAATGCCGAAGACAATACTGCGCGCCAGACTCATCGTCATTGAAGCCTGGTTCAGGGGCTACTGAGGGAGTCCTGGATTAGGGGGTCTCCGAACAGCCGGATTATATCCTTTGGCCGGACTGTTGGACTATGAAGATACAAGATTGAAGACTTCATCTCGTGTCCGGATGGGACTCTACTTGGCGTGGAAGGCAAGCTAGGCAATACGGATATGTATATCTCCTCCTTTGTAACCGACCTTGTGCAACCCTAGCCCTCTCCGGTGTCTATATAAACCGGAGAGTTTTAGTCTGTAGGACAACATACAATCATACCATAGGCTAGCTTCTAGGGTTTAGCCTCTCTGATCTCATGGTAGATCTACTCTTGTACTACCCATATCATCAATATTAATCAAGCAGGACGTAGGGTTTTGCCTCCATCAAGAGGGCCCGAACCTGGGTAAAACATTGTGTCCCTTGCCTCCTGTTACCATCCGCCTTAGACGCACAGTTCGGTACCCCCTACGCGAGATCCACCGGTTTTGACACCGACACCGCCGAATCAAAGTAAGACGTTGCTGGTAAGCAGTATGACTATCATCACCCATAACTCTTTGTGTTCTACTCGTGCATATAACATCTACGCATAGACCTGGCTCTGATACCACTGTTGGGGAACGCAATATTTCAAAATTTTCCTACGATCACACAAGATCTATCTAGGAGATGCATAGCAAGGAGAGGGGGAGAGTGTGTCTACATACCCTCGTAGACCAAAAGCGAAACTGTTTGGTAATGCGGTTGATGTAGTTGAACGTCTTCGCAATCCAACCGATCCTAGCACCGAACGTACGGCACCTCCGCGTTCAGCTCGACGACGTCCCTCGAGCTCTTGATCCAGTTGAGGCCGAGGGAGAGTTCCGTCAGCATGATGGCGTGCTGACGGTGATGATGATGCTACCGGCGCAGGGTTTTGCCTAAGCACTACGACGATATGACCGAGGTGTGTAACTGTGGAAGGGGGCACCGCACACGGATAAGACAATTGATCTTGTGTATTCTAGGGTGCCCCCTGCCCCCTGTAGGGCGCGCCAGGAGAGAGGAGTCCTACTAGGACTCCAAGTCCTAGTGGGATTCCACCTGGAGGAAGGGGGGAGAAGGAAGGGAGAGGGAGAGGGGAAGGAAAGGGGGGCGCCGCACCCTTCCCCTAGTCCAATTCGGACCCAGGGGGCGTGGCCAGCCCCTTGTGGCCCTTCTCTTTCCCCACTAAGGCCCATGAAGGCCCATTAGTTCCCCCGGGGGGTTCCGATAACCCTCCGGCACTCCGATAATTATCCGGTACTTCTCGGAACTCATCCGATGTGCAAATAACATCGTCCAATATATCAATCTTTATGTCTCGACCACTTCGAGACTCCTAGTCCTGTTCGTGATCTCATCTCGGACTCCAAACAAACTTCGGTCATCAAATCACATATAACTCATAATACAAATCGTCATCGAATATTAAGCGTGCGGATCCTACGTGTTCGAGAACTATGTAGACTTATACGTCTCCAACGTATCTATAATTTTTGATTGTTCCATGCTATTATATTATCTATTTTGGATGTTTAATGGGTTTTAATACGCTCTTTTATATTATTTTTGGGACTTGCTACCTCTTGAGCAATGCGCTGGTTTTCCCTTGAAGAGGAAAGGGTGATGCGGCAGAGCAGCGTAAGTATTTCCCTCAGTTTTTGAGAACCAAGGTATCAATCTAGTAGGAGGCCATGCACGAGTCCCTCGCACCTACACAAACAAAGAAACTCCTCGCAACCAAGGCGATAAAGGGGTTGTTAATCCCTTCACAGTCACCTACGAGAGTGAGATCTGATAGATATGATAAGATAATATTTTTGGTATTTTTATGATAAAAAGAAATAAAGATGCAAGTAAAATAAATGGCAAAGAAAATAACTAAGTATTGGAAGATTAATATTATGGAAAATAGACCCGGGGGCCATAGGTTTCACTAGAGGCTTCTCTCGAGAGCATAAGTATTACGGTGGGTGAACAAATTACTCTTGAGCAATTGACAGAATGGAGCATGGTTATGAGAATATCTAGGTATGATCATGTATATAGGCATCACGTCCCAGACAAGTAGACCGACTCCTGCCTACATCTACTACTATTACTCCACACATCGACCGCTATCCAGCATGCATCTAGAGTATTAAGTTCAAGAGAACAGAGTAATGCTTTAAGCAAGATGACATGATGTAGAGGGATAAACTCATGCAATATGATATAAACCACATCTTGTTATCCTCGATGGCAACAATACAATACGTGTCTTGCTGCCCCTACTGTCACTAGGAAAGGACACCGCAAGATTGAACCCAAAGCTAAGAACTTCTCCCATTGCAAGAAAGATCAATCTAGTAGGCCAAACCAAACTGATAATTCGAAGAGACTTGCAAAGATAACCAATCATACATAAAATAATTCAGAGAAGATTCAAATATTGTTTATAGATAAACTTGATCATAAACCCACAATTCATCGGTCTCAACAAACACACCGCAAAAGAAGATTACATCGAATAGATCTCCACAAGATAGGGGGAGAACTTTGTATTGAGATCCAAAAAGAGAGAACAAGCCATCTAGCTAATAACTATGGACCCGTAGGTCTGAAATAAACTACCCACACTTCATCGGAGAGGCTATGGTGTTGATGTAGAAGCCCTCCATGATCGATACCCCCTCCGGCGGAGCTCCGGAAAAGGCCCCAAGATGGGATCTCATGGATACAGAAAGTTACGGCGGTGGAATAAGGGTTTTGGCTCCGTATCTGGTAGTTTGGGGGTACGTAGGTATATATAGGAGGAAGGAGTACGTTGGTGGAGCAACGTGGGCCCCACGAGGGTGGAGGGCGCGCTTGGGGAGGTAGGCGCGCCCCCTACCTCGTGCCTTCCTGGTTGATTTCTTGACGTAGGGTCCAAGTCCTCTGGATCATGTTCGTTCCGAAAATCACATTCCCGAAGGTTTCATTCCGTTTGGACTCCGTTTGATATTCGTTTTCTGCGAAACTCTGAAATAGGCAAAAAAACAGCAATTCTGGGTTGGGCCTCCAGTTAATAGGTTAGTCCCAAAAATAATATAAAAGTGTATAATAAAGTCCAACAATGTCCAAAACGGGATATAATATAGCATGGAACAATTAAAAATTATAGATACGATGGAGGCATATCAAGCATCCCCAAGC
The DNA here is from genome assembly GCF_018294505.1 of Triticum aestivum. Taxonomy (NCBI): domain Eukaryota; kingdom Viridiplantae; phylum Streptophyta; class Magnoliopsida; order Poales; family Poaceae; genus Triticum; species Triticum aestivum. The sequence goes on from NC_057806.1 coordinate 638,015,168, forward strand.
TTAATTCCTGCTCGTCCTCGAGTAGGTAAATGATAAAAACAGAGTTTTTGATGTGGAATGCTACTTGGCATGATTTTAATGTAAATCTCTTAATTGTGGCATGAATATTCAGATCCGAAAGATTCAAGACAAAAGTTCAATATTGACATAGAAATAATAATACTTCGAGCATACTAACTAAGCAATTATGTTTCTTCAAAATAACATGGGCAAAGAAAGTTATCCCTACAAAATCATATAGTATGGCTATGCTTCATCTTCACCACACAAAGTATTCAAATCATGCACAACCCCGATGACAAGCCAAGCAATTGTTTCATACTTTTGGTGTTCTCAAACTTTTTCAATCTTCATGCTATACATGAGCGTGAGCCATGGACATAGCACTATAGGTGGAATAGAATGGTGGTTGTGGAGAATATAAAAAGGGAGAAGATAGTCTCACATCAACTAGGCGTATCAACGGGCTATGGAGATGCCCATCAATAGATATCAATGTGAGTGAGTAGGGATTGCCATGCAACGAGTGCACTAGAGCCATAAGTATATGAAAGCTCAACAAAAAGAAACGAAGTGGGTGTGCATCCAACTTGCTTGCTCACGAAGACCTAGTGTCAGGACCCCGACTCGATGTCACATCGATCTAGCCGGTAACACCTCATATCACTTTGCGGCCTCACGCACGGTATCCCCATGGGTGTCGCCTTACCTTTGCCCGGGACCGTTTGCGCCTTTTGGCTCACGTATATGATAGTGTCGCTAGCATCCATATGACAAGGAGCCCGGGCTGACATGACTAGTCGTAAACCCAAAGTGGCACAGACTTACAGGGACAGGCATCCATGACCCAGCTTCGAACGTGTCGGTCATCAGCAAGTGGGTCCGGGCTGTAGCACTGGGCTAGCAGGACTCCGGTAAACCGGGCTATAGCGGGCTAACAGGACTCCGGTACTCAATGCGTGACATTTCCCCGAAGGGACAGACACAGGAACGAAGAAGGACACATGCCGGCCAACCTAAGTGTTCCAGAGCAGTAGCAAGCTACCATGGCTCAGCGGTAACACTACGAGACATTTCCCGGTAAGAGAGGCTACTAAAGATAAACAACTAGATAGTCAGATCCCACACATACCAAGCATTTCAATCATACACACAATATGCTCGATATGTGCAAATACAACGAAGCATCACAACATGACTCTACGACACAAGTACTTTATTTAAGGCTCAGGGAGCCATACATAACATACACAAAGGTACGGGTCCCACGACCCAGCATTCAAGTCATACAGTCATACAAACCAGCAGCGGAAGTAACTTGTCTGAGTACAGACAACTAGTAAAATAAAAGAGGGCTTGGAAAGCCTAGCTATACTACATGGTCCTTCACAAGCTTAGGATCACCACCTGGGCCTTTAGCCTACTCGTTGATGTCAACGTCTACGTAGAACCCATCAGAAGGGGTTGCAGCGTCTTCTGTAAAATGTAAATTATAGCAACATGAGTACAAAGGTACTCAGCAAGACTTACATCAGATCCTACATACATGCATATTATCAAGAAGGGTTGGTGGAGTTATTGCAGCAAGCCAGCTTTGACTCTTGGCTAGGCTAACCTACGAGACTCCAACTTGAAATGGTTTTGCGTACACGAGTCCACTACTCACCACTTCAATACACTACCGAGGATCCGCCTCTGTCTTCCTACGGAAGAGCCATCCTCGGCACTCACACTTATCTTGAGGCTTTTAATAGTTTCCATTTACTTGTCTATGAACTGTATAGGCAACCAAGTAGTCCTTTACCGCAGACACGGCTATTCGAATAGATCATGTTAACCCTGCAGGGGTGTACTTCTTCATACACGCTCTCACCACTTACCGTCGTTTACACGACATGTACTCGGCAACCTTCAAGCGGAAGCCCAACGTGGGTGTCGGCCACGACCTACCTAATCACCTAAGTCTCCAGTCCAGGTTTATCGCCTATCCAGGTTCCATCCGCAGGGAGTCCGGCCGAGGTTTCCCATACGGCCTCGAACAATGTGAACAGGGTTCCCGAGATACCTAACGGGTATTCGGTACACCGTGCCACGTACCTACCACATCACAGCCCACCCCTACGGTCAGCGCTGTCCACGGCCTCAAGTAGGCTACAAACACCAGAAACTACTTGCAACTCCTGGAAGGAGAACTAGGGTGAATAAGAAGTCGAGAGGGTCCATTGGTTTCGGGCCCAATGCATGGTAGTAGCTGATTCTTAAATCACACATACAGATCTCAGTGCTTAAGGTCGGCTTCAATGAAACAACCCACCATGTACTCCTACATGGCCTCTCATCGATACCTTTACCAAATCGTGTTCACCACACCACTCTCATTACCGACATAATCATTTCACTCTAGCCCATCACCCAGATGAACCAGACCTGACACGACTCTAAGCATAGCAGGCATAGCAAGGTAGGAACAACACATACATATGGCTCAATCAACTCCTACACATGCTAGTGGGTTTCATCTAGTTACTGTGGCAATGACAGGTCATGCAGAGGAAATGGGTTCAACTACCGTAACACACAGCAGTTTGAAACGCGTTGTCTTAATGCAGTAAAAGAGAGCAGGAGCGAGAACATGGGATTGTATCGATATGATCAAATGGTTGGTTGCTTGCCTGATGGTTCGATGCACTGATACGGTTCTTCGTTAGGGTAATCACGATACTCCTCGGAGACAGAACCTATCGCAAGGGACACCGATACACAACCATCACCAAACAATGTGCAACAATATGATGCGTGCATGAAACATGGCAATATGAGTGTGTTGGGCTAATGCAACTAGAACCAGACGGGTTTGAACCAATTTGAATCAAAGATTCAAATTTCAAACTCAAACATGGCCTTTTAAAGTGCTTTTCCTTGTTTTGCATTAAACATCAAGTTAACTTGTTTAGTCATGCATGAAAATAGTACAGATGGATAGATTGGATTTTTCTGATCATTTTTCATATATAATTTGTCTGATTTGGAGTTACAAAATAAAAGTTATGAATTTTTGAAGTTTAAATTATATTCTGGAATTTCCTATATTAGAATAATTCCAGAAAATCATTATTGCGTCAGCCTGACGTCAGTGTGACGTCAGCAGGTCAACGGAACACGTCAGGGTCAAACCTGACAGTGGGTCCCGCATGTCAGGGTGATTATTTTAATTAAAGTTTAATTAACTAATCCTGTTTAATTAACAGGGCTGGGCCCCACCTGTCATTGACTCAGGGGAGTCAACCAGGGCCCACCCGTGGTCAAAGTCAATGCCAGCGGCGCCGGCGTTTAGCCGCCGCCGAGCCCGACGCGGCGGCGGGAGTGGTTTTGGCCATTTCGGCCACCAAATGGGTCGCGGAGACCACCGGAGTGGAGCTGAGGACAAGCCGCAGCTCTTGGTGGAGTCCGTTGGGGTCGGGGTGGCCGGAGTTGGCGCCGGCGACGACTTTGGCGGCCACCGGGGTTCGGCCGAAGATGAACTTGGTGCTAGAGGGGTCGGTGAGGCTCGGGGAGTGGCTAGCTAGGTGCTGCGGGACTCGGTGAGTAAGATGGACACCAGCTTGTGGCCGGAGGGTGGCCGGAAGCACGTCGGCGACGAGATCCGCGGCGGTGCGGGCGTGTGATCCTCGTGCGGTGGCTACACGGCTCGGGAATGAGAGAGGGAGGGTCAGAGGAGTAGCTAGGCTCACAGCGCTCCCGTAGAGGCCACCGGCGGGGTCGGGGACGAGCTGAGGCGGCGACGGCGTTGAAAGGGATCTCCGGCGACGGCGAGCTCGGGCGAGGTCGGTGCGGTGGTCTCGGGCCGCACGAGCACACGGGGCTCGGCTAGCTCGATGAAGTGGACGGCGGCGGAGCTCCTGGACACGGTGGCACGGCGTGGGGTGGACGGAGGGCATGGCTACGGCGAGGGGGTGGCGGCGATGGCGTCGGCCATGGCTGGGGCGTGCGAGGGGGAGGAGCTGGAGAGGAGAGGGGGTGTCTGGGGGGTTCGGGGGAGAGAGGGAGGCCGATTCATGGCGTTAGCCGGGCGAGGGAGGCGGCGAGGCGGCGAGCAGGTGCGTGGCACCCATGCGGTGCTCGCCGTCGAGCACCTGCCTGCCTGCCTGGCCGGCAAGCAGCTCGCCGGCGCGGTGCTGGGCTGGGCCGGCAGGTGGGCCGGGTGCTGGGCGCCAGGTAAGCCTTTTCTATTTTCTTTCTGTTTTCTGTTTTTTAATACTTCTGCAACTTTGTTGAATTTAATAAAATACTTAGGCAACTCCAAAAATCACCAAACTACTCCTGGTCCATAGTTGGATTATTTCCAACATGAAACATTTTAGTTTGGAGTTATTTGAGCATTTAAATATTTTATATAATTTTAAATGCCCAAATTCAAATACTTATGATTTAATTCAAAAACCCTAAGCTGGCCTAGAAAAATGTGCACCACTTTTGGCAGAGGTTCTGAACCAAGACAAAAATGATGGGCATTTTAGAAGGGCATTTCAGGTTCATTGAAAAATTATTTTAGTAACCCTAGTTGGTTTCAGAGGGAACTGGGGGTTCTGTCATCCTCATTTCTGGTTTCTGATGAAAGAGTAAACATGATGCAGCACTCTAATGCATGGCTAACTAGGATGTGACACCTAGGGCATTTGAGGAAGCCCATCGCTGGAATATACAGGCCAAGTTATATAATGAAAAATTCTCACTGGTATATGAAAGTGATAACATAGGAGACTCTCTATCATGAAGATCATGGCGCTAGTTTGAAGCACAGGTGTGGAAAAAAAGGATAGTAGTATTGCCCCTTTTTATTTATTTACTCTTTTTTGGGCCTTCTTTTTTTATTTGGCCTTTCTCTTTTTTTATTGGGACAATACTCTATGAATGATGATCATCACAATTCTATTTGTTTACAACTCAATGATTACAACTTGATACTAGAACAAATTATGACTCTATATGAATGCCTCTGGCGGTATACCGGGATAGCAATGATGCATGAGTGACTTATATGAAAGAATTATGAACGGTGGCTTTGCCACAACTAAAATGTCAACTACATGATCATGCGAAGCAATATGACAATGATGGATCATGTCATAGAAAATGGAATGGTGGAAAGTTGCATGGCAATATATCTCGGAATAGCTATGGAAATGCCATGATATGTAGGTATGGTGGCTGTTTTGAGGAAGGTATATGGTGGGTGTATGATACCGGCGAAAGGTGCGCGGTATTAGAGAGGCTTGCCATGGTGGAAGGGTGAGAGTGCGTATAATCCATGGACTCAACATTAGTCATAAAGAACTCACATACTTATTGCAAAAATCTATTAGTTATCGAAGCAAAGTACTACGCGCATGCTCCTAGGGGGATAGATTGGTAGGAAAAGTCCATTGCTCGTCCCCGGTCGCCACTCATAAGGAGGACAATCAATAAATACATCATGCTCCGACTTATTAACATAACAGTTCACCATACGTGCATGCTACGGGAATCACAAACTTCAACACAACCATTTCTCAAATTCACAACTACTCAACTAGCATGACTCTAATATCACCATCTCCATATCTCAAAACAATTATCAAGTTTCAAACTTCTCATAGTATTCAACACACTCATAAGAAAATTTTATTATTAATCTTGAATGCCTAACATAATTAAAGCAAATTACCATGATGTTTTGTAGGACTCTCAAAATAGTCTAAGTGAAGCATGAGAGAACAATGGTTTCTATAAAACAAATCTACCAACGTGCTCTAAAAGATATAAGTGAAGCACTAGAGCAAAAACTATATAACTCAAAAGATATAAGTGAAGCACATAGAGTATTCTAACAATTTCCGAATCATGAGTGTCTCTCTCAAAAAGGTATGTGTAGAAATGATGATTGTGGTAAACTAAAAAATAAAGACTCAAATAACACAAGACGCTCCAAGCAAAACACATATCATGTGGTAAATAAAAATATAGCTCCAAGTAAAGTTACCAATAGAAGTAGACGAAAGAGGGGATGCCTTCCGGGGCAACCCCAAGCTTTGGCTTTTAGGTGTCCTTAGATTATCTCGGGGTGCCATGGGCATCCCCAAGCTTAGGCTCTTGCCACTCCTTGTTCCATAATTCATCAAATCTTTTACCCAAAACTTGAAAACTTCATAACACAAAACTTAAAGTAGAAAATCTCATGAGCTCCGTTAGCGAAAGAAAACAAAACACCACTTCAAGGTACTGTAATGAACTCATTCGTTATTTATATTAGTGTTAAACCTAATGTATTCCAACTTCCCTATGGTTTATAAACTATTTTACTAGCCATAGATTCATCAAAATAAGCAAACAACACACGAAAAACAGAATCTGTCGAAAACAGAATAGTCTGTAGTAATCTGTAGCTAACGCAATATCTGGAACCTCAAAAATTCTAAAATAAATTTATGGACGTGAGAAATTTATCTATTAATCATCTTCAAAAAGAATTAACTAAATATCACTTTCCAAATACAAATCACATCAGTTCTCGTGAGCACTAAAGTTTGTGTTTTTTACAGCAAGATTAAAAAGACTTTCCCCAAGTCTTCCCAACGGTTCTACTTGGCACAAACACTAATTAAACACAAAAAACACAACCAAAACATAGGCTAGATAAATTATTTATTACTAAATAGGAGAAAAATCAAGGAATAAAAATAAAATTGGGTTGCCTCCCAACAAGCGCTATCGTTTAACGCCCTTAGCTAGGCATAAAAGCGAGGATAGATCTAGGTATTGCCATCTTCGGAAGGCAATCCATAAGTGGTTCTCATAATAGATTCATAAGGTAATTTAATTTTCTTTCTAGGGAAGTGTTACATGCCTTTCCTTAACGGAAATTGGAATCTAATATTCCCTTCCTTCATATCAATAATTGCACCAATCGTTCTAAGGAAAGGTCTACCAAGAATAATAGGACATGAAGGATTGCAATCTATGTCAATAATAATAAAATCCACGGGCACATAATCCCTATTTGCAACAATAAGACCATCATTAATTATTCCCATAGGTTTCTTCATAGTGGAATCCTCAAGGTGCAAGTTTAAAGAGCAATCATCAAAATCACAGAAACCTAGCAAATCACACAAAGTCTTTGGAATCGTGGAAACACTAGCACCCAAATCACACAAAGCATAGCACTCATGATCTTTAATCTTAATTTTAATAGTACGTTCCCACTCATCATAAAGTTTTCTAGGGATAGAAACTTCCAACTCAAGTTTTTCTTCATAAGATTGCATCAAATCATCAACGATATGTTTGGTAAAGGCTTTATTCTGACTATATGCTTGAGGAAAATTTAGCACGGATTGCAACAAGGAAATACAATCTATCAAAGAGAAATTATCATAATTAAATTCCTTGAAATCCAAAATAGTGGGTTCATTAATATTTAAAGTTTTGACTTCTTCAATCCCACTTTTAACAATTTTAGCATCAAGATCTAAAGACTCCGAATTTTTGGAACGCCTTCTAGGTAAAGGTGGATCATATTCAGTCCCATCATTATCAAGATTCATATTACAAAACAAAGATTTAATAGGGGACACATCAATAACTTTTAGATCTTAATCTTTGTCTTCCAAAAAAAATTCCGGCTTAGCGGCCATCTTATTAACTAAGGTGGCTTGCTTATCCGAAACTTCAGCTATTAACTTCTCAAGATGAGCAATGTGAGATTTCAAACCATCAAATTCTTTAGACATATCATCGAGCTCTTTATTCATTTAGACCTTGAAGCCTTTTTGTTCTTTAAGCTCATTCCTAAAGAAATTATTATGCTCAAATTGTAAGACCATAAAACTCCTAACGTTGCTTTCGATCTCTTCTAACCTTTTAAGGTGAAGATCACTAAATCTAGATAGAGCCATCATGACAAGCAAGAAATCCGACACACAAGCAAACAAGAAACAAGCAAAAAGAGGCGAATAGAGAAAGAGAGGGAGGATGGAGAGAGAGAGAGAGAGAGGGCGAATAAAACGGCAAGGGTGAAGTGGGGGAGAGGAAAACGAGAGGCAAATGGCAAATAATGTAATGCGGGAGATAAGAGTTTGTGATGGGTACTTGGTATGTTGACTTTTGCGTAAACTTCCTGGCAACAGTGCCAGAAATCCTTCTTGCTACCTCTTGAGCACTGGGTTGGTTTTCCATTGAAGAGGAAAGGGTGATGCAGCAGAGCAGCGTAAGTATTTCCCTCAGTTTTTGAGAACCAAGGTATCAATCCAGTAGGAGGCCACGCACGAGTCCCTCGCACCTACACAAACAAATAAACTCCTCGGAACCAATGTGATAAAGGCGTTGTCAATCCCTTCATGGTCACCTACGAGAGTGAGATCTGATAGATATGATAAGATAATATTTTTGGTATTTTTATTATAAAGAGAAATAGAGATGCAAGTAAAATAAATGGCAAAGAAAATAACTAAGTATTGGAAGATTAATATGATGGAAAATAGACCCGGGGGCCATAGGTTTCACTAGAGGCTTCTCTCGAGAGCATAAGTATTACGGCGGGTGAACAAATTATTGTTGAGCAATTGACCGAATTGAGCATAGTTATGAGAATATCTAGGTATGATCATGTATATAGGCATCATGTCCGAGACAAGTAGACCGACTCCTGCCTGCATCTACTACTATTACTCCACACATCGACCGCTATCCAGCATGCATCTAGAGTATTAAGTTTAAGAGAACAGAGTAAGGCTTTAAGCAAGATGACATGATGTAGAGGGATAAACTCATGCAATATGATATAAACCCCATCTTGTTATCCTCGATGGCAACAATACAATACATGCCTTGCTGCCCCTACTATCACTGGGAAAGGACACCGCAAGATTGAACCCAAAGCTAAGCACTTCTCCAATTGTAAGAAAGATCAATCTAGTAGGCCAAACCAAACTGATAATTCAAAGAGACTTGCAAAGATAACCAATCATACATAAAAGAATTCAGAGAAGATTCAAATATTGTTCATAGATAAACTTGATCATAAACTCACAATTCATCGGTCTCAACAAACACACTGCAAAAGAAGATTACATCAAATAGATCTCCACAAGAGAGGGGGGAACTTTGTATTGAGATCCAAAAAGAGAGAAGAAGCCATCTAGCTAATAACTATGGACCCATAGGTCTGAAATAAACTACTCACACTTCATCGAAGAGGCTATGGTGTTGATGTAGAAGCCCTCCGTGATCGATACCCCCTCCGGCGGAGCTCCGGAAAAGGCCCCAAGATGGGATCTCGTGGATACAGAAAGTTACAGTGGTGGAATTAGGGTTTTGGCTCCGTATCTGGTAGTTTGGGGGTACGTAGGTATATATAGGAGGAAGGAGTACGTCGGTGGAGCAACGTGGGCCCCACGAGGGTGGAGAGCGCGCCTAGGGGGTAGGCGCGCCCCCTACCTCGTGCCTTCCTGGTTGATTTCTTGACGTAGGGTCCAACTCCTCTAGATCATGTTCGTTCCGAAAATCTCGTTCCCGAACCTTTCATTCCGTTTGGACTCCGTTTGATATTCTTTTTCTGCGAAACTCTAAAATAGGCAAAAAAACAGCAATTCTGGGCTGGGCCTCCGGTCAATAGGTTAATCCCAAAAGATAATATAAAAGTGTATAATAAAGCCCAATAATGTCCAAAACAGGATATAATATAGCATGGAACAATAAAAAGTTATAGATACGTTGGAGATGTATCAGGACTAACCAATTAACCAGAGGGCCAGTGCCAGTTTTTGTTTTTTTGCCTATTTTAGAGTTTCGCAGAAAAGGAATACCAAACAGAGTCCAAACGGAATGAAACATTCGCGATGATCTTTCTTGGACCGAAAGCAAACCAGAAGACTTGGAGTTGAAGTCTGGAACTCCGCAAGGCGGCCACGAGGCAGGACGGCGTGCCCAGGGGCGGTAGGCGCACCCCCCACCCTCGTGGGCCCCACGAAGCTCCACCGACGTACTTCTTTCGCATATATATACTCTTATACCCTAGAAACTTTCGAGAAAGCCACGAAACCACTTTTCCACCACCGCAACCTTCTGTACCCGTGAGATCCCATCTTGGGGCCTTTTTGGGTGATCTGCTGAAGGGGGAATCAATCACGGAGGGCCTCTACATAAACACCATAGTGCTACCTCTTGAGCACTGCGTTGGATTTCCTTGAAGAGGAAAGGATGATGTAGCAAAGTAACGTAAGTATTTCCCTTGGTTTTGAGAACCAAGGTATCAATCCAGTAGGAGGCTACGCGCGAGTCCCTCGTACCTGCACAAAACAAATAACTCCTTGCAACCAACGCGATAAGCGGTTGTCAATCCCTTCACGGTCACTCACGAGAGTGAGATCTGATAGATATGATAAGAAAATATTTTTGGTATTTTTATGATAAAGATGCAAAGTAAAATAAAAGCAAAGGAAGTAACTAAGTATTGGAAGATTTAATATGATGAAGATAGACCCGGGGGCCATAGGTTTCACTAGTGGCTTCTCTCAAGAGCATAAGTATTTTACGGTGGGTGAACGAATTACTGTTGAGCAATTGACAGAATTGAGCATAGTTATGAGAATATCTAGGTATGATCATGTGTATAGGCATCACGTCCAAGACAAGTAGACCGACTTCTGCCTGCATCTACTACTATTACTCCACTCATCGACCGCTATCTAGCATGCATCTAGAGTATTAAGTTCATGAAAACAGAGTAACGCCTTAAGCAAGATGACATGATGTAGAGGGATAAATTCATGCAATATGATTAAAAAACCATCTTGTTATCCTCGATGGCAACAATACAATACATGCCTTGCTGCCCCTACTATCACCGGGAAAGGACACCGCAAGATTGAACCCAAAGCTAAGCACTTCTCCCATTGCAAGAAAGATCAATCTAGTAGGCCAAACCAAACTGATAATTCAAAGAGACTTGCAAAGATAACCAATCATACTTAAAAGAATTCAGAGAAGATTCAAATATTGTTCATAGATAAACTTGATCACAAACTCACAATTCATCGTTCTCAACAAACACACCGCAAAAGAAGATTACATCGAATAGATCTCCACAAGAGAGGGGGGGAACTTTGTATTGAGATCCAAAAAGAGAGAAGAAGCCATCTAGCTAATAACTATGGACCCGTAGGTCTGAAATAAACTACTCACACTTCATCGGAGAGGCTATGGTGTTGATGTAGAAGCCCTCTGTGATCGATACCCCCTCCGGCAGAGCTCCGGAAAAGGCCCCAAGATGGGATCTCGTGGATACAAAAAGTTACAGCGGTGGAATTAGGGTTTTGGCTCCGTATCTGGTAGTTTGGGGGTACGTAGGTATATATAGGAGGAAGGAGTACGTCGGTGGAGCAACGTGGGCCCCACGAGGGTGGAGAGCGCGCCTGGGGGGTAGGCGCGCCCCCTACCTCATGCCTTCCTGGTTGATTTCTTGACGTAAGGTCCAAGTCCTCTAGATCATGTTCGTTCCGAAAATCTCGTTCCTGAAGGTTTCATTCCGTTTGGACTCCATTTGATATTCTTTTTCTGTGAAACTCTGAAATAGGCAAAAAAACAGCAATTCTGGGCTGGGCCTCCGGTTAATAGGTTAGTCCCAAAAGATAATATAAAAGTGTATAATAAAGCCCAATAATGTCCAAAACAGGATATAATATAGAATGGAACAATAAAAAATTATAGATACGTTGGAGATGTCTCAGGACTAACCAATTAACTAGAGGGCCAGTGCCAGTTTCTGTTTTTTTTTTGCCTATTTTAGAGTTTCGCAGAAAAGGAATACCAAACGAAGTCCAAACGGAATGAAACATTCGCGATGATCTTTCTTGGACCGTAAGCAAACCAGAAGGCTTGTATTTGAAGTCTGGAACTCCGCGAGGCGGCCACGAGGCAGGAGGGCGCACCCAGGGGCGGTAGGCGCGCCCCCCACCCTCATGGGCCCCACGAAGCTCCACCGACGTACTTCTTTCGCCTATATATATTCTTATACCCTAGAAACTTTCGAGAAAGCCACGAAACCACTTTTCCACCGCCGCAACCTTCTGTACCCGTGAGATCCCATCTTGGGGCCTTTTCGAGCGATCTGCCGAAGGGGGAATCAATCACGGAGGGCTTCTACATCAACACCATAGTGCTACCTCTTGAGCACTGCGTTGGATTTCCTTGAAGAGGAAAGGATGATGCAGCAAAGTAGCATAAGTATTTCCCTCAGTTTTGAGAACCAAGGTATCAATCCAGTAGGAGGCTACGCGTGAGTCCCTCGTACCTGCACAAAACAAATAACTCCTTGCAACCAACGCGATAAGCGGTTGTCTATCCCTTCACGGTCACTTACGAGAGTGAGATCTGATAGATATGATAAGATAATAGTTTTGGTATTTTTATGATGAAGATGCAAAGTAAAATAAAAGCAAAGGAAGTAACTAAGTATTGGAAGATTTAATATGATGAAGATACACCCGGGGGCCATAGGTTTCACTAGTGGCTTCTCTCAAGAGCATAAGTATTTTACGGTGGGTGAACGAATTATTGTTGATCAATTGACAGAATTGAGCATAGTTATGAAAATATCTAGGTATGATCATGTGTATAGGCATCACGTCCAAGACAAGTAGACTGACTCCTACGTGCATCTACTACTATTACTCCACTCATCGACCGCTATCCAGCATGCATTTAGAGTATTAAGTTCATGAAAATAGAGTAACGCCTCAAGCAAGATGACATGATGTAGAGGGATAAATTCATGCAATATGATAAAAACCCCATCTTGTTATCGTCGATGGCAACAATACAATACGTGCCATGCTGCCCTGACTATCACCGGGAAAGGACACCGCAAGATTGAACCCAAAGCTAAGCACTTCTCCCATTGCAAGAAAGATCAATCTAGTAGGCCAAACCAAACTGATAATTCGAAGAGACTTGCAAAGATAACCAATCATACATAAAAGAATTCAGAGAAGATTCAAATATTGTTCATAGATAAACTTGATCATAAACTCACAATTCATCGTTCTCAACAAACACACCGCAAAAGAAGATTACATCGAATAGATCTCCACAAGAGAGGGGAACTTTGTATTGAGATCCAAAAAGAGAGAAGAAGCCATCTAGCTAGTAACTATGGACCCATAGGTCTGAAATAAACTACTCACACTTCATCGGAGAGGCTATGGTGTTGATGTAGAAGCCCTCCGTGATCGATACCCCCTCTGGCAGAGCTCCGGAAAAGGCCCCAAGATGGGATCTCATGGATACAGAAAGTTACGGCGGTGGAATTAGGGTTTTGGCTCCATATCTGGTAGTTTGGGGGTACATAGGTATATATAGGAGGAATGAGTACGTCGGTGGAGCAACATGGGCCCCACGAGGGTGGAGAGCGCGCCTGGGGGGTAGGCGCGCCCCCTACCTCGTGCCTTCCTGGTTGATTTCTTGACATAGGGTCCAAGTCCTCTAGATCATCTTCGTTCCGAAAATCTCGTTCCCGAAGGTTTCATTCCGTTTGGACTCTGTTTGATATTCTTTTTCTGCGGAACTCTGAAATAGGCAAAAAAATAGCAATTCTGGGCTGGGCCTCCGGTTAATAGGTTAGTCCCAAAAGATAATATAAAAGTGTATAATAAAGCCCAATAATGTCCAAAACAGGATATAATATAGCATGGAACAATAAAAAAAATTATAGATACGTTGGAGACGTATCAAGCATCCCCAAGCTTAATTCTTGCTCGTCCTCGAGTAGGTAAATGATAAAATGGATAATTTTTGATGTGAACTGCTGCTTGGCATAATTTTAATGTATTCTTCTTAACTGTGGTATGAATATTCAGATCCGAAAGATTCAAGATAAAAGTTTAATATTGACATAAAAATAATAATACTTCAAGCATACTGACAAAGCATTCATGTCTTCTCAAAATAACACGGCCAAAGAAAGTTATCCCTACAAAATCATATAGTCGTGCTATGCTCTATATTCACCACACAAAGTATTTAAATCATGCACAACCCCGATGACAAGCCTAGGAATTGTTTCATACTTTTGACATTCTCAAACTTTTTCAATCTTCATGCAATACATGAGCGTGAGCCATGGATATAGCACTATATGTGGAATAGAATGGTGGTTGTCGAGAAGACAAAAAAGGGAGAAGATAGTCTCACATCAACTAGGCGTATCAACGGGCTATGGAGATGCCCATCAATAGATATCAATGTGAGTGGGTAGGGATTGCCATGCAACCGATGCACTAGAGCTATAAGTATATGAAAGCTCAACAATAGAAACTAAGTGGGTGTGCATCCAACTTGCTTGCTCTTGAAGACCTAGGGTATTTTGAGGAAGCCCATCATTGGAATATACAAGCCAAGTTCTATAATGAAAAGATTCCCACTAGTATATGAAAGTGACAAAATGAGAGACTCTCTATCATGAATATCATGGTGCTACTTTAAAGCGCAAGTGTGGTAAAGGATAATAACATTGTCCCTTCTCTCATTTTTTATTATTTTTATTTGGGCCTTTTCTCTTTTTTTATGGCCTCTTTTCCCCTTTTTTTATTTTTTTCGTCCGGGGTCTCATCCCGACTTGTGGGGGAATCATAGTCTCCATCATCCTTTCCTCACTAGGACAATGCTCTAATAATGATGATCATCACACTTTTATTTTCATACAACTCAACAATTACAACTCGATACTTAGAACAAAATATGACTCTATATTAATGCCTCCGGCGGTGTACCGGGATATGCACTGAATCAAGAGTGACATGTATGAAAGAATTATGAATGGTGGCTTTGCCACAAATACGATGTGAACTACATGATCATGCTAAGCAATATGACAATGATGGAGCATGTCATAATAGACGGAACGGTGGAAAGTTGCATGGCAATATATCTCGGAATGGCTATGGAAATGCCATAATAGGTAGGTATGGTGGCTGTTTTGAGGAATTTATATGGTGGGTGTATGATACCAGCGAAAGGTGCGCGGTATTAGAGAGGCTAGCAATGGTGGAAGGAAGAAAAGTGTGTATAATCCATGGACTCAACATTAGTCATAAAGAACTCATATACTTATTGCAAAAATCTACAAGTTATCAAAGCAAAGTATTACGTGCATGCTCCTAGGGGGATAGATTGGTAGGAAAAGACCATCTCTCGTCCCCGACCGCCACTCATAAGGAAGACAATCAAAAAATAAATCATGCTCCGACTTCATCACATAACGGTTCACCATACGTGCATGCAACGGGAATCACAAACTTTAACACAAGTATTTCTCAAATTCACAACTACTCAACTAGCACAACTTTAATATCACCATCTTCATATCTCAAAACAATTATCAAGCATCAAACTTCTCATAGCATTCAACACACTCATAAGAAAGTTTTTACTATTCTTGAATACCAAGCATATTAGGATTATTTAAGCAAATTACCATGCTATTTAAGACTCTCAAAATAATCTAAGTGAAGCATGAGAGATCAATAGTTTCTATAAAACAATTCCACCACCGTGCTCTAAAAAATATAAGTGAAGTACTAGAGCAAAACTATATAACTCAAATGATATAAGCGAAGCACATAGAGTATTCTAACAAATTCCAAATCATGTATGGCTCTCTCAAAAGGTGTGTACAGCAAGGATGATTGTGGTAAACTAAAAAGCAAAGACTCAAATCATACAAGACGCTCCAAGCAAAACACATATCATGTGGTGAATAAAAATATAGCTCCAAGTAAAGTTACCGATAGAAGTATACGAAAGAGGGGATGCCTTCCGGGGCATCCCCAAGCTTTGGCATTTAGGTGTCCTTAGATTATCTTGGGGGTTCCATGGGCATCCCCAAGCTTAGTCTCTTGCCACTCCTTGTTCCATAATCCATCAAATCTTTACCCAAAACTTGAAAACTTCACAACACAAAACTTAAAGTAGAAAATCTCGTGAGCTTCGTTAGCAAAAGAAAACAAAAGACCACTTCAAGGTACTGTAATGAACTCATTCTTTATTTATATTGGTGTTAAACCTACTGTATTCCAACTTCTCTATGGTTTATAAACTATTTTACTAGCCATAGATTCATCAAATAAAGCAAACAACACACGAAAAACAGAATCTGTCAAAAACAGAACAGTCTGTAGTAATCTGTAGCTAGCGCAAGATCTGGAACCCCAAAAATTCTAAAATAAATTTCTGGACGTGAAATCATCTGCAAAAAGAATTAACTAAATATCACTTTCCAAATAAAAATGGCAGCAGTTCTCGTGAGCGCTAAAGTTTCTGTTTTTTACAGCAAGATAACAAGACTTTCCCCAAGTCTTCCCAACGGTTCTACTTGGCACAAACACTAATTAAACACAAAAAACACAACCAAAACAGAGGCTAGGTAAATTATTTATTACTAAACAGGAGCAAAAAACAAGGAATAAAAATAAAATTGGGTTGCCTCCCAACAAGCGCTATCGTTTAACGCTCCTAGCTAGGCATAAAAGACAAGGATAGATCTAGGTATTGCCATCTTTGGTAGGCAATCCATAAGTGGATCTCATAATAGATTCATAAGGTAATTTAATTTTCTTTCTAGGAAAGTGTTACATGCCTTTCCTTAACGGACATTGGAATATAATATTTCCTTCCTTCATGTCAATAATTGCACCAATTGTTCTAAGGAAAGGTCTACCAAGAATAATAGGACATGAAGGATTGCAATCTATGTCAAGAACAATAAAATCTACGGGCACATAATTCATATTTGCGACAATAAGAACATCATTGATTCTTCCCATTTGTTTCTTAATAGTGGAATCCGCAAGGTGCAAGTTTAAAGAGCAATCATCAAAATCACGGAAACCTAACAAATCACACAAAGTCTTTGGAATCGTGGAAACACTAGCACCCAAATAACATAAAGCATAGAACTCATGCTCTTTAATCTTAATTTTAATAGTTGGTTCCCACTCATCATAAAGTTTTCTAGGGATAGAAACTTCCAACTCAAGTTTTTCTTCATAAGATTGCATCAAGGCATCAACGATATGTTTAGTAAATGCCTTATTTTGACTATAAGCATGAGGAGAATTTAGCACGGATTGCAACAAGGAAATACAATCAAGCAAAGAGCAATTTTCATAATTAAATTCCTTGAAATCCAAATAGTGGGTTTAGCGACATCTAGGGTTTTAATTTGTTCAATCCCACTTTCATCAAATTTAGCATCAAGATCTAAAAACTCCGAATTTTTGGAACGCCTTCTTGGTAAAGGTGGATCATATTCAGTACCATCATTATCAAGATTCATATTGCAAAACAAAGATTTAATAGGGGACAGATCAATAACTTTTGGATCTTCATCTTTATTTTCACAAAAATCCGGTTTAGCGGCCATCCTATTAACTAAGGTAGCCTGCTTATCCAAAATTTCAGCAGTCAATTTCTCAAGACGAGCAATTTGGGATCTTAAACCATCAAATTCTTTAGACATATCATCAAGCTCTTTATTCATAAAACTCATAAAACTTTTCTGTTTCTTAAGCTCGTTTCTGAAGAAATTATTATGCTCAAATTGCAAAACCATAAAACTCCTGACATTGCTTTCGATATCTTCTAACCTTTTAAGGTGAAGATCACCAAATCTAGGTAGAGCCATTGTGACAAACAAGCAAACCAACACACAAGCAAACAAAAAGCAAGCGGGCAAAAAGAGGCAAATAGAGAAGGAGAGGGAGGATAGAGAGAGAGGGCGAATAAAACAACAAGGGTGAAGTGGGGGAGAGGAAATAGAGAGGAAATGGCAAATAATGTAATGCGGGAGATAAGGGTTGTGATGGGTACTTGGTATGTTGACTTTTGCGTAGACTCCCCGGCAATGGCGCCAGAAATCTTCTTGCTACCTCTTGAGCACTGCGTTGGATTTCCTTGAAGAGGAAAGGATGATGCAGCAAAGTAGCGTAAGTATTTCCCTCAGTTTTTGAGAACCAAGGTATCAATCCAGTAGGAGGCTACGCGCGAGTCCCTCGTACCTGCACAAAACAAATAACTCCTCGCAACCAACCCGATAAGGGGTTGTCAATCCCTTCACGATCACTTACGAGAGTGAGATCTGATATATATGATAAGATAATATTTTTGGTATTTTTATGATAAAGATGCAAAGTAAAATAAAAGCAAAGTAAAAAAGCAAAGGAAGTAACTAAGTATTGGAAGATTTAATATGATGAAGGTAGACCCGGGGGCCATAGGTTTCACTAGTGGCTTCTCTCAAGAGCATAAGTATTTTACGGTGGGTGAACGAATTACTGTTGAGCAATTGACAGAATTGAGCATAGTTATGAGAATATCTAGGTATGATCATGTGTATAGGCATCACGTCCAAGACAAGTAGACAGACTCCTGCCTGCATCTAGTACTATTACTCCACTCATCGACCGCTATCCAGCATGCATCTAGAGTATTAAGTTCATGAAAACAGAGTAACGCCTTAAGCAAGATGACATGATGTAGAGGGATAAATTCATGCAATATGATAAAAACCCATCTTGGTATCCTCGATGGCAACAATACAATACGTGCCTTGCTGCCCCTACTGTCACTGGGAAAGGACACCGCAAGATTGAACCCAAAGCTAAGCACTTCTCCCATTGCAAGAAAGATCAATCTTGTAGGCCAAACGAAACTAATAATTCGAAGAGACTTGCATAGATAACCAATCATACATAAAAGAATTCAGAGAAGATTCAGATATTGTTCATAGATAATCTTGATCATAAACCCACAATTCATCGGTCTCAACAAACGCACCGTAAAAAGAAGATTACATTGAATAGATCTCCACAAGAGAGGGGGAGAACATTGTATTGAGATCCAAAAAGAGAGAAGAAGCCATCTAGCTAATAACTATGGACCCGAAGGTCTGAAGTAAACTACTCACGCTTCATCAGAGAGGCTATGGTGTTGATGTAGAAGCCCTCCGTGATGGATGC
Source organism: Triticum aestivum (assembly GCF_018294505.1). Taxonomy (NCBI): domain Eukaryota; kingdom Viridiplantae; phylum Streptophyta; class Magnoliopsida; order Poales; family Poaceae; genus Triticum; species Triticum aestivum. The sequence goes on from NC_057806.1 coordinate 638,034,217, forward strand.
CCCCTCCGGCGGAGCTCCGGAACAGGCCCCAAGATGGGATCTCGTGGATACAGAAGGTTGCGGCGGTGGAATTAGGTTTTTGGCCCCATATCTGATCGTTTGGGGGTACATAGGTATATATGGGAGGAAGGAGTATGTCAGTGGAGCAACAGGGGGCCCATGAGGGTGGAGGGCGCGCCTGGGGGGGCAGGCGCGCCCCCCTACCTTGTGGCTTCCCTGTTGGTTGCTTGGCGTAGGGTCCAAGTCTCCTGGATCTTGTTTGTTCCAAAAATCAGGTTCCCGAAGGTTTCATTCCATTTGGACTCTGTTTGATATTCCTTTTCTTCAAAACCCTAAAATAGGCAAAAATAGCAATTCTGGGCTGGGCCTCCGGTTAATAGGTTAGTCGCAAAAATAACATAAAAGTGGATAATAAAGCCCAATAATGTCCAAAACAGTAGATAATATAGCATGGAGCAATCAAAAATTATAGATACGTTGGAGACGTATCACATAGCCTCTCCGATGAAGCATGAGTAGTTTACCACAGACCTTTGGGCCCATAGTTCTTATCTAGATGGCTTCTTCTCTCTCTCTCTCTCTCTCTCTCTCTCTCTCTCTCTCTCTCTCTCTCTTTGATTCTCAATACAAAGTTCTCCTCGATGTTCTTGGAGATCTATTTGATGTAATACTCTTTTGCGGTGTGTTTGCTGAGATCCTATGAATTGTGGGTCTGTGAACAAGATTATCTATGAATATTATTTGGTTCTTCTCCGAATTCTTATATGCATGATTTGGTATCTTTGCAAGTCCCTTCGAATTATCGATTTAGTTTGGCCTTCTAGATTGATCTTTCTTGCAATGGGAGAAGTGCTCAGCTTTGGGTTCAATCTTGCGGTGTCCTTTCCCAGTGACAGTAGGGGCAACAAGGCACCTATTGTATTGTTGCCATTGAGGATAAAAAGATGGGGTTTATATCATATTGCTTGAGTTTATCCCTCTACATCATGTCATCTTGCTTAAAGCGTTACTCTGTTCTTATGAACTTAATACTCTAGACGCATGCTGGATAGCGGTCGATGTGTGGAGTAATAGTAGTAGATGCAGAATTGTTCAATCTACTTGACACGGACGTGATGCCTATATTCATGATCATTGCCTAGATATTCTCATAACTATGCGCTTTTCTATCAATGGCTCGGCAGTAATTTGTTCACCCACCGTAATACATGCTATCTTGAGAGAAGCCATTAGTGAAACCTATGGCCCCCAGGTCTCTTTCTTATTATATTGCATCTCTTTTATTTAAATCGCATCTTCTTTACTATTTTGCAATCTTTACTTTCCAATCTATACAACAAAAATACCAAAAATATTTATCTTACTATCTTTATCGGATCTCACTTTTGTGAGTGGCCGTGAAGGGATTGACGACCCCTTTATCGCGTTGGTTGCAAGGTTCTTGATTGTTTGTGCAGGTACTAGGTGACTTGTGCGTTGTCTCCTACTGGATTGATACCTTGGTTCTCAAAAACTGAGGGAAATACTAACATTACTTTGTTGCATCACCCTTTCCTCTTCAAGGGAAAACCAACACATGCTCAAGAGGTAGCATAGACATGACTGAGACACATCTCCGGCCAATAACAAATAGTGGAACCTGGATGCTCATATTGGCTCCTACGTATTCTACAAAGATCTTTATCTGTCAAACCGCATAACAACATACGTTGTTCCCTTTGTCATCAGTATGTTACCTGCCAAAGATTCGATCGTCCGTATCATCATACCTAGTTCAATCTTGTTACTGGCAAGTCTCTTTACTCGTTCCGTAATGCATCATCCCACAACTAACTCATTAGTGTAGGATCGAAAATATGTCTAGAGGGGGGTGATTAGACTACTTGACCAAATAAAAATCTAGATTTTCCCAATTTTAGTTCTTGGCAGATTTTAGCACCTTAGCACAAACAAGTAATCAACCTACACATGCAATTCTAAGAGTATAGCATTGGAATATAAAACAGTTGCATATGAAGGTAAAGGGAGGAGTTTGAGGGAGCAAACGCAATGTTGTCACGGAGATTTTTGGCGTGGTTCCGATAGGTGGTGCTATCGTACATCCACGTTGATGGAGACTTCAACCCACGAAGGGTACCGGTTGCGCGAGTCCACGGAGGGCTCCACCCACGAAGGGTCCACGAAGAAGCAACCTTGTCTATCCCACCATGGCCATCGCCCACGAAGGACTTGCCTCACTAGGGTAAATCTTCATGAAGTAGGAGATCTCCTTCCCTTACAAACTCCTTGGTTCAACTCCACAATCTTGTCGGAGGCTCCCAAGTGACACCTAGCCAATCTAGGAGACACCACTCTCCAAGAAGTAACAAACGGTGTGTTGATGATGAACTCCTTGCTCTTGTGCTTCAAATGATAGTCTCCCCAACACTCAACTCTCTCTCATGGGATTGGATTTGGTAGAAAGAAGATTTGAGTGGAAAGCAACTTGGGGAAGGCTAGAGATCAAGATTTATGTGGTTGGAATGGAATATCTTGACCTCAACACAAGTGTAGGTGGTTCTCTCTCAGAAAATATGTATTGGAAGTGTAGGCATGTTCTGATGGCTCTCTCCACGAATGAAGAGTGGGTGGAGTGGTATTTATAGCCTCCACACAAACTCTAACCATTACACACAAATCACCAAACTCGGTGGGACCAGATCATGAAACTCGGTCAGACCGATTTAGTTCAAAATGTGAATGTTAGGATTCTGGTGGGACCGACATGTCAACTCGGTGGGACCGATTTCGTTAGGGTTAGGGCATAACGTAATCTCGGTGAGACCGATTACACAAACTCGGTGAGACCGATTTTGGTAATGGACTAACAGAGAGTTGGTTCGGCAAACTCGGTGGGACCGATTCGCTCATCTCGGTTGGACCGAAGTGTTACGAAAGGGAAGCAGAGAGTTTACATTGCAATCTCGGTGGGACCGGTCGCTCATCTCAGTTTGACCAAAACGTTACGAAGGGAAACAGAGAGATTACAATCCCATCTCAGTGAGACCGAGATCCCTATCGGTGAGAGCGAAAAGACTAGGTGGCGCCGGATAGAAAGAATTGGTGGGGCTGAGTTGGATATTTGCTGTGGGACATATGTGGATATGAGAAAGTATTGAAGGGTTTTGGAGCATATCAATAAGCATTTTGAGCAAGCACCTCATTAAGCAACACCTCATCCCTTCTTAATAGTATTGGCTTTTCCTATAGACTCAATGTGATCTTGGATCACTACAATAGAAAATGTAGAGTCTTGTGCTTTGAGCTTAAGCCAATCTTTTATCCTTAGCATTTTGAAGGGTCCACTTTCTAATCCATGACATGCCAACCATTGAGCTTTCCTGAAATATTCATCTTGGAATAGCATTAGCTCAATGAGCTATATGTTGTTAGGAATTACCAAAACCACCTAGGGATAGTTGCACTTTCAATCTCCCCCTTTTTGGTAATTGATGACAACATATAGATCAAAGCTTCGACAAATGATAAATAAGATTTGAAAAACATCGTCGCTTTGAGAAGTATGTGATAAGCAAGAGCTCCTCCTAAATTTGTGCATTATTTAAAATTTGCTTTTGAATGCAAATGCACAATCGATTAGGACCGTGGGTTACTCTTCCATGTCACATACATCTTGGTGGAGCGCTCAAAATGATAGACATTAAAAGCATGCACTCATCACCAAGCAAGTGAATGATCATACAAGAGATATAAAAGATAGCATCATTCAACCAAACATTAAGGGTAGCATATGATCAAACACATGATCAACAAGTATCTCACAAGTAGCTCACACAAGCACACAATAAAGTTCCAAAAAACCAAATAAGTGCAAAGAGAGATAAAAACCAACACTCTCTCTCTCGAAACCTATGATCTATACATTTTTCTTCCCCTTTGGCAACAAGTTACCAAAAAGTTCAAAAATGCATAGTGCTAAACGACTCTCAGGCTTGATCTTTGGGAGGTGGTGTAGAGAGAACTCCAAGGACGAAGGCTCTGATGAAGTAGTTGGAGCTGATGGAGTGGGTGCTGGAGGTGGCACTGGAGCTGTGGCTGCTGGTGCTGATGTTGTAGCTCTAGTGTCTATCACTGGCACTGCAGCAGACCTTGGACCTCGTGGCACTCTCTTGAAAGCATCAGTAGTAGACTTGCCCTTCCTCTCCTCTGCTTCCTCCTGTAGCTGCTCAACTGCAGTTTGGATCTCATTTACCTTGACATCCAGATCATAGAACTTCTGCTCAACAATCCTCTCCAAACTCTCCTGGTTCTTAGTCAGGATGGCCAAGCCCTTCTCAATCCTCAGGGTGGATTGGATCATATATCCAAGTTGATCTTGTTTGGATTTCAAGAACACTTGAGATGACTCTTCAACAGTTGGCATCTTTGCAGGTTTCTCTGCCTTTGCCTTTTCTCTCTTCTCATGTGCTTGAGCTGAAGATGGTTCATTTTCATCCATCACCACAGTGTTGTCTTCAAATTCAGGATAGATGGGCAGGTGCTCCTTGTCCAAAAGATATGTGCATGTGCCCATCTTTGAGTTAATGAGCTCTTGAATTTGTGGGGCATACCCACAATTTCTCTTCTGGTCAGCAGCAGTCCTCTTGATTGTCTCAACAATCAAGCTCATGACCTTGAACTTTTGTGGGACATCAAATATGTGAAGCAAGTTGATGGCATGTCCTCTGATCATCTTGTGATCACATGACTTGGGTAGCAGTGTGTGTCTCAGAATCCAGTTTATGGTAGGCAGACCAGACAACAGGTAGTGGACAGATCCAAACTTGTGTGTATCCAAGGTAGCATCTGGGATCTCCTTGTACATGTTGGTCATAGTGTTGTGGTCTTTCTTCTTCTCTGCATAAATGTCCAAGTCATCCAAACTTTCTTTTGGGGCATTGATCAACTAAGCCCATTCATCAACAGACGACTGCTATCTGGTACCCTCAGACATCCAAACGATCTTCCCACCTGGATAGAAATGGGCAGTCGAGTAGAACTGCATGATGAGCTCATCATTCCACTTGGTGAGCTTCTGGGCAACAAATTCATCGACTCCACATGCCTTAAAACTGTCATACACTCCAGGATACTGATCTTCATTCTTCTGGATGCACTCCCAGTCTACCCATCTCATATCACACACAATGGGCTTCTTGTCAAGCAACACTGTATCATAGAAGTCCTGCTGTTCCTTAGTGTGAAACCTGTTGTCCACAGCAGTTCTTCTCCTGATAGCATATGGATCAGACTCTCTCCATATTCTCAATCCTGCATCCTTCCTGATTTTCATGTTTTCTGCAATTGGATGTGCATCATTGTGGTCAGGGATCTTGGGTTCCAGCTTCCTTAGCACTTGAGTTTCATCTTCTTCAGCAGCTTCAGGCACTGGGGCCTTGTTCTTTTCCTCGGCAGAAATGTTTCTAGTGCTTCTCTTGGGCTTCTGGGCTAGAGCAGCTGCCTTGGGAGCAGCTTTGGGCTTAGATGGAGCAGCCCCTGATCTGATTGCATCTCCCATGAGCTTTTAAGCTTTGGGTGCTGGTGCAGCATCCTCTTCCTCTTCATCATCAGCTCTCATAATTGATGATCTTCCAAGCACTCTGGCAGTGGTCTTCTTGACCCTTTCCTTCCTTTTCTTGCCTCCTCCAACTGCCTCTTCAGATGGCTTGGAGGTTTCAGCAGTGGATGCCCTGGCCTTAGACATGGGGACTCTCTTTGCTGGTGCCTTCTTATGCATCCCTGGCTTGACTGTAGCAGCTGAGCCATACTCCTTTTTCAGCACATTTTTCTTGGAGCTGACTTCTTCCTCAACAGCCACATAATCCTCATCCTCTGAATCTAAGGTCTTCTTCTTTCTTGTTTTGGTGTCTGCCTTTGGCAAGCTACTTGGTGTGCTCCTGCTGCCATCATCAGATGAACTGGAGGGACTAGTGCCCTCACTCAGTTGAACCTGCTCCTCGGACTTGTTCTGGCTATCACTTTGGTCAGACATCGTGCAGGCAAACTATCAGCAGGCCCTGTGAATAGATTATAGATGAGGTAGAGTAGATGAGCATCACAAAGTACAGCCATTTTGCAAAACAATTGACTGAAAAACTTAGTTTTAGTTCTTCATAGAAAGCATTTCGGATCTACCAATTTGTAAACTTGGTGATACCGAAGCAGATTTTGGAACCAAAACTAGTGAACTCGGTCAGGCCGAGTCACAGTTTGGTGGCACCGAGACTGCTAGGGTTTCACAGATAATTGAACTCGGTCACACCGATTTGCAATTTTCGGTCAGACCGAAAACGTGTGTGCTCTGGCCTAACCCAAAATCAGTGAGACCGATTTCTACAACTCGGTCGGTCCGAGATGAATTCGACGGAGACCTAACCCTAAATTTTGAAATCAAAACTAATCTACAAGATGTTTTCGCTGGATAGGATGATTTCATTCGTGGCAAGAATCATGGCAAAGCAATGTGCTAAGAATCAGAGTTAAGGATTAGCACAATCATCAAGTTCGTACCCTAGTTCGGCAACGAACTTGCTACGGTGGCAACGGCGGTGAAGATTTCCGTTGACGGCGGCGGAGTCCAGTGGCGGGAGGTCGCTGGCAACGACAGGACGATCTGGAGACCCGAGGAGGAAGAGTAGGTTATGCGCGGGCGAGGAGGTTCGGAAAATTTTCCAAATTTTGGCCCGTCGGTATATATAACCTGACCCTGTCGGTGTGACCGAGTGGAACGACTCGGTGGCACCAAGATGCAAAATTGCAGGCAGTTACTGCAACTCGGTGTGACCGAAAGGTTCTAGTCGGTTGCACCGAGATTGAAAAACCCTAGATCAACTTAGTGGCTCGGTAGGACCGAAAAGGATGAATCGGTCAGACCGAGATGCACAAAGAGGTTTTGGAGGTTTAAGTATATGATGAATCGGGAACTTCGAGTGCTCCTCACACAGAGTGGTTCGAATCTGACTTGATCAAACTTTGTGATGTAGCATGAATAAAGTTTGAGACAAGAAAAGCATAGATAGCTAGAGGGAGTTCTTAAGCATTCTTGTCCATCCATTTGACAAAAGACAAAGAGCCAAACAATCAAAACAACAAATGGATGTCCTCGAATGAGTAAAATATGCAACCAACATGATCACACAATAAAATGGCAAATGAAATATGTGACAAAGCATGCATAAACACTCTAGCATCTATCAAGCAATTTGGCGATGACTAGGTCATCTATATATGAGTATATTGACTTAGGAGTCAAATGAGAACATTTGATCATAGGTCATACTCGTCGTTTAAGCGCAAGTGGGGTTACCACTTTTACATAAAGCATTGTTGTGTTCACATCATTAGAGTTGCTTTAGCTCAATTGGTTAGAGTAAAGCTCCCCCTAGATGTGATATCCCTCCTAAGAGGGATGAACTAACCTTGGGTTTTGTCGATGATGACTTCATGTAGGTGTTGAAGATGTAGATGCTCAATGTTGATGTAGATCATTTGGAGCAATCCTTTGGAGTGAGTTGCACTTTCAATACCTACACGGGTTAGTCCCACAAGGAACAAACAAGGATATCCATAGACATAGAGTGATGCATACACGAGATGATGTCCATGAAAGCATTAGGTTACCTTGTCCCTTGTCTTACTAACAAGAGGGTTTGTGACTCCTTGAACTAGTGCAAGATATGGAAGTTGTTTGCACTTGTCCTCGTGAAAATGATAAGAGTGAAGTATGTTGGCGGAATCACCCTCAAGAACTCTCTAGTTCTTCTTCTTCTAGATCCACACCATCTTGATGGGAACCCTTGGAGTTTTAGTTGTACTTGATGAAGTAGAACTTGATGTGGTCTTGGGAACCCACTTGACCAAGGCCTTGGGTGCTTCTTCAAATGCATCAATCTCCTCTTGAAGCTTGTCCTTGCCTTTTTGCTTGTGGTCTTGTGGTGGAAGATCATCTTGAGCTTGTGTCCCTTTGAAAGAAGTAGGATCATACTTCTCTTGTTGAGGAACAAACTTCGTCTTGGGGTATTGATCTTCTTCCCACTCAACTCCATTGGCATTGAACTTTCGTTCAAAAGCAACACCTTGATTCTTCCGATGTCTTCCTTGCTTGCGTACAATTTCCTCAAATTGCTTACTCCCGTCAAGGCTCTTGTAAACACCTTTCTCTATAATTCCCTTCAATAAGATATTTTCTTTCTCAAGTGTAACTTGGCTAAGAGAATCATTAGTGGAATCAAGAGAACTCCTAGAAGCAACAATATTGGATTTGGCATGATTGTTATTACTACTAGATGAAGAATCTTTCTTGCTCTTGTTGCTAAATTTAACTTGTGGCATGTAAGTAGACAAGAGTAAACGCTTGGCAATGTAAGAAGAACTTTTCTTGCGAAGATCATCATTGATTGCCTTTAAAAACTCATGCTCTTGCTCAAGGTTGAGCTTTTCAAAGCGTAGCTTATCATGAGTCTTTAAAAGTTCTCGATGATTTTCCAAGGAAGTTTCATGAGCTAACTTAAGAGTGTTTAGTTCTTTAGTTAGATGCTCAATCGCCTTCTTATCATCATCATTTGTTTTATCTTGATTAGCATGATTAATTGACATTTCATCATAGTATTCATCACTAGAGTTGTCAACAAGTAAATCATCATCACCTAGGAAATCATCTTCATCACTATTGAAATCAACATACTCGGGATGTGTTACCTTTGGACCTCTGGACATGAAGCACTTTCAAATTCCTTCATTTAGTGAGTTAAATATGTCGTAGGAGTTGGTTGACACAAGTGCTAGACCAGCAACACCTTCATCTTGAGTATATTTGGAGACGGAGTGATAACTTCTTTCGGAGTGATTGTCGGAGTCGGAGTCGTATACCCATTCACCAACATGAGCTTGATGTCTTCTTTTTGTGTAGCTCCTTGATGACTTTTCTTTCCTTTCAGAATCCTTGCTTCTCTGAGAGGGTTTTCATTCATAACGATCATCTCTACTCCTCCTTTCTCTTGGTGGTGATTCTTCCCTTCTACTTCTTATTTTGGGAGAATCTTCTCTTCTTTTGTAGGGAGCCGTACACTCATTGGAGTAGTGTCCGGGTCTTCCACAATTGTAGCAATTACGCTCACGACTAGAAGATCTTTGTCATTGTAGGACCTTGACTTGGAACTTCTTTCTTTGCTTCTACTCTTGTAGAACTTGTTTACCATTAGGCTCAATTCTTCATCAAAGCTTTGTTTCTCTCTTGATGATGAGGGAGCATCACATGAGGCTTTGTAAGCACCACTTGACTTGTTGTGAAGCTCTTCCTTATCCTTGAGTGACATCTCATGAGCAACAATTCTTCCAATGACTTCCGCTGGCTTGAGATCTTTGTAATTGGGCATCATTTGGATCAATGTGCACATGGTATCATATTTTCCATCCAAGGCTCTTATGATCTTCTTGATGATGAATTTGTCAGTCATCTCTTCACTTCCTAAGCCGGCAATCTCATTTGTGATGAGAGCAAGCCTAGAATACATTTCAGCGACACCTTCACCATCCTTCATTTTGAACTTGTCAAGTTGACTTTGAAGCACATCCAATTTGGATTCCTTGACGGAGTCGGTACCTTCGTGCATATCAATCAAAGTATCCCAAATTTCCTTTGCATTCTCAAGACGGCTGATTTTGTTGAATTCTTTGGGGCACAATCCGTTGAAGAGAATATCACAAGCTTGAGCATTGTATTGTAGCATCTTCAACTCTTCTGTGGTAGCTTCACGGTTTGGTTCTCTACCATCAAAGGATTCACCTTGCAAGCCAACACACACAATAGCCCAAACGACGGGGTTATGTCCAAGAATATGCATTTTCATCTTATGCTTCCAACTAGCAAAATTTGTACCGTCAAAGTAAGGACCTCTACGGTGGTAATTTCCCTTGCTAGACGCCATACTCTCCTAGGTTGTGAAACCAAGGCTATGACCCCCAAAAGCTATGGAAATCAAAGCAAATGGAGACCAAAGCTCTGATACCACTTGTAGGATCGAAAGTATGTCTAGAGGGGGTGATTAGACTACTTGACCAAATAAAAATCTAGCCTTTTCCCAAGTTTAGTTCTTGTCAGATTTTAACAACTTAGCACAAACAAGTAATCAACCTACACATGCAATTCTAAGAGTATAGCAGCGGAATATAAAACAATTTCATATGAAGGTAAAGGGAGGAGTTTGAGGGAGCAAACGCAATGTTGACACGGAGATTTTGGCGTGGTTCCGATGGGTGGTGCTACCGTACATCCACGTTGATAGAGACTTCAACCCACGAAGGGTAACGGTTGTGCGAGTCCACAGAGGGCTCCACCTACGAAGGGTCCATGAAGAAGCAACCTTGTCTATCCCACCATGGTCGTCGCCCACGAAGGACTTGCCTCACTAGGGTAGATCTTCACGAAGTAGGCGATCTCCTTGCCCTTACAAACTCCTTGGTTCAACTCCACAATCTTGTCGGAGGCTCCCAAGTGACACCTAGCCAATCTAGGAGACACCACTCTCCAAGAAGTAAAAAACGGTGTGTTGAGGATGAACTCCTTGCACTTGTGCTTAAAATGATAGTCTCCCCAACACTCAACTCTCTCTCATAGGATTGGATTTGGTAGAAAGAAGATTTGAGTGGAAAGAAACTTGGGGAAGGCTTGAGATCAAGATTTATGTTGTTGGAATGGAATATCTTGACCTCAACGCAAATGTAGGTGGTTCTCTCTTAGAAAATGTGTATTGGAAGTGTAGGCATGTTCTGATGGCTCTATCCACGAATGAAGAGTGGGTGGAGGGGTATTTATAGCCTCCACACAAAATCTAACCGTTACACACCAATCACCAAACTCGGTGGGACCAAATCATAAAACTCGGTCAGACCTATTTAGTTCAAAATGTGAACGTTAGGATTCTCGGTGGGACCGACATGTCAACTCGGTGGGACCGATTTCGTTAGGGTTAGGGCATAACTAATCACGATGAGACCGATTACACAAACTTGGTGAGACCGATTTTGGTAATGGACTAACAGAGAGTTGGTCCGGCAAACTCGGTGGGACCGATTCGCTCATCTCGGTTGGACCGAAGTGTTACGAAAGGGAAGCAGAGAGTTTACATTGCAATCTCGGTGGGACCGATCGCTCCTCTCGGTTTGACCGAAACGTTATGAAGGGAAACAGAGAGATTACAATCCCATCTTGGTGAGATCAAGATCCCTATTGGTGAGACCGAAAATACTAGGGTTTCTAGCAGTGGCTATGTCAACTGAACTCAGTGGCACCGGATAGAAAGAATCGGTGGGGCCGAGTTGGATATTTGGTGTGGGACATATGTGGATATGAGAAAGTAGTGAAGGGTTTTGGAGCATATCAATAAGCATTTTGAGCAAGCACCTCATTAAGCAACACCTCATCCCTTCTTAATAGTATTGGCTTTTCCTATAGACTCAATGTGATCTTGGATCACTAAAATAGAAAATGTAGAGTCTTGTGCTTTGAGCTTGAGCCAATCTTTTATCCTTAGCATTTTGAAGGGTCCACTTTCTAATCCATGCCATGCCAACCATTGAGCTTTCCTGAAATATTAATCTTGGAATAGCATTAGCTCAATGAGCTATATGTTGTTAGGAATTACCAAAACCACCCAGGGATAGTTGCACTTTCAATTAGTAACATTTCTTACAAGGCTTATAGTGATGTGCATTAGAGAGAGGGCCCAGAGATACCTCTCCGATACACGGAGTGACAAATACTAATCTCGATCTATGCCAACTTCAACAAACACCATCGGAGACACTTGTAGAGCATCTTTATAATCACCCAGTTACATTGTGACGTTTGATAGCACACAAGGTGTTCCTCCGGTATTCAGGAGTTGCATAATCTCAAGGTCAGAGGAACATGTATAAGTCATGAAGAAATCAATAGCAATAAAACTAAATGATCATTATTGCTAAGCTAATGGATGGGTCTTGTCCATCACATCATTCTCTAATGATGTGATCACGTTCATAAAATGACAACACATATCTATAGCTAGGAAACTTAACCATCTTTGATTAACGAGCTAGTCAAGTAGAGGCATACTAGGGACACTCTATTTGTCTATGTATTCACACATGTACTAAGTTTCCGGTTAATACAATTCTAGCATGAATAATAAACATTTATCATAATATAAGGAAATATAAATAATAACTTTACTATTGCCTCTAGGGCATATTTCCTTCACTACAAGGGTATGTAGACACACTCTTCCCCTTTCGTTGCTATGCATCTCCTAGATAGATATTGCGTGATCATAGGAATTTTTTTGAAATTGCATGCTATGTTCCTATGAATGGCATCCGAGCCAGGTCTATGCGTAGATGATATGCACAAGTAGAACACAAAGAGTTGTGAGCGATAATAGTCATACTACTTACCACCAACGTCTTATTTTGATTTTGCGGTATTGTTGGATGAAGCGGCCCGGACCAACCTTACATGACCACGTTCATGAGACTGGTTCCACCGACAGACACGCAACTTGTTTTGCATAAAGGTGGCTGGCGGGTGTCTGTTTCTCCAACTTTAGTTGAATCGAATTTGACTACGGCCGGTCCTTGTTGAAGGTTAAAACAGCACACTTGACGAAAAATCATTATGGTTTTGATGCGTAGGTAAGAACGGTTCTTGCTAGAAGCCCGTGGCAGCCACGTATAACTTGCAACAACAAAGTAGAGGATGTCTAAGTTGTTTTTGCAGGGCATGTTGTGATGTGATATGTTCAATACATGATGTGATATATGTTGTTGTATGAGATGAACATGTTTTGTGAAAGTTATCGGCAACTGACAAGAGCCTTATGGTTGTCGCTTTATTGTATGAAATGCAATCGCCATGTAATTGCTTTACTTTATCTTTATGCGGTAGCGATAGTTGTAGAAGCAATAGTTGGCGAGATGACAACGATGCTACGATGGAGATCTAGGTGTCGAGCCGGTGACGATGGAGATCATGACGGTGCTTTGGATATGGAGATCAAAGGCACAAGATGATGATGGCCATATCATGTCACATATTTTGATTGCATGTGATGTTTATCTTTTATGCATCTTATTTTGCTTAGTGCGGCGGTAGCATTATAAGATGATCCCTCACTAAATTTCAAGGTATGGGTGTTCTCCCTGAGTATGCAACGTTGCTACAGTTCCTCATGCCGAGACACCACGTGATGATCAGGTGTCATAAGCTCTATGTTCACATACAACGGGTGTAAGACAGTTTTACACGTGCAGAATACTCAGGTTAAACTTGACGAGCCTAGCATATGCAGATATGGCCTCGGAACATTGAGACCGAAAGGTCGAACATGAATCATATAGTAGGTATGATCAACATAGAGATGTTTACCATTGAAAATTACTCCATCTCACGTGATGATCGGACATGGTTTAGTTGATATGGATCACGTGATCATTTAGATGACTAGAGGGATGTCTATCTAACTCGGAGTTCTTAATTAATATGATCAATTGAACTTTAATTTACCATGAACTTAGTCCTGGTAGTTTTTGCATATCTGTGTTGTTGTAGATCAATGGCCCGTGCTGCCGTTCCCTTGAATTTTAATGCGTTCCTAGAGAAAGCTAAGTTGAAAGATGATGGTAGCAATTACACAGACTGGGTCCGTAACTTGAGGATTGTCCTCATTGCTGCACAGAAGAATTACGTCCTGGAAGCACCGCTAGGTGCAAGGCCCACCGCAGGAGCACTCTGGACGTTATGAACATCTCGCCGACTAAAGCTGATGACTACTCGATAATTCATTGTGCCATGCTTTACGGCTTAGAATCAGGACTTCAAAGACTTTGTGAACACCATGGAGCACATGAGATGTTCCAAGAGTTGGAGTTAATATTTCAAGCAAATGCTCGAGTTGAGAGATATGAAGTCTCCAACAAGTTCTATAGCTCCAAGATGGAGGAGAATAGTTCTGACAGTGAACACATACTCAGAATGTCTGGGTACCATAACCAGTTGACTCACCTGGGAGTTAATCTTCCTGATGACAGTGTCATTGACAGAGTTCTTCAATCACTGCCACCAAGCTATAAAGGCTTCGTGATGAACTATAATATGCAAGGGATGGAAAAGATAATTCCCAAGCTCTTCGCCATGCTAAAGGTTGCGGAGGTATAAATCAAGAAGGAGCATCAAGTGTTGATGGTTAATAAGATCACTAGTTTCAAGAAAAAGGGGAAAGGGAAGAAGGGGAACATAAAGAATAGTAGCAAGCCAGTTGCTACTCCCGGGAAGAAGCCCAAGTCTGGACCTAAGCCTGAAACTTAGTGCTTCTACTGCAAAGGGACTGGTCACTTGAGGCGGAACTACCCCAAGTTTTGGGCGGATAAGAAGGATGGCAAAGTGAAAGGTATATTTGATATACATGTTATTGATGTGTACCTTACTAATGCTCATAGTAGCTCCTGGGTATTTGATACTAGTTCTATTGCTCATATTTGCAACTCGAAACAGGGGCTACAGATTAAATGAAGATTGGCTAAGGACGAGGTGACGATGCATGTCAGAAATGGTTCCAAGGTCGATGTGATCACCATCGGCACACTACCTCTACATCTACCTTCGGGATTAGTTTTAGACTTGAATAATTGTTATTTGGTGCCAGCATTGAGCATGGACATTATATATGGATATTGTTTGATGCGAGAAGGTTATTCATTTAAATCAGAGAATAATGGTTGTTCTATTTATACGAGTAATATCTTTTATGGTCATGCACCCTTGATGAGTGGTCTATTTTTGTTGAATCTCGATCGTTGTGATACACATATTCATAATACTGAAGCCAAAATATGGAAAGTTAATGATGATAGTGCAACTTATTTGTGGCACTGCCATTTACGTCATATTGGTGTAAAGTGCATGAAGAAACTCCATGCTGATGGGCTTTTGGAATCACTTGATTATGAATCACTTGATACTTGCAAACCATGCCTCATGGGCAAGATGACTAAGACTCCATTCTCCGGAACAATGGAGCGAGCCACTAACTTACTGGAAATAATACATACTGATGTATGCGGTCTGATGAGTGTTCAGGCTCGCGGCGGGTATCATTATTTTCTGACCTTCACAGATGATTTGAGCAGATATGGGTATATCTACTTAATGAAACATAAGTCTGAAACATTTGAAAAGTTCAAAGAATTTCAGAGTGAAGTGGAAAATCATCGTAACAATAAAATAAAGTTTCTACGATCTGATCGTCGAGGTGAATATTTGAGTTACGAGTTTGGTCTTCATTTGAAACAATGTGGAATAGTTTCGCAACTAACGCCACCTGGAACACCATAGCGTAATGGTGTGTCCGAATGTCATAACCGTACTTTATTAGATATGGTGCGATCTATGATGTCTCTAACCGATTTACCACTATCATTTTGGGTTATGCTTTAGAGACGGCTGCATTCACGTTAAATAGGGCACCATCTAAATCTGTTGAGACGACACCATATGAACTGTGGTTTGGCAAGAGACCTAAGCTGTCGTTTCTTAAAGTTTGGGGCTGCGATGCTTATGTGAAAAAGCTTCAACCTGATAAGCTCGAACCCAAATTGGAGAAATGCGTCTTCATAGGATACCCAAAGGAAACTGTTGGGTACACCTTCTATCACAGATCCAAAGGCAAGATATTCATTGCTAAGAATGGATCCTTTCTTGAGAAGGAGTTTCTCTCGAAAGAAGTGAGTGGGAGGAAAGTAGAACTTGATGAGGTAATTGTACCTTCTCCCGAATTAGAAAGTAGTTCATCACAGAAATCATTTCTAGTGATGCATATACCAATTAGTGAGGAAGTTAATGATGATGATCATAAAACTTCAGATCAAGTTACTACCGAACCTCGTAGGTCAACCAGAGTACATTCCGCACCAGAGTGGTATGGTAATCCTATTCTGGAAGTCATGTTACTTGACCATGACGAACCTACAAACTATGAGGAAGCGATGATGAGCCCAAATTCCGCGAAATGGCTTGAGGCCATCAAATCTGAGATGGGATCCATGTATGAGAACAAAGTGTGGACTTTGGTTGACTTGCCCGATGATCGGCAAGCCATAGAGAATAAATGGATCTTCAAGAAGAAGACTGGCACTGACAGTAATGTTACTGTCTACAAAGCTCGACTTGTTGCGAAAGGTTTTCGACAAGTTCAAGGAGTTGACTACGATGAGACCTTCCCACCCATAGCGATGCTTAAGTCTGTCCGAATCATGTTAGCAATTGCCGCTATTTATGATTATGAAATTTGGAAAATGGATGTCCAAACTGGAATTCCTTAATGGATTTCTTAAAGAAGAGTTGTATATGATGCAACCAGAAGGTTTTGTCGATCGTAAACGTGCTAACAAAGTGTGCAAGCTCCAACGATCCATTTATGGACCGGTGCAAGCCTCTCAGAGTTGGAATATACGCTTTGATAGTGTGATCAAAGCATATGGTTTTATACAGACTTTTGGAGAAACTTGTATTTACAAGAAAGTGAGTGGGAGCTCTGTAGCATTTCTAATATTATATGTGGATGACATATTGTTGATTGGAAATAATACAGAAATTCTGGATAGCATAAAAGGACACTTGAATAAGAATTTTTCAATGAAAGACCTCGGTGAAGCTACTTATATATTGGGCATCAAGATTTATAGAGATAGATCAAGATGCTTAATTGGACTTTCACAAAGCACATACCTTGATAAAGTTTTGAAGAAGTTCAAAATGGATCAGTCAAAGAAAGGGTTGTTGCATGTGTTACAAGGTGTGAAGTTGAGTCAGACTCAATGCCCGGCCACTGCAGAAGATAGAGAGAAAATGAAAGTCATTCCCTATGCCTCAGCCATAGGTTCTATCATGTATGCAATGTTGTGTACCAGACCTGATGCGTGCCTTGCTATAAGTTTAGCAGGGAGGTACCAAAGTAATCCAGGAGTGGATCGCTGGACAACGGTCAAGAACATCCTAAAATACCTAAAAAGGACTAAGAATATGTTTCTCGTTTATGGAGGTAACAAAGAGCTTGTCGTAAATGGTTACGTCGATGCAAGCTTTGACATTGATTCGGATGACTCTAAGTCACAAACCGGATATGTATTTATATTGAATGGTGGGGCTGTCAGTTGGTGTAGTTCCAAGCAGAGAGTCGTGGCGGGATCTATGTCTGAAGCGGAGTACATAGCTACTTTGGACGCAGCCAATGAAGGAGTCTAGAAGAAGGTGTTCATATCCGATATAGGTGTAATACCTAGTGCATCGGGTCCAATGAAAATCTTTTGTGACAATACTGGAGCAATTGCCTTGACGAAGGAATCCAGATTTCACAAGAGAACCAAACACATCAAGAGACGCTTCAACTCCATCCGCGATCAAGTCAAGGAGGGAGACATAGAGATTTGCAAAATACATACGGATCTGAATATTGCAGACCCGTTGACTAAGCCTCTTCCACGAGCAAAATATGATCAACACCAAGACTCCATGGATGTTAGAATCATTACTATGTAATCTAGATTATTGACTCTAGTGCAAGTAGGAGACTCAAGAAAATATGCCCTAGAGGCAATAATAAAGTTTTTATTTATATTTCCTTATATCATGATAAATTTTTATTATTCATGCTAGAATTTTATTAACCGGAAACTTAATACATGTGTGAATACATAGACAAAACATAGTGTCCCTAGTATGCCTCTACTTGACTAGCTCGTTAATCAAAGATGGTTAAGTTTCCTGACCATACACATGTGTTGTCATTTGATGAACGGGGTTCATCATTAGAGAATGATGTGATGGACAAGACCCATCCGTTAGCTTAGTATAATGATCGTTAAGTTTTATTGATATTGCTTTCTTCATGACTTACGATGAGACCTTCCCACCCATAGCGATGCTTAAGTCTGTCCGAATCATGTTAGCAATTGCCGCTATTTATGATTATGAAATTTGGAAAATGGATGTCCAAACTGGAATTCCTTAATGGATTTCTTAAAGAAGAGTTGTATATGATGCAACCAGAAGGTTTTGTCGATCGTAAACGTGCTAACAAAGTGTGCAAGCTCCAACGATCCATTTATGGACCGGTGCAAGCCTCTCAGAGTTGGAATATACGCTTTGATAGTGTGATCAAAGCATATGGTTTTATACATACTTTTGGAGAAACTTGTATTTACAAGAAAGTGAGTGGGAGCTCTGTAGCATTTCTAATATTATATGTGGATGACATATTGTTGATTGGAAATAATACAGAAATTCTGGATAGCATAAAAGGACACTTGAATAAGAATTTTTCAATGAAAGACCTCGGTGAAGCTACTTATATATTGGGCATCAAGATTTATAGAGATAGATCAAGATGCTTAATTGGACTTTCACAAAGCACATACCTTGATAAAGTTTTGAAGAAGTTCAAAATGGATCAGTCAAAGAAAGGGTTGTTGCATGTGTTACAAGGTGTGAAGTTGAGTCAGACTCAATGCCCGGCCACTGCAGAAGATAGAGAGAAAATGAAAGTCATTCCCTATGCCTCAGCCATAGGTTCTATCATGTATGCAATGTTGTGTACCAGACCTGATGCGTGCCTTGCTATAAGTTTAGCAGGGAGGTACCAAAGTAATCCAGGAGTGGATCGCTGGACAACGGTCAAGAACATCCTAAAATACCTAAAAAGGACTAAGAATATGTTTCTCGTTTATGGAGGTAACAAAGAGCTTGTCGTAAATGGTTACGTCGATGCAAGCTTTGACATTGATTCGGATGACTCTAAGTCACAAACCGGATATGTATTTATATTGAATGGTGGGGCTGTCAGTTGGTGTAGTTCCAAGCAGAGAGTCGTGGCGGGATCTATGTCTGAAGCGGAGTACATAGCTACTTCGGACGCAGCCAATGAAGGAGTCTAGAAGAAGGTGTTCATATCCGATATAGGTGTAATACCTAGTGCATCGGGTCCAATGAAAATCTTTTGTGACAATACTGGAGCAATTGCCTTGACGAAGGAATCCAGATTTCACAAGAGAACCAAACACATCAAGAGACGCTTCAACTCCATCCGCGATCAAGTCAAGGAGGGAGACATAGAGATTTGCAAAATACATACGGATCTGAATATTGCAGACCCGTTGACTAAGCCTCTTCCACGAGCAAAATATGATCAACACCAAGACTCCATGGATGTTAGAATCATTACTATGTAATCTAGATTATTGACTCTAGTGCAAGTAGGAGACTCAAGAAAATATGCCCTAGAGGCAATAATAAAGTTTTTATTTATATTTCCTTATATCATGATAAATTTTTATTATTCATGCTAGAATTTTATTAACCGGAAACTTAATACATGTGTGAATACATAGACAAAACATAGTGTCCCTAGTATGCCTCTACTTGACTAGCTCGTTAATCAAAGATGGTTAAGTTTCCTGACCATACACATGTGTTGTCATTTGATGAACGGGGTTCATCATTAGAGAATGATGTGATGGACAAGACCCATCCGTTAGCTTAGTATAATGATCGTTAAGTTTTATTGATATTGCTTTCTTCATGACTTATACATATTCCTCTAACTATGAGATTATGCAACTCCCAAATACCGGAGGGACACCTTGTGTGCTATCAAACGTCACAACGTAACTGGGTGATTATCAAGATGCTCTACAGGTGTCTCCGAAGGTGTTTGTTGGGTTGGCATGGATCAAGACTAGGATTTGTCACTCCGAGTATCGGAGAGGTATCTCTGGGCCATCTCGGTAATGCACATCACTATAAGCCTTGCAAGCAATGTGACTAATGAGTTAGTTATGGGATGATGCATTACGGAATGAGTAAAGAGACTTGCCGGTAATGAGATTGAACTAGGTATGATGATACCGACGATCAAATCTCGGGCAAGTAAACATAGCGATGATAAAGGAAATAATGTATGTTGTTATTGCGGTTTGACCGGTAAAGATCTTCGTAGAATATGTAGTAACTAATATGAGCATCCAGGTTCTGCTATTGGTTATTGGCCGGATATGTGTCTCGGTCATGTCTACATAGTTCTCGAATCCGTAGGGTCCGCACGCTTAACGTTTGATGACGATTTGTATTATGAGTTATGTGTTTTGGTGACCGAAGTTTGTTCGGAGTCCCGGATGAGACCACAGACATGACGAGGAGTCTCGAAATGGTCGAGAGATAAAGATTCATATATTGAAAGGTAGTATTCGGACATCAGAATGGTTTCGAGTAGTTCGTGTATTTTACTGGAGTACCGAGGGGTTACCGGAACCCCCCGGGGAAGTATTGGGCCTACATGGGCCTTAGGGGAGAGTGAGGGAAGCCCGCGAGGTATGGTGCATGCACCCCTCCAAGGGAGTCCGAATAGGACAAGGAGGAGGGGGTGCGGCCCCCTTTCCCTCTCCCTCTCCCTCTCCTTCCTCCCCCCCCCCCCCCGGTAAGGAAGCAAAAAGGGGGGCCGAATCTTACTAGGACTGGAGTCCTAGTAGGACTCCCCCCATGGCGCGCCCTCCTGGCCGGCCGCCTCCTCATCCCCTCCTTTATATATGGGGGCAGAGGGCACCCCAAAGCACATCAATTGTTCTCTTAGCCGTGTGCGGTGCCCCCCTCCACAGTTTACTCCTCTGGTCATAGTGTCGTAGTGCTTAGGCAAAGCCCTGCGTGGATCACATCACCATCACCATCACCATCACCATGCCATCATGCTGACGAAACTCTCCCTCGACCCTCTGCTGGATCAAGAGTTCGAGGACGTCATCGAGCTGAACATGTGCTGAACTCGGAGGTGTCATATGTTCGGTACAAGATCGGTTGGATCATGAAGACGTTCGACTACATCAACCGCGTTAACCTAACACTTCCGCTTTCGGTATATGAGGGTACGTAGACACACTCTTCCCCTCTCGTTGCTATGCATCTCCTAGATAGATCTTGCGTGATCGTAGGAAATTTTTTGAAATTGCATGCTACGTTCCCATCACTAAGCACCTCTCCCATTGTAAGAAAAACCAATCTAGTTGGCCAAACCAAACCGATAGTTCGAAGAGAAATACAAAGATATCTTAATCATGCATAAAAGAGTTCAAAGAAGACTCAAATAATATTCATAGATAATCTGGTCATAAATCCACAATTTATCGGATCTCAACAAACGCACCGCAAATGAGTATTACATCGGATAGAACTCCAAGAACATCGAGGAGAACATTGTATTGAAGTTCAAAGAGAGAGAAGAAACCATCTAGCTACTACATATGAACATGTAGATATGTGGTAGACTACACACATATCATCGAGGGGGTAGTAAGGTTGATGTAGAGGCCCTCCATGATCGAATCCCTCTCCGACGGAGTGCTGGAAAAAGCCCCAAGACGGGATCTCATGGAAACAGAGGCTTGCGACGGCGGAAAAGTATTTTGGTGGACGCTTGTGATGTTTGGGGAATATTTGGGAATATATAGAAGTGGAACTAGGGTTAGAGGACCTCTAAGGGGCCCACAAGCCCTCAGGGCGCCCCCCCCCCCTCTAGGGCGCGCCCTAGAGGCTTATGGCCTCCTCGGGACTCTTCTGGCCCTCTCTCCAAGTCACACAGGTGTCTTCTGGTCCAAGAAAAAGTTTTATTCTGTTTGGACTCCGTTTGATATTCCTTTTCTGTAAAAGTCAAAAATAAGGAAAAGACAGAAACTGCCACTGGGCTCTAGGTTAATAGGTTAGTCCCAAAAATAATATAAAATATCATATTAATGCATGTAAAATATCCAAAATGGATAATATAATAGCATGGAACAATCAAAAATTATAGATACATTGGAGAAGTATCACTCCCCTCCCGGTAACCTTAAGTATATGATGACGATAACACTCTTACGTTCTTTCTTATCTGTCCCTCTCCCTCTCCCTCGCGTCGCCCTCTCGAGGGCCACTCGGGGGCGACCAACCTCCTCGTCCGCCTCCTCCCCTGCTCGATTCCTATCCTCGCCGCCGCCGGAGACAGGCGCCGGGTCCCCCGCGCGGCCACCGATGAGGGTAGCGGCGAGGCCCTCGGCCGCGATGCCACTCGGGCTCGGACCTAGGGTTTGAGGCGGCGGCCTCTGCTGGTGAGGGCGGCGTCGTCCTGGCGGCGGGCGGCCCTCGCCGGAGTTGAGGGTCGCGTCTACTCGGCCGCGCGGGCGGCGAGTTGGCGGTGGATGCGGGCGCCGCGTGGAGGGATCCCCTGCTGCTCTCCTTCGCCAGATCTGAAGACGGCGCCCCCGTGCTGCTGCTTCCTCCTCCCAGTCCAGCCGGATCCGGTGGCGGACTGCGCGGATGTGGTGTCAGGATCGGGTTTCGGGATATTAATTTCCCAGAAAATGGCCCTTGTGCTCACCAGCCCCAGGATTTACTGTTAGCTGATGAGACACCAACTTGATACAGAAACTCCAAGCAAAATACAAAATGTGTAGTACAAGACCATTTTGGCCTATGAGTACAACAAATGGTTTCTAGTGGTTGACGGCGAAAGCGGTTTGCGGTCCATCCGCGTCTATGGGACTCCACTTCCCACAGGAACAGCTGACCTGGATAACTCCTATCTTCGTGAGGCTGCTATCACCATTGCATAGGTTCCGGGGCGGTCATCGCAACGCTCCTCTCCACGCAAGAAATCTGGCCAAGACAATAGCCAGGGACAAGCCAGTGAGTACTTTGAATGTACTCGCAAACATTATGAACACGGGTATAATATAACAAATGATAATCATGCCCTGAATTATTCTATGATCATATGTCAATCACAAAATAAACGTCCATGATGCACGCAAGCGGGCTATTCATTATACAACATGAATATGTAATAAGGGAGTAGAAGTAGAATGCACCGATCGGGTGTCTGAAGTGACGCCTCGAAAGGATAATAATATAAAGCATGCCTCAGTCGGGCGTCTGAGCGACGTCACATAAAGGGCTTATAAGGAAATAAGTAGCAAACATGCCACAGTCGGGCGTCTGTGCGACACCACATAAAGGGCTTATAGAGTAAATGAATAACAAGCATGCCACAGTCGGGCGTCTCAGCGACACCACATAAAGGACTTATAAAGTAAATGAATAACAAGCATGCCACAGTAGGGCATCTCCGCGACACCACATAAAGGGCTTATAAAGTAAATGAATAACAAGCATGCCACAGTCGGGTGTCTCCGCGACACCACATAAAGGGCTTATATGAGAGTAATCACAGTGAATATCCAGGAGGTAGAACCGTCCCAGGGATACTCAATAATTCAATGATGTAAATGGTTAGTCCATAATAATAGTAATCATAACCATCATGAATCACAAGTCATGATCCATGTTCTGGTTTAGCAATTTTTCCTCCGAAGACCAACACTAAGACCAACACTTGACCCATCCCAGACTGTAGTCCTTAACCATGGACACGGCTATTCGAATAGATATAATCTCTGCAGAGGGTGTACTCTTTACCCACGAGTAACGGATTCCTTTAGTCCATCAGGACTAATTCCGTCTATGGTCTTTTAATTGAAAACACACCTGACCGCACACACCAGCCCAACTTACTGGTGCCTGGAATCACCCACGACACCCGTTAAGAAAAACTCTAAGTGGGGAGGCTACAACCTCGAATAGCATGGGATCACAAAAATTTATAATGCGCGCAAACTAGGGGAGCTACCCCCTCGGCTCCAACCGAAAACACCCATGCCCCTGGACTAGGTGGCATGCTCATCGGATGCAGCCGGTATCTTCCACCATGGCCTCTCTGTACGGTGTGTGCTAGGAAGGGGTTGACAACTTACTGAACCGTACCCTACCTATGGCAGGGACAAATGGTAGTACGAAACAAGTATGGGGGTTACTGGAACAAGACTTGATCTGTGGTCGACTCAGGAGGTTAAAGCATTTTCCTGCGTGATAAGCATAAGAAAATATATTTCATACCAATCCGGCAGAATCACCACTCATCATACCTCACCATGCCTTACCGGACACAACCGTCTCGACGAAGAACTAGAGACAAGCTCGTGTCTACCCAAGACAGAGGCTTTCCCGGATTCCTTATGGTAGACATGAAAGGCATACGAGGGTGATTACTATCACAACCATATCCAATTTCCAACAGCACGGAATCATTAATATGCACTCATGAGTATGACCATATCATCACATAAAATAACGAATACTCCGAGTTAAGGTGGTGTTGTAACCGCATCAAACAACACACAACAATGTTATGCCAGGGTTCAGAATGCTTGCCTTCAAGAGTATGCAAGTGTGGTGCACTTTTTGAAAGTTGCCTTCTCTCTCCAAAAATCCTATTTAAGAAAATTTAAATTAACACATAGTTTCAAAACAGTACAAAAAAGTTGCTTGGAAAATTTTCAAATAAATATGAAAATAAACTAGGCAAAATTTGAGAAACAACAGAAAAAGAATCAAGTCAATTGGACTTATATTTAAAAAGTTATATCCAGTCAAAGTGTAGTCAAAAATTATTTTTAATAAAAATTAGAAAAAGAAAACGGTTCGGGGAGTAATACGTTTTCGAGGCAGAGAAGGCGTACTTCTGCTTTTACGTCTTCACTTAAACCAGCGCGGGTCGTTGCTGGGTCACTGACAGTGGGTCCCTTGGGCCCACTAGTCAGGTTTGACCAGTCGCCCGCGCCTCCTTCCTCCTCTGTCCGAGCGGAGGCGGAGCTCCTGCGATCAACGCCGGCGATTGGTGGCTCTTCCGGGGCTCCGACGGCGGGGATAGGTTCACTGCATTAGGACGATCCTCCCGGTGGTCGAGAGGGTCGCGGGGACGAAGGGAGTCACCGGCGGCGAGCTCCGCGGCGGACGGCGTCTTCGGGAACAAATGGGTCTCGGCCTATGGTGGCTCCCAGTCGAAGCTGAGAGGTTGGGAGGCTCCGCACGGTCGAGGGGAGTCGGGTGGTGGCGCTGGAAGGGCTAGGGAGGCTCTGCTCGCGACGCACGGCACCGGAGCATGGCGGCGGCTGAACTGGCCGGAGACGAGGAGGACGGCCTCTCCTCGTCGATTGCTGGCTATGGGAGTGCTAGGGGGATGGCTTGAGGTTGCCTGAGGGTCTGGACGAGCTCGGGGCCCCTTTTATAGGCGGTCGAGGTCGGTTCCGCGGCGGCCGGGGATAAGAACGCCGGCAAACCGCCGTTCTGTAGCCAGGGGGCGCGTGGCGGCGACGGGCGCTAGCGGACGTGCTCGTGGATAAGCTCGGGCTGTTCCAGAGGGCAGCTGGCGGGCTGGAGTGGCTCGGGCGGCGTCGTCCATGGCAGAGGTTGTCGGAGCGGTGGTGGCGGCTTGCGGTGGTGGCGCTGTGGGGCGCCAGGCGGTGGCCAGGGCGGCTCTGCGATGAGGGAGGGGTCGGGCGCGTTGGCGGCGAGTGGCCAAGGGTCAGCACGGGCATGGGAAGGGCGGTAGCGAGACGCGGCGGCTCGGTGCGCGCGCGTGCAAAATGTGCGCTCTGGCCGCGCCCAGAGCACGCACGCCAGGTGTTCGACAAAATGCCAACGCGTTCTAGGCCTCTCTGATGCCTCTGCAACTAAACAGGACTAGTATAATGATTATAAGAGAGCTAATAGACATGCAGGTTTGGCAAATCAAGCAGGTTCAAAATGCAAACTAGGGTTCATGCCAATTCTGTTCATGCACTCATGGTGTTCAACAGAATGCTATGGTCATCTAGGTATCTCTTGGGGTGGCCAAAAACTCCAGATCATAGTCTCTTTAGATGATAAAGAGGGTGGCAAGGTTAGTTTGGCAAAATTAGAAACTTGTTAGTGCAAGTTTTGCAAATATTCAGTTCTGGACAGAAAATAAAAGGCATTGTTGCATGTACCAAAAAATACTCCAATGGGTCCAATCTCCTGGACTTAAGGGTTTGGTAGGGTGTACTACAAGCAGGACAAAACCCAAGGCAACAAGAGCAAGAAAAAAATATGGTTGCAATACAAATCACCAAGCTAGACCAGAATGAATATGGGGATGATTTGCTCAAATTTTTCAAAGAACATCAATGGGTTTTTGCATAAAGTTGAATTATATACTCCTACTAACATCTCCCAAATTTGGTGGAATTTTTAGAGAAATATTTAAATAGGTTGCAGTGCAAACCACAAACTGATCCAGATTTTGCAAACTTGAGGTAGGGCTCAAAACTTCCAAATGACTAAAAGAGGTTTTTGCATAGAAGTGATGTGGGAACCTCACATGACATCCTCAATTTTTGGTGGGGATTTTAAAGGAGTATTTGAAAGGGTTGTAGTGCAAATTGAACCCTAAAACTTATGAAAAACCATTTTTAAAGAAATAAAGCTCAGAAAAAAATAATTATAGAAATAATTCCACTGATAAAAGAAATGGTCTTGGAAAGATATACAAGTCCACAATATTTTGAAAGGTTTACACTTGGGGTGAAAACTCCACAATATCAAAGAAAAGGGTAGTTCTGAAATCAAAAGATAAATCCAGAAAATTAAAAATTAAATTACCATGGCAAAATTTTAATTAATAAATCATGGTTAAAATTTTGGGGTGTTACATGTGGGGTTGGGAGCTCTGGATCGGAGTAATTTCTTGGGTGGCTGCGGTGGCCACGATGCCGGCGGCGCTCCAGGCGTTGTTTCCTTTTTGAAGGCGGTTTCGAGATCCAGCTCCCTCCCCCTCGTCCTCCCCCTGCACCCGGGTGAAAACCCACAACTTTGGTTGGGCGGCGGCGGTGCCCGGCTCCGTCACCTTCTTGAAAGCGCCGCTTTGGGTCTGCGGGGAGGTGGACAGCTGCAGCGCGTTCTTGGCGTTCCTGATGGCGGCGGTTCTCTCTTTAGTGTTATCGCTTCGCCATGGCGGTCGGCTGGTCCGGCTCTCGTGGTGATTGTGGTGCCCAACTCTTCGCAGTGTCTTCCTGGGGTGCTCCAGTCCCGTTCAGAGAGGCTGGAGGTGGAGCGGCTTCATCTTGCACGAAGCTTCGGTGGAGATGTCAAGTCATGCCTGACCGACAGGTGCTACGCTTTGTCATGCCTGGTCGGCAGGTGCTACGCACGACAGATCTTCCAAAAGCTTCAAGTTGTGTCGGCTGGTGGTACTTGGCAGCATGGTGCTGAGGTGTATCAGTGGCGACCGCGACGTGCTCAGCTGTTTGCGCGCAGGGAAGAGGTGCCGTTGGGCGCCGTGGTGGCGTCGACGATAGCTGGACCGAGCAAGGTTGATGCAGCAGTACAGTTCTGAAGATGGAGCGGTGGCAGTTGGCGGCGGCGGCCTCTTAGTACACGCCGAACCGGTGAGACCCATGCCCGGCAGGCGTCCTGGATGGGACCTCAGGTCTTAGTTGTTAGGTTCGGTTGCGATGTCTGTTTGGTATTAGGCTCAGGCTATCTGCGCCCATTCATCAACTGGATAGAGTTGCTTAGACGGCGGCTTTAGTCTTACTGTTGTATTACTTTGTAAGGTCTTGTGAGAATAATTAATAAAGTGGCCATATTCATCGTCCAAATGCAGAAACCAGGGGTCATCCTTCTTTTCTAAAAAAAAACGGACAAGTATATGATTTGCCCTCTGTACGCTATACAAAGGACGAGGCCATGACGTTCTGTTACCAGCCCTCATCTATTTTGCACAGACTCCGCTAGAACGAAGGAGCATTATCTTCTCCACCACAATCCTCCCACTTGGTGATGCTCATGGCGTGGTGCCCCTGCCAGCCCATCGTTCGTGCGGTTCGCCGGTAAATACCGGCATGATGCTACCGATCCAGGCCCCTATAAACACCGTAGTTAATTTGAGCCCGCAACCATTGCCGATGAATCGAGCCCCGCGGACACTGCTTGCCCAAGCCCCAACAGGTCGCCCCATTCTCGTACTACTCCAACATCATCTGCACCAAAACATGGGGCTCTCCTTCCTCTTTACCTCCCCAAATCTGATCGATCTTGAGTTAATTAGTTCTGATTTGTTTATGGCAGGAAGCAATTTTTATGAAGGCAAGTCTGTTCTGTCTCCAGCCGCCTCATCTGCGCAGCAAGTCCTGTTAGTCTTTCTAATCCACGATCATCTTTAATTCAGGCACTGCCGGCAAGCATGAAACAATAAGCTTTGATTCCCTTTTCGTTTCATTTTATTTGTTGTTGGAAGGAATAAACAGATGAAACAACTTTGATTGGAAGTGATGGATCGTAGTCATCTCTCTTTGTTTTGTTCTATTGAGTACTGATTGGAAGGAATAAACGGGTGAAACAAAACGTACCATTTACTACGTGCAACTACAATCGTGCATCTCTCTCTCTCTCTCTCTCATACATGCACACACATGTAGTTTAGTATGAATTTTATTGGTACTTTTTTGCATTGCTTTGATGGTTTTGTAGAATCAAAGATATTCCTTTGGTCATTTTCAGGTATGTTGCTGCCCGGCAGTACTATATATTCCACTGTGAATGTCATCAGATCAATCCAATACCGGAATAGAGGTTAATTACACATGTATTTCAGCAGTACTATTCAATCTGGAAATCATCTAGCCCGGCCAGCTAGCTCTATGCTAGATTAGAAATGTGTTTCAGATTTATCATAAAATCGAAGGTTTTGCAAATACTATTGTGGATATGAGTTGTATATTAATCAACTAGCGGATTCAAGGTAAGTTTCAAAGGAATTTTTCCAGATATTAAACAAAATCAAATAAATAGAAAATTACATATTTGCATTCGTTTCACATAATTATATGTATGATTTTCCTTTCATAAATTGAAGCTTATATTAACTATTTGCACCGTATCAAGGTGACAGAACCACCAAGATGTTCACTCAATGCAATTGCCTAACAAACTGTTATACTTCTTTTTCATAAAATTCATTGAAGAGTTTGTTATTGATACTTCCATAGTTATTCATTTTCTCTGTTATGTAATTCACCCGTGCCGAGTTAATAATAATTTACAAATCTCACATGGTTTCATAATCTTAGTCATGTCCTTAACATATCTATTTTATATTCCTGCTACAACGCACGTGGGGTGTCTTCTAGGTGAACATTCATACCCTTTAGATATTAAAAATATAGGCCACAAAAAATGTATTTCCTTGAATTAAAAAGGTATATTTTTTGTTCCCTAAATTTGCTGATACATTACAATTACAGGTTCCTTATGGTGTTGGTGTTTGTTCAGCTGCATATTCAACCTGACTACACCTTGAGTTTGACTTTTCTATTTATTTATTATTTATCTATGCTATAATATTAAGTGATGTACTGTTTTTAAGCATCTGTTTGTAATTATAGTAAACAATCTTCTCTAAGGCTATAGCTTTGCTTTTAAAAATGTAAGAATAATACTTGGAATATCATTATTTGATTGTTCTGGTGTTAATGACAATCCTTGGGGAGAGGATCAAGTATGGCCTTTTTCTCCTTCTCTTTAACTGTTCTATGCTGGAATAAGCTGTAGAAAATGGAGTATGTTTGTTGTCCTACTTAGTAACCATGACATTTTGTACCTTTGGTTACTTTTCCTCTAAAAATGGATCATAGCGGACAATGAAAGCTAATTCCTATTTAGGCATATTAACACGCAAGGCTCACAAATTTGCATGAATTTATGTTGTTACTGTTTTGTTGCTCTAATGCACTTCAAACAGATAATCAAATTATATTGCCTTCAATTATTATGAGAAAAAAACTCATTAACATATATATATATTCCTTTTTTATGTTGATGATGCATTCTAATTAAGCAAGTATGGAGATAGTACTAATTTTGCCGCTTTATATTATTTAATAAAAGGTTAAAAAGTATCTTATATTTGAGACCGAGGGAGTACATCTTATGATTCTATTATTTATTTATATGTAAATACTTATCCTATAGTGCTACAAATTCCCGCAGCAACGCGCGGGGTACCATCTAGTTTCAACAACACGTCAACACCAGAATGATCAAAGGCGACTCCAGCAGCCCAAAGAGCGATGATCAGGAGCAACCCTCAAGCCGAGTCACCCAGATGCGATACGCCCGGACAGATCGGATGGCCCGCATCTGAGAGGACTTTGTTATATAAATATGGTTTATCTCAAAAGTAATGTCTTAAGTCAAAGAAGAATTTATTTTTCATATGTAAATTTAGGTTGCAAATATTTAGCAACAATGTAATTTGCATAATTACCATTACTGAGGGTTATCACAAGAGAAATCATTAATAACAACTAATTCCTCATCAAAAGAACTATCAATAACAGAGGATCATTAATTATGTTTTTCATCCGGGTTGAGAGGAGCAAGTTGTGGGGAAAGGGCGATGGTTTTTGGACATAACCCCATGGGAGATACTGGGGTCAGGGGCCATGGTTTTTTTCAGAAGAAAAGAAAATGGCTAGGAGGGTGGGGATCAATGGGCTGATCTCTTTGTTCGGTCGATGTGATGAGCTTGACGAGTGAAGTCTGTTTAAAACCTTGAAGTTGTATCGATGGTCGAAATCAAACCCTGAACTTCAAATCCCTGAAATCTGCCCCTCATATTTACTAATCCCGGTCAATTTCAACCCTATGTATGTTTGCTGCACTAGGAAAAACAAAATCCTGGCCGGGACCACTCACTTCTCTCACTTGCTTTGTGGGCCTACATGTCATCTTCGTCTTCTTTTCCCGCTTTATGCAAATCCATCAAAAAAGAAATCCCAAACCGAATCAGACTAAAAAAGCACTATGAAGCAGTAGTACGAACAAATAATACTACTATGCATGGATCAGCGACGAACTGACTAATACTAGCTTGCTTAGCATTCACGCCTCGACAAATACTACACGAAACCGAGCTAGCACATTAGCCGCCGTAGCGCACGGTCGCCGCTGCGTCGTCCGCAGCCGTCTCTAGGAGCTGCTCACGCTTGGCACGCAGCGCTTGGCCGACGCGCCGCACGAGCGGCCGGATAACGTGACCGACATTGTCGCAGGCTCCCGGGAGGCCTGGACTGGATAACGTGACCCCGACGCCACACAGCTACCAGGATCCCGACGAGACGGCCGAGCGTTGAAGCGGCCGTCAGAAGCGCGCGAGCGAGACCTCGAACACGTTACTCGTCTCTGATGCGCTGCTGCAAAGCTACAGAAGGACCTCCCGTAGCTCCACCATTCCGTCAAACACTTGGTGTGCGTGCAGTCGTGCACTCCCCTACAGGTCACCTTACCTCCAAGCTCGCTCCGACCACCCCTGTAGCCCCGTGCGACTCGCCTTCCCGCGTCCCTGAGCGACATTCACCCTATCTCCATCGATTTCTTCCTCCACCGCTCGCGCTAGGTGGCTGCTCTGCCGTGAGAGCACGCCAGGTGCAGCGTGGATGACGTGCACGGCGACCCGACCGGTGGTCATGCCTCTCGCTCTTCTTTCCCATGCGCTACCCCTGCACTTTCCTGCTGCCCTGCCCATTTTCCGGCGTCCCAGCACAAGGTACACCAGCCGCCGAGCCTGCCGAACGGCATGCCACAGTTTTTTGGAGTGAGACAGAGTGATTGTAGGAGAGAAGGTAAATTTGACATGTGGGCCCATATAATCAATGAGAGTAGAGTAGGATCCCGGCCGGGATTGTTACTTTCCTGCTGTGCTAAACTGGTCTATACAGGTTCAAGGTCGAGATTGACCGGGATCAATGAGTACAGGGTATCGATTTCACGGATTTAGAGTTTAGGATTCAATTTCGGTTAACCGTATGAATTCAAAGTTTAAAATAGACTTTACTCGAGCTTGACGATACGAATGACAACGCCCTTTTTTTTGCGGGTGACAACGCCCGTTTACTATATGTTTTATCTTCCCAACTCATTACGCCCGCAAGCGTAAATCTTTAATCATGACAGTACAATGAATACTAGAAATAATAAAAATTACATTTAGATCCGTAGACCACCTAGTGACGACTACAAGCACTGAAGCGAGCCGAAGGCGCGCCGCCGTCATCGGCCTTCCATCGCCGGAGTCAGGCAGAACTTATTGTAGTAGACAGTCGGGAAGTCATCGTGCTAAGGCCCCGTAGGACCAGCGCACCAGAACAGCAACCGCCACAGATGAAGAATAACGTAAATCAGAAGGATCCAACTGGAAAACACACGAACGTAGGCGAACAACGACGAGATCCGAGCAAATCCACCAAAGATAGATCCACCGGAGACATCCCTCCACACGCCCACCAACAGTGCTAGACGCACCGCCAGAACGGATCTAGGCGGGGAGACCTTTATTCCATCTTCAAGGAGCCGTCTCCGTCTCCCCTTCCTGAGAAGAACACAAACCCTAACAAAACTAAAAGAAATGACTAAAAACGGAGCCCTTCCGCTGGTCCTTACCGGGATCCATCGCGCCCCATGACCCTAGAGCCACCGGGCTATTCTTGTGAAGGAGGAGGAGGAGGCGGCTAGCAATAAGTTCAGGTCTTAGCCAAGCAGTAGCACAACGAACGAGGTAAAATCAAAGCATTTATCACAAAATTTATCCATATGTCCATATGCCACTCAAATTTTATCACAAATATACCAGTTTTGACCCGTCATCGGCCATGTAGCACCCCTAAATTATTTTTGCTATTTGTTTTTGCACAATGACCAGCTGTACCCTTGGGTCCACTAGTCTTTCTTTTTTGCGAGGACTGGGTCCACTAGTAAGTGACATAAAAAAAGAAATCTGACCAGGCATCCTGCTGCATCCCCTCCACCAATTCATGAACAAAACCGTAAACGAAGCCAAAGAATTGCTCGACGTCATTACATCTAATTGTGTGCAATGGCTCATGGAGGAGACACCTTAGTAGAAGAAATAAAGGGGGATGTTCTCCGTCACTTATAGGAAAGAAGACTAATGGCTTGGAGTGCTATGATGGAGAACCTAGCTTGCAAGAAAGTTATCAAGAATTTCAATGGAACACTAAGAGAGTACGAACAAAGTTCTCGACAAGCGTCTCCATAAGCAAAATCAGAACACTGAGCTTATGCAAGAGGATCTCGATATGAGTCATGTCGTTAAAATTCTTTCGAAGCATTCTTGCATGATCAAGATCCAGTACGATCAAGTAACTAGACATGATGTTAATTTCTTGACCGAGCATTGAAGTAATATAGCCTTGAGGGGGGCAATCACTTAAAAGGAGGAAAGTATGGAAGGCTATGTGCCATCCGAGAAATATGGGCGGTCTGGGGGTCTTTGACTTGAATGCTTTTGCCAGGCTCTTCGGCTTAGGTGGCCTTGGTTCCCATGGAGTGTGGACCGACTCTGACCGGCCTTGTTGGGTATTGAGTTCCCTTGCAGCGAGTCTGATACGTCCCTTTTTCGGGCCTTCACCACGGTCACTATCGATGATGGAAGACATACCCATTTTTTGAAGGATAGATGGATTGGGGAATCCGCCCTTTGCTAGTGTGCCCCGGAGCTCTTCAAGATTTGCAACTCGAAAAACAGGTTGAACAGCTACGGGAGGCGGCCCACAGGGAAGGGCGCGATGGCCCAGTCTCGCACCAGGAGACCCAGCCCAAACCCCAAAGGGGGCTCAGTGGCATCAGGGGTGGGGTCGAGAGGCAGCGGCCCGAGCCCTTCGACAGAGGCAGAGGCGACGAGCACGCCTGTCAGAGGGGCGTCCACCATAGGAGGGCCAATCGGAGATGAGGCAGTTGCGGGCGCAGAGGAAACACGAGAAGGGGAGGCTGGGCCACTGGGAGAAGCAGATGCAGCAGTCGCAGGATCCCAAATTGCTTCGGTCAACCACTCGGTCGGCACGGTCACAGGCGCTGTGACCCGATCGACAAACGCCGTTGTCGATGGAGCCCCTCTAGCACCGAGAGCAGAATGCCCGTGATCACGGCGCTCCACTCCGTTAGGGCTGCATCGATGACGGAAGGAGGCAGCCGCCGAACCAGAGCCGCGGCGACGGCCGCCAAGCTCGTGGTCGCATCCAGCCTCGCCGCCGGGGCGCCACCGATCACCGCCTCCATGCCTGCTAGAGCCAGCATCGCCATGGCCGCCCCCTTGCCCCGCACCATCATCATCAGGGAACCGGAGTCTGGAGTGGGCCGGAACACGGGGGGCGGTGGAGGCGGGAAATCGCCGTCCTCGAAGCCAAAGAACCAACAATATCCCCACTTGGTCGGCCACTCCGGAGTCATATCCACCTCCGAAGGAAGCCCGCTGATGTCGCTGTGGTCGCTGTAGTTGCTGTCGGAGCTGGTGGCGGGCGGGGAGAAGAAGTCGATCACGTAGTCGAGGTGGATGAGCAAGTCGTGGCTGAGCAGTGGCACCTGGCCCCAGCGCTCTGGGACCTCCTCGAACATGCCGATCTCCGGGAAGTGCATGTCCGGCGAGCCAATCTCGCGGGGTTCTTCAAGCTCGAGCCGCCCTCTGGTGCGGAGCTTCTCCACATCCTCCATCCACACCCAGAGACGGAAACAGCATGTTTCTTCCTCAGAGCGAACCTCGTTGTCGATGGAGTCGAGGATGGACGCCGGGTCGAACAGGTTGCGAACGGATTCCAGATCCCACGCATGCTTGGGTACGTTCTCCAAGCAGACCCGAACCTTGTACCGGAGCTTCGAGGGGGTAGCATGCCGGAAGCGACTCCAGGGGGCGAGCATGAAGGAGACTCGCCCGATGGTGAGGGCCCCCTGGTGTTGGATGGCGGCGTTCCGCACATTGTGGTCGGCAAAGACGAGCAGGTACTCCCCCGGCGCATGCACGAACACCTCAATGGCCTCCTCCAAGACACGGAAGTGCCTGGTCATCGCGAACTTGACCTCCGTCAGGAGCAGGGAGGAGGGATCCCCGATCACGGTGGCCACCACACCACGGCGCACAAGGGCCCGCTCGGCGTCAGCCACAACGGCCGTGCGCCTGGCCACGACGACAACCGTGCCACGACGAGCAGAGACGTCGGCTGCCGGGGCTTCCATGGCGGGCGGGCGCGCAGCGGAGGAGGGGTGCCCAGAAGACGGGGGCGGCAGCACGGGGCGCAACGGCGCCGAGGAAGGCGGCGGCTGGTAGGGGGAGGGGGTTGGCAATGGCGGGGCGAGCGTGGATGGGGCAGGGGCGTGAGGGCGGCTCGGAGCGGGGCAGATCTGACTGGAGGAGCGGGGGAGAGCGGAGGGGCACCAGCGGGCGCGGTGGCCGACGGCGTCGCACAGGAGGCAGCAGGTGAGGTTGCGGCACTCAGCTATGCGGTGGCGTGGATCTCGACAGTTGAAGCACTTGCCCCAGCATTTGCGAATCAGCAGCTCTTTAAAGCGGGAAGGGCGCGGCGGGGGAGGGCGGCGAGGAGAACGCGCCTTCTGCATAGGGCGACCGCCCTTGCCAATCACCGTCCACCCACCATCATCAATACCTGACGAAGCATTGAAGAGGGAGGAATCGTGGGGCACAATGATGGTGGACTGCAGACGCGGACGCGGAGGCACCGCGGCCGCAGCATGGGCGCTCGTCCCATCGGCAGCAGCAGCCGCGTCACATCCAGAAGCGGGGGCCACAAGCGCGTCCCTGAAGGAAACAGGCCTAGGGGGGAGGGGGGCGGCCAGCGGGGGGTTGGCCATGGCTGGGGAGGTGCCGGAGCCGCCGCCTCCGGCGGCGCGGGACGGGGGACGGGGCGGACCTGAGCTAGCGGGAGCAGGAGTACTACTGCTGGCGATAGAGTATAGTTGTCTATAATAATTCATCATAATTTGTGACACTGTGAAAACTATAAGTCCCCCTAGGAAGATCAAAATAGCTGTATGGAGAGTGCTCCATTGTGTTGTTCCTGGGATGACAATGCTGCTAGGCACATATCTGTTTCATCTCAATGCCGAGTGTGTCGTGCTTGAGCTGAGGACATTCCGCATTTACTCTTCACACGTCATCGAGCTTTCGAGGTATGGAAATCTACTGGCCTTCATGAGGTTATTTTGCAGTCTCTATTTATCGACATATAAGGATCGGTTGTCCTTGAAGATTTATTGCAAAGTGCGTGCGAAAAAATCACCTACTCTCAGACAGTTAGGGCACATGGTATATTTGGTGGCAGCGGCATAAGTTAGTGAAAGGAGAGCATATGCCAGCGACATCCAGAACGACATTTGGTATTCAAGCTTATGTCTAACTACGGGTCAGCTACTCCTTCGGCACGGCCACATGAAATACAGTGAACGAAACCAACACACTGTACTTTTTTTTTAAAAAGACTAAAGACTTGCCATTTTCATTAATTAAGAAAGAAGGTTTTTACAATGGCCCACAAATCAAGGATACAAAAAAAAAATACTCTCACGACATTACAAACTCAGGCCTCCTTTGGTTTGTAGGATTTTTGTAGAAATTCTATAAGATACGATTTGCAAAGAAAAAATTCCTTTGAAGACCTTTGATTTATAGGAATGGATTCCTATTTCTATGTAGGATAGGAATCAATCCTTCACATTTTGAAGAAAAAAATTAGCCTAGACTCAATAAAAATCTTATCCTATGCACCAAATGGCATCTTTTTCTCTATAGGAATTGACATGCATATCATCTCACTTCCTATAATTTTTCTATTCCTATAAAATTCCTATTCTATGAACCAAAAAAGGTCTCAAGTGTGCAGCTCCTGCGCCCAAAGTCAGGACTCCTCCTTGATCTTCATCACAATCACCGTCGTGGGGGCCGGGCACTGTAGTTGCGGAATATCGGGGGAGACTTGTGTGAGATATCACTTCAATTTTTGAGCTGATTTTTTTCCAGAGTTGTAGACATACCCCACATGAATATTGTCAAATAATAGCAGATTTTTTTGAAATGTCTAAATATGAATATTTGGGGTTGACCTCACGATCTCACCTAATGTGAGATCTCATACAAGTCTCCCCTGCTAAATACTCTGGCCTTTCTGCTTTGGTCCGCCGTACTAGTTCTCGTATCTCCTTTCTACTTCTCTCGATCCACTCTCTACCGTAGAAATGCACAAATCCTATCCATATCCACACCATTTAACAGTACCTCCCCCTAAGCACGTGTGCCCAGCTGGGTCTCTATATCTTCTTCTGTTATCATGAAACCGAATCCCACCGGTATGAGAGAACAAAGAAGCAGTGCCGTCATCTTGTAGGGGTCCTGCACATCAGGATTCCAGTTGAAATATCGCGCCATGAATATCCAAGCCATCATAGCGATACTCATCGCAGCCATGAAACACTGCAAAACCATATACACAGCGAGGTTGTAAAGCAAGCACGACAAATACAGATAGCTACAGAAAACCATGGACTGTGATGCGTGGTTAAAGAAGTATAAATGCACGAGCGGAGGATCAAACATCTGAGTTTTCTATCAATGATCTGATAGATTATTACGGAGGAAGCATGTTATATAGGAAGATAAATCCAGAGGGGCAAAAGGAAGGCTGTAAAATCAGGTTCAGTTATCGGAGATTGCATCCATCTGCGTGGACACTCGAGTGAGAAAGGGCCAGTTAAACAACTATAGTTAGCCTATCGCCCTTCTCCTTCTCTCGATCCCATCTCTACTGTAGAAACGCACGGGCCTAGACAGTGCCTCCCCTTGAGCACGTACGTGTGTCCTAGTCCTAGGTCTCTGCATCTTCTTGTGTTATCATGAAACCGAGTCCAACTGGTATGAGAGCAAAAACGATAAGTCCCATCATGATATAGGGATCCTGCACATCAGGATCCGAACTGAAAATATCCAAGCCATCATTGCGATGCTCATCGCGGCCGTGAAACACTGCAACATCATATACACAGCGAGGTTGTAAGCAAGCACAACAAATACAGATAGCTACCGAAGTCCAGGAAGGACGCGGATTTTTCGAGCACCTGCGCCGGGGCCGCGTTATCACAGCGGTCGAATCCTCGCGCTTTACCTCGAGATGCCTGAGGCTGGTTACCGACTTAGCGTGCGTGTTACCGTGGCAGATGTCTGTCACGTTCTCTGTCTCGTAGGGTAACAGACCCGTGAAAAACGACTAAAGTCTATCCCTATAGCGCACGTCTTACACAGCTGATGGATCCTCTGTGCATTATTTACGCACTTTTCCTACACACTCCCACAATCCCACCACAGAAAATCGCAGGGCACCTCTGCGCGCTACCACCCGTGGTTCATCTCTGCAATGATTCCAACTGTGCCAAGTCCCTAGGCCTGTATAGGTATAGATTCTTCTGCGTATTTCAACACAGACCCCGCGTCCGCTTAACATTTGTTTGAACACTAGGCTAGCTGGTTTCGCGTCCGAGAATGGTACAAACGGCACTCCTTTGAACACTAGGCTAGCTGGTTTCGCGTCCGAGAATGGTACAAACGGCACTCCTCAAAACAGTCTGTGATTGCGTGATAATGATTATAGTTTAGGTAATACGAATCTCAATCACGTATTTATGCCGGAGGTGAGTCGTATTAGCACAGTAATAATTGTGTTTCTCACACACATTCCACAACGGGTGCTTCACATATTCGTGGCATTTTTGGTATTGACGTTTCTGAAAAAAAAAGTGGTATGTGGCAGGGCATGTGACGCCGGACCTCGCTGCCACATCGCGCTTCGTGCCTTGTCTTGGCTTGTGCGGCCCTGAGCGCGATGCTCATCACAAGAGAAACAGCGCCGCGCCGTGTTCCAATGCATGTTAGTCACGCCGCTGGCACCTCCCACCTAGCAGTAAAAATACAAAGTGCTTTAGAATCCACCCATCACTGCATGCATACACCTGTGTCTCCACTACCATCGCTCAAACTCCATAAATAGATGCGGTCGAACAGTGCATTTGTACATCATACGCATCGCCGTCGCACCCAGCCACCACAATATTTTCATAGTTTTAGACATGCCGGCACCTCGTCGCTCGACTCCCGGACCGCGGGGCAACACGCAAGGCCGGAACGTAGGAACTGGGAGCAACTCCTTTAGCTCTCGTTCTGCGGGTCCCTCGAAAGGCGATGGAAGTTCCCAACCCAGACTGTCACAGCGATGGCCTATAAGACATGATTGTATTTTCAACTCGTCATGATGCACATACGTGTTTTGGGTCACTGGAATATAAATCGTATTGTGTATATTTTTCAGCTCAGATTTGGGTTTGTACCATGCTCTGCCTCTGATGAATCCCCCTCCCCCGCCGCCTAGCCTGCTCAATAATGGTACAAGGGGGAACACATATGGACCAGAGTCACGGGCCTGCTCCTGGTGTGTCTTCAACCTGTTTGTCCTTGTCTGTAGCTGAACAGTAGCCTAAGCTGAGATGTAGGCAGATCACGGTCAGGGGAAGTAATAACTCAAGCGATATAACCGTGACTTGACTGTCTTACGGAAACGTCCGCCGCATATCTCGAGGAATATGGACGTACCAGATAAGCGGGCCGGGGTGCACATGCTCTATTATATATTTTCGCCGAAGTCCATGGTCTCATGCGTAGTTGAAGGATTGAATGCACGAGCGAATGATAGATACAGAAATCCATGGATTGATGCATGATTAGTAAAGAACTAAATGCACGAGCGCGGAATCAATCATCTGAGTTTTCTATCTATGATCTGATAGGTTATTACGGAGGAAGCACGTTATATAGGAAGAATTCAGAGAGGCAAAAGGAAGGCTGTGAAAGAAAAGGGATAATTTAGAGGGGTCAGTGGAAGGATAACTGGAAGGGGCCAAGGGGGTCTGGTCCGTCTAGTGCGTACCCTAGTGAAGATCTTGAAGTATTTCCAGACTGTGGGGTTGGGCGGTGGCCGTTGACGGAGGCGGACCCCTTCTTCCATCCGGCGGATCTGCTCATCGTACAGCAACGGTCGGTGAGGGCCAGCGGGTCGAGGCTGGCTCCCGTCAAAGGAGGGTATGTAGAAGCCACCGTGGCCGCCGAAGAACCAGTATCCCATCGACGGAACACGCCGGGCGGCCGGCTAGAGCAGATCGATCCCGGCCGGGGAAGTCTAAGGCGCGACGACGGACGGCGGGAGCAACTAGTTAACGACGCTCCTTCGGCAGCCTCGCAATTATCAGCGCCATTTGGCGCGCTTTCAGCCATTCGCCACGTGTCGCGCTCTGGACATTTTCTTTGGATTTTGTTGTTTTTTTATTTTTCCGCACGCGTTTTCGGCTTTTTAAACTGTTTTTTTTTAGTTTTTTTTATGCTTTGGTTTTTCTCCGGTCTTTCTTAGCATTTTGATCAAAAAAATTCAAAAAAAAACAAATTTCCCGCGAAAAAACGCGTTTTCTTTTTTTTCTTTCGCGAAAGTCACGGTTTTTCTTCCGCGAGAGGCACGGTTGTGCTTTATCGAGAGTCACGGCCGTGCCTTTCGAAAACGAAAAAAAACATGTTTTATGTTTTTTATCTTTCGCGAGAGTCACGATTTTGCTTCCGCGAGAGGCACGGTTGTGCTTTCGCGAGAGTCACGGTCGTGCCTCTCGGAAAGGGAAAAACAAAACGCGTTTTCTTTTTTTTTCTTTCGTGAGAGTCACGGTTTTGTTTCCGCGAGAGGCATGGTTGTGCTTACGCGAAAGTCACGGCCGTGCCTCTCGGAAAGGGGAAAAAATACGTGTTTTATGTTTTTTTCTTTCGCGAGAGTCATGGTTTTGCTTTCACGAGAGGCACGGTTGTGCTTTCGCGAGAGTCATGGCCGTGCCTCTTGGAAACGAAAAAAAACGTGTTTTCTGTTTTTTTTCTTCCACGAGAGTCACGGTTTTGCTTCCACGAGAGGCACGGTTGTGATTTTGCGAGAGGCACGGGCGTGCCTCTTTCGGAAAGGGAAAAAACCGTGCTCCCGGTTCGGTTTTTTCGCCCAGTTTTTTTATCCGGTTTTTTCGTGAAAAAAAAGTTCATCAAAACCTATCAACATGGGATCTAGTTTTTAATATCTCGACGCGAGGAATCCAATGGTGAAAACGGTTCGAGATTTGGATGCACGGTTTAAGAGATAAAACGTTTTGAATAAACGAATTTATGAAAAAAGAAAACTTTCAGGTTGCGACAAATGGCGCGCTGCATATGCGCCACTTGTCGTGACCTGAGAAAATGAAATGTTCTTTGCAACAAGTATCCCTTAATTAGTAATTTCGACGAACGGCGTGGTGATTGTCTTCTTTTTAGGGAAACTTACGCGGGCCGTAACTCTGCTCGACACAAGGCCAGCGCCCCTTTGTTTCCTCGTAGGTAAACGTGGAAAGTTCTTCTAAGAAAAAAGGTAAACGTGGAAAGTCGGAAAAAAAAAGTAAACGTAGGAAGCGGCGGTGAGAGCAATGCTAATAACAAAGCCCGTTGCTGGCTCTATAGCAATTCCAGGTCATCTAAAGCCTTCACAAAAGTCAACTTTTCTATGTACTCTCTTCGTATCCATTTTTGAGACAAGTAATTCTGAACGGAAGGAGTAGTAAATTGACTATAAACCGGCTGCTGCATTTAGTGTATGCATGGGGAGGATGGCATGGAAAGACACATGATTGGGAGGGACGAGCCAGCGCTTGGTTTTTCTCCTTCACATGGGCTGCATGCAAGCCTTTTCTCTTGGTTGCAGTGCTGCAGCCGGGCGATACATTTAGGTGGTAACATCATATTTATGTAGGCAAAATAAATGATGTGGCATGTAATTAATAAAGAAAGAGAGGCATGTGGTAACATAGCTAGTTACTGTAACATCACACATATCAAGAAAAGATGAGTCTACAACCTAATAAATGAAGTGATGCATGACACAACACATATGTTACTACCCACTGTTGAGATGGTAACATAGACTAGTAACATATGCATGTTACTACTCTAAGTTACTCCCCACTGTGACTAGTCTTAGCGTCGGCTACCCTCTCTCTCCTCCTTTCTCTCTCTTCCACGTAGGATTTTGATGACATGGCAAATGCTATAGCCTACTGATTAGGACTTATTAGACTTGCTCTGAATAGCCGATTGCCATTCCTTCGGAGCGGACATTCCCTCGGGGCAACTCCAACCCGATTCATCAAATCGCTTGTAAATGTTTGGACTATGTTGTCCGGACACATTTTTTAAGGGTGCTCGAACACATTTTAGCGATTCAACGTTGTGCATCAGACGCCTGCTGCCCAGTTCGGATGTAGCAACACTGCAAACAAAAGAATATGGAGGACGATGTGGCGGCGGTCGGTGGCCCTAGGCGACAGGGGAAGCTCACGCCGCCGCCCAAGATCAAACAGGTGAAGCCTGGGTTGTGGGTTGTGACGGCGGCGGTGGGGCCTTCTCCCTCGCACGGCAGCGGTGACGCGGTCACGACGGTGACTCGGCGGAAGGAGCGGTGGGATCCCCGCGGTGTACATGGTGCGGCGACGGAGGAGGCGCCGCCACTCTGCGACGTAGGCGCCCCTATGGCGGCGATTGGGATCGCAGGTCTTATCGAGCCCAGATGGGATTGGGCGGGCCGGTGAATCTGGTCCACGGCGACAGACAAGCACGGTGGGCCTGACGGCGCCGGCTGCTTAGGCACCGCGGTGGTGCCGTGACCGGTCGGCCGGTCAGGCAGTGGCGGCGTAAATCTGCTTCATCGAGTCCCCGACAAAGATGGCGGTGGTCCGTGCACAAGATGCTGGATGGAGGCTCTTCGAATAGATTTGGGTGGAAACCTGCTCTCGGTTAGCTACCAAGGTCGGCGTTGGCGGCGCTCTTCTGTGTCGTTCCCTTCTTGAAGGCATCGCTGTGGTGAAATTCTAGACCACTATCTACTACCTCCGGGGAAAACCCTAGATCAGTAGAACAGATGACGGCGGCGCTCTTGTGTCGTTCCTCCTTTGGGGGCTTCATTCTTGGAGGTGTACACGGGCTCGAGGGACCAGTGGACGACATCTTTGGTGGAGCGGTGCTTCATCCTACACATTGATGGCGGCGTGGCGCTGTGGAGACTCGGCGTCCGATGTGCGTAGATGAACTCGCGCAGGAGGATGACACCGTCTGGCGTCGATGGTAGAGAGGCCTGGCAAGGTCGATGCATCAGTATCTGCTCTGAAGATGGATCGATGAAAGACGATGGTGACGGCCCTTGCAGCGTGCGTACGCGGTGCTCGCTGAGAGTGCGCGGGACCGGTGTGTGCCCCAGTACCTGGCATTGCAGCTTCGTTGGGGCCTCCGGCTTTAGATTTTAGGCTTTGGTGCGACGTCTGTTTGGTATTCAACTCAGACAATCGGCACACCTTCATCAACTGGTTAGGAGTAGCGATAGATGTTGCCAAGATGATGGCTTCAGACTTACTAATGTATTACTTTGTAAGGTCTTTATGAATAATTAATAAAATGCTGCATGGATCACCCAGATCAAGAGGCCGGGGGTCATCCTCCTTTTCAGAAAAATGTGGCGGCAGCTGGTCACCCAGCACCTCCTCCGCCAAAGCATGTCGCTTGGCTAGTGTCGGTCATT
Organism: Triticum aestivum; assembly: GCF_018294505.1. Classification (NCBI taxonomy): domain Eukaryota; kingdom Viridiplantae; phylum Streptophyta; class Magnoliopsida; order Poales; family Poaceae; genus Triticum; species Triticum aestivum. Next base: position 638,077,693 of record NC_057806.1, read on the forward strand.
CAATCACCTCTCGAGCCCCTGCAACTGCATCCTCCATACTACTACGCCGCCCAACAGCCCGGTCTGCGGCAGTAGTTCACGTCCACCATCACCGTTGGCCATGAAGTGTCGCTCAGCATTGAGCTCAAAGTCGGCTAGACCTTCACGAAGCTTCAATAGTAGTCGTCGATACTTGTCTATTCGCGAATGCCGGTTGTGTCTCCCTCGCCCTTCGGTGCCCAGTCTCTATTTGCCGAAATTTCTCAACCGGGCACGACAATGGATGTGGAGGAGGAACTGATGAACATCATCCATGAAAACGGCGGCCACAAAGAAAAGTATGTGGATGACTCCTGGCCAGAGCCGGACACCCAACGGATGCGCACCCATATGTCAGAGAACCAACATACGCAGACCGACCAACAGCTGGACGGTGATCTGGACGACTTCTGGCCGTCGGATGCCGACCAAAGAAGAGGGGAGAAAATTTTAACATGAAAGATGTGTTGGGGAACACAGTATTTCAAAAATTTTGTCTAGGATCACGCAAGATCTATCTAGGAGATACATAGCAACGAGACGGGGAGAGTGTGTCTACGTACCCTCGTAGACCGAAAGTGGAAGCGTTTAGTAACGCGGTTGATGTAGTCGAACGTCTTCGCTATCCAACCGATCCAAGTACCGAACACATGGCACCTCCGCGATCAGCACACGTTCAGCTCGATGACGTCCCTCGAACTCTTGATCCAGTTTAGGCCGAGGGAGAGTTCTGTCAGCACGACAGTGTGGCAACGGTGATGATGAAGTTACCGACGCAGGGCTTCGCCTAAGCACTACGACGATATGACCGAGGTGTGTAACTGTGGAGGAGGGCACCGCACACGGCTAAAAAATCAACTTGTGTGTCTTTGGGGTGCCCCCTCCCCACGTATATAAAGGGGGGAGGATAGGAGGCCGACCCTAGGAGGGGGCGCGCCATGGGGGGATTCCTATTTGGACTCCTAGTCCAAGTAGGATTCGGTTCCCCCTTTCCTAGTCCAAGTAGGAGAAGAAGGGAAAGAGGAGAGAAGAGAAGGAAGGAGGGGGGCGCCACCCCCTCCCCTTGTCCAATTCGGACTGGGCAAGGGGGAGGGTCGCGCCACCTCTGGCCGGCCCTCTCTCTTCTCCACTAAGGCCCATTGTGGCCCATTAATCCCTTGGGGGTTCTCGTAACCTCCCGGTACTCCGGAAAATGCCCGAACCTATCTGAAACCATTCTGTTATCCAAACATAACCTTCCAATATATCAATCTTTATGTCTCAACCATTTCGAGACTCCTCGTCATGTCTGTGATCTCATCCGGGACTCCGAACAAACTTCGGTTCATCAAAACACGAAACGCATAATACAAATCGTCATCGAACATTAAGCGTGCGGACCCTACGGGTTCGAGAACTATGTACACATGACCGAGACACATCTCCGGTCAATAACCAATAGCGGAACCTGGATGATCATATTGGCTCCTATATATCCTACGAAGATCTTTATCGGGCAAACCGCATAACAACATACGTTGTTCCCTTTATCATCGGTATGTTACTTGCCCGAGATCCGATCGTTGGTCTCATCATACCTAGTTCAATCTCGTCACCGGCAAGTCTCTTTACTCGTTCCGTAATGCATCATCTTGTGGCTAACTCATTAGACACATTGCTTGCAACGCTCATAGTGATGTGCATTGCCGAGAGGGCCCAGAGATACCTCTCCAATACACGGAGTGACAAATCCTAATCTTGATCTATGTCAAGTCAACAAACACCATCGGGGACACCCGTAGAGCATCTTTATAATCCAGTTATGTTGTGACATTTGATAGCACACAAGGTGTTCCTCCGGTATTCGGGAGTTGCATAATCTCATAGTCTGAGGAACATCTATAAGTCATGAAGAAAGCAATATCAGAAAAAACTAAACGACCATTATGCTAAGCTAACTGATGGGTCGTGTACATCACATCATTCTCTAATGATGTGATGTCATTCATCAAATCACAACACATGTCTATGGCTAGGAAACTTAACCATCTTTGATTAACGAGCTAGTCAAGTAGAGGCATACTAGGGACACTCTGTTTGTCTATGTGTTCACACATGTACTAAGTTTCCGGTTAATATAATTCTAGCACGAATAATAAATATTTATCTTGATATAAGGAAATATAAATAACAACTTTATTATTGCCTCTAGGGCATATTTCCTTCAGTCTCCCACTTGCACTAGAGTCAATAATCTAGATTACATAGTAATGATTCTAATACCCATGGAGCCTTGGTGCTGATCATGTTTTGCTCATGAGAGAGGCTTAGTCAACGGTTCTGCAACATTCAGATCTGTATGTATCTTGTAAATCTCTATGTCTCCCTCCTTGACTTGATCACGGATGGAATTGAAGCGTCTCTTGATGTGCTTGGTTCTCTTGTGAAATCTGGATTCCTTTGCCAAGGCAATTGCACCAGTATTGTCACAAAAGATTTTCATTGGACCCAATGCACTAGGTATTACACCTAGATCGGATATGAACTCATTCATTTGTTGCTTCTGAAGCAGCTATGTGATACGTCCATTTTGCATCAAGCTTTTATATCGATATTTATTGCATTATGGGTTGTTATTACACATTATGTCACAATACTTATGCCTATTCTCTCTTATTTTACAAGGTTTACATAAAGAGGGAGAATGCCGGCAGCTGGGATTCTGGGTTGGAAAAGGAGCAAATATTAGAGAACTATTCCGCACAGCTCCAAAAGTCCTGAAACTTCACGGAATTCATTTTCAGAATATATAAAAAATACTGAGAGCAAGAAGTTCACCAGGGGGGCCACACCCTGCCCACGAGGGTGGGGGCGCGCCCTACCCCCTAGGCGCACCCCCTACCTCGTGGGCCCCCTGGTGGCCCTCCGATGCCCATCTTCTGCTATATGGAGTCTTTCGATGAGGAAAAAATCATAAGTCATCTTTCCGGACGAGACTCCGCCGCCACGAGGCGGAACCTTGGCGGAACCAATCTAGGGCTCTGGCGGAGCTGTTCTGCTGGGGACACTTCCCTCCGGGAGGGGGAAATCATCACCACCGTCATCATCAACACTCTTCTCATCAGGAGAGGGCAATCTCCATCAACATCTTCACCAGCACCATCTCCTCTTAAAGCGCACCCAAGCACCGAACGTGAATCATATGAACGTGATGAAAACTAGCTTGGCGATATTCCCATGTGTCCTCGGGAGCGCTTTACATCATATAAGAGTTTGTCCAGGCTTGTCCTTTGCTACAAAAAGGATTGGGCCACCTTGCTGCACTTTATTTACTTTTGTTACTTGTTGCTCGTTACCAATTATCTTATCACAAAACTATCTGTTACCTATAATTTCAGTGCTTGCAGAGAATACCTTGCTGAAAACCACTTATCATTTCCTTTTGCTCCTCGTTGGGTTCGACACTCTTACTTATCAAAAGGACTACGATAGATCCCCTATACTTGTGGGTCATCAAGACTCTTTTCTGGCATCGTTGCCGGGGAGTGAAGCGCTTTTGGTAGGTGGAATTTGGTAAGGAAAAATTTATATAGTATGCTGAAATTTACTGTCACTTGTTACTATAGAAAGTAATACTCTGAGGGGCTTGTTCGGGGTATCTTCACCCCGACCAGTAGAGCAAAGAGTTGCTCCTCAACCTACTGAACCTACTGAAAATGAAAATATCTGCTTTGAAATTCCTTCGGGTATGTTAGAAAAACTGCTAGCTAATCCTTTTACAGGAGATGGAACAAAGCATCCTGATGAGCACCTAATATATGTGGATGAGGTTTGTGGATTATTTAAGCTTGCAGGTGTGTCTGGAGATGTTATTAAGAAGAAGGTATTTCCTTTATCTTTAAAGGGAGATGCATTGACATGGTATAGGCTATGTGATGATACGGGGTCATGGAACTACAAACGATTGAAATTGGAATTTCATCAGAGGTTTTATCCTATGCATCTTGTTCATCGTGATCGCAATTATATATATAGTTTCTGGCCTCGCGAAGGAGAAAGCATCGCTCAAGCTTGGGGGAGGCTTAAATCAATTTATATTCATGCCCCAATCATGAGCTCTCAAAATAAATGATTATTCAAAAAAATTATGCTCGGCTTTCTGATAACAATCGCAGCATGCTCGATACTTCTTGTGCTGGCTCTTTTATGATGAAGACTATTGAATTCAAATGGGATTTATTGGAAAGAATTAAACGCAACTCTGAAGATTGGGACCTACTTGAATCTTCGGAGTGGCACTAAATGTATCTTCGGAGCATCGTTGGGTTGCGTCCTGCTAGTTTGCACATCTTTGCTTTGATCTATTTGTGAGCTGGCATGTTTGCCTACCTGGATATGTATCATGTCTAGATCTGCCTAAAAACTATGTAATAGGGCAGCTTAAAACCTGGCTTTCTTCTGTGGCAACTACTCTCCAGTTGCCGCCGAGCGCTATTAACAGTTTATGTTGGTGGCTTTGCTTTGGCTTTATAAAAAGTTGGGGCGGGGGAAACCCCTTTTGGTTCAAAAAGGGCATTTGTGTGAAAAAGGTAATAAAAAGACAACGAGACGTGAGAAAAAGTCATTTCTATACAACAAAAATGCACTTGTAGCAATGCCATAAGAAACCCGACACCTCGTATATAAAGAAGACACTTATGCCAAAGGGTTTGTGGTTGCCATTATGCGTGCGTAGCTACCATCATGTATAGAAAATCGCCTCTCTAAACAACAAACTCATACATTACAAACTCATTTGAACAAGATCCAAAAGATTCAATCTACTGGTACCAGAAGACACTGTGCCACTATGATACTATGATCTGGTGATCCTAGCCTTGGTCACGGCTAACGTGACTAGGTTACTTCTATTGCAATGACTATCCTATGACTACTGATCTAACACTTCTTCCTCAGGCTCATCTTCATCTGTGATGACGTAATTGACACATTTGTTCGCTCCTCTTGATAAGTCTGGCTTCTCGTAGAAGAACTTTGCATCTGCTTCGGGGTCCTCAGGGTTCTCCTTCGTAGGGACTCTAAAGGGATTAATGTACAAGGGATGAGTACAGGAGGTACTCAACAAGTTCATAGATATCGTGAGGTGGAGATGCACTGTAGCTACTACTGATTCCAAATAGGTCTCGGCAATGATTTTGGAAAATATCTGTAGCATCAAGTTTTACTTAAAACATTTAGTCATCAGACTTCACGGGTTGTTAGAATCTCCGATAGACTCCTTTCACGCCGCGCTCACGGATCTTTCCCAGATCAGGGAGTGACAAGTCACAATTTAATACACTCTGCACAGGTGTGTTATTTTACCCACGGGCGATTAACTTAGCCCTATGCAAGGGTAGCGATCCCATCACACATTCTGGTAGTGTGAGGCGTGCTAAGATCCGAGTCCTTCCACCCTTCTATGTCAACTCTATGTGTTCTTGATTTTGTTACTTATTCTTACCTAGAGGGATTAGATTAACTATAATAAAGGTATATGCTGAGTAAAATATCGGAACACACAGTGAGAATTGTTCAAAGAATTTGCTGTTTTTAGCCATTGAATATCGGAACACACATTCGTTAAGGCTGGGTAGGTCGGCGGCAGCGTGAGGAAGAAAAACGAGATGGTGAAGGTGAACGGAGCACAATCTGTTTTTGGCCATTGAATGAGGATCCAACGGTGCTGAATGAAAGTAACGGATCCAACTCCGCGTTTTTGCACTAATGTACAGCAGCATGAGCTGTGCCTTTCACCTCTTGTGGTGCCTATATCCTGGGCAACTCCACTCTTGAACTTGATTTGCTACAGCTGTTCTCTCCATGTACTGTTCCTTTTGTCTCTGATACTGTACATTTGGTTACTTAATGTTCATTACTTGGCTATGTTGGATTTCCTTTGGAACTTTCTATTTAAGGATATTTGGACCAGTACCAAGTAGTCCTAAGTGCCAGCTCATATAGAAATGCATTTCCCTTTGGAAAATGCAACATTTTAACTATAACACAATTCCTTTTGTTTGTTGTTTGTTTTGTAGGTCTTGATCAAGAAGTAAAGAGGATCAGAAGAAGAAGAAGAACTACTCCAGTTTAGGTTTAGTTCTAGGGGTTACATTTCTTTTCTTCTTTTACTTTTTGATCTATGTAAATCCATTAGTAAAGATTCCTGTTTCTAATTATAATGTATATTCTGTGTGATCACTTTGTAATTGTTTGATCCTCAATAAAATGTATTGTTTCTTTATCCATTTCATTTTGTTATTAACAAACTTGTAATTAAGTTTGTATTTTTTGTTTATTATAATAAAGTTGGAATCTTATTCATTTATTCTTAATTATTTAAATGCACTTCCATTTCATATATGAAATGTACTTATGCACTTAACTCCTTTTTATTTCACCTATTTGAATTGTGATCCAAATACTTAAAAAATGAGCAAAGGTCATGCCCGAATTTAGCAATGCTCTCCTAGGTCTCAGTTGACTAAGACATAGCTGTCTGAGTCAAGTGATACTAGTATATAAGAAGAAGAAAAAAAGAAAGTAAAAAGAATTCTTTTTTACGAATCTCCGTGCAAGATGAAAGGAATATATCATCGACTGAGACATAACGAAGTCTTACTGCGACTTAGCAAAACTGCTAGCATATTTACAACTTTCCTTTATTTGGACAGCATAAGGATGTGAAGGCATACATGAAGGAGCATATATGTATTAAAGCCCTCTCTCGGCACATCTATTTTTCTTTGATTGCATGGCACGGGCCGGAATATGTCTTCACTTGTAAGCATGGATGTAATCATGGAAATAGAAGTTCTTCTGGATGAAGCTCGCCAGCCAGCGGGACGCCCCGAAGCACAGCACGGCCAAGGACACGACGGCGGCTCTCTGCACGACCGACGTCACCAGCGTCCCCTTGGCGACGGCGAGGAACCCGACGACCGCAACCGACGCGAACTGCAGGGCGACCTCCAGCGCCTTCATGGCCTTCAACGCCGCGCTGCAGCTCCTGCACTGCGCCACGTGCGACCAGTACCTGCGGACAACATCAACGCTGTTATGATCGGAATTATCAGGCGTTTCAAGCTCCAGCTTGTCGTGGCACCTCTCCATGAGCTTGTCTTTGGTTGGAGTCACCGGCAGCTGATCGGCTGTGGGGACGGCCCAGCCGACCTGGCTCTTGCAATGCTTTCTGAACCAGTTTCTGAAGGCGATCACCATGTTGTCCGACGACGTGGGCACGTACACGGCTTTGTGCCAGTTTTCGACGCCGGCCGCGGCGAAGTTGCGCTCCTGAAACGAAGGAAGAACAATGGGATCATGTTCAGAATTCAGAAATTCAGAGCAATGTGTCTCTGTTGCTTGAGCTCCATTAATTACCTCGACGTGGAGGAGGTACATGTCCGAGTCAAAGAGGGCGTTCGGGCCCATGTGGTAGTACCACCGCGGTATGACCTTGTCGAGCCAGACGCCGACGTTCCTCGGCAAGGCCCAGATCACCCTGCTCTTCCCCGGCGCCACTGGGATGCACATGAACACCATCATGAACTGGGGCTTCTTCTTCTTCTCCTGCATGCCCAAACCAATCCATGCCATAAACTGATTTGTTCCTCTCTCGGTCTCTCCAGTGTCCAGTGCTGCCAACTTCACTTGCAGACGGGGCTCATCAATCCATGGCTGCATACCTCTTCCGTGGCCTCACTGGGAAGCGGCGAGTCGTCGACGGCGAACGGTGCGACCTCTCTGGGAAGCGGCGAGCCGTAGAAGGTGCACGGCGCGACGTACCGGAAGTAGCCGCGGTTCTCCTGCTGCTCCGTCAGGAACCCGTCCACGTTCGCCTCCTTCGTCTTCATCTTTATCGGCCCACCGCCTTCGATGTCGAACTCAACTGTGAAGAGAACAAGAACAACGATTGAATCAGCATTTGTATTCAGTGTTTCAGTGACACTCTGCAAACTGAATTCGATGTCAGGCATGCATATATAGAGAGAGAGAGAGAGGCTTATCTGCCGAGGTCTTCCTTCTTGCAAAACTTGCCCATCAACCCCTTGTGCGCGTAGGGGACATGGGCAGGGTCCATGAGGTTCTCCACCAGCACATCGTACCTGCAAGGGTATCATCTGAGCTGTGAGATTCTGCAATGGAGGGAGGCGGCCGCATATATCGATCGAGGTTCACAGGACGTGTACCCGTAGGGGAGGTCCCTGACGCCGTAGACGGTGACGAAGGAGGGGTCGTCGATCTCCGGGATGAATGGCGGGCGCTTCCTCTGCAACACGTCCCGGTGCTCCTCGTCGGCCCTCGGGTAGAACCACAGGATGTTGTTCTGCACCACGCTCGGGTACGACGCCACGCACGCCTTGCTGTTCTTGTGCACCTGCGCCGCGCAATTCAGAGAAGAAAACATTTCGGTTTTGGTTTTGGTTTTGTGATCGAACGGAGGAGGAAGAAGGAGAATGGATGGATGGTTACAGACAGGTGGGCCGAGGGCGGGGGCCTGTGGGATGAACTGGCAGGCGCCGCGGCCGTCGAAGCACCAGCCGTGGTAGACGCACTGGAGGCGGCCCTTGTCGTCGATGCGGCCCTCGGAGAGCGGCGCCAGGCGGTGCGGGCAGGCGTCGTCGAACACGCGCCACTCGTCCACGGCGCGGTCGTACCAGGCCACCACGCGGAGGCCCAGCACCGTCTTGCCGTGCGGCGCGCCGGGGTCCAGGTCGCACACGGGGGCCAGCGGGTACCACTGGTCCAGCCAGTCGAACTGCCCCTCCTCCTTCTCCTTCTCCTCGCCATCAATCAGCGACGCTGCCGAGGGCGCCTCCGCCGCCACGGCCGAGACCGGCGAGGGCAGCCGCGCGCGCTGCCGCCACCGTCGCGGGGCCGGTGCCGCCGCTCTGGCGCTGCTGGTGGCCGGGGCGGCGGCGCGGAGCGGGAGCGGGAGCGGGAGGGAAGGGCGCGCGCGGGGGGCGAGGAGGTTGGAGAGGGAATTCATCCTTGTATGTTGTATCCCGCGGGCGGCAGGGAAAGGACCTCTGGTATGGATAGCGGCGCGCCGGAGCCGGAGCCGGGAGAGACTGGCTCGATCGCCGGTGGTACAACTGACTTATGTCGCGAGGTCTCTCTCTCTACCTGCCGCGCACCGTACACGCGCACTGTGTCTCCTCTTCTTTTTCTGACGAGCTTTCAATCATTCATCAAAAAGTGGCGGACGAACTGTTTCATTACATGTAGAGTACAGTAGACTAGTAGGGCAGCGCACAGAGAGTGGACGAAAGGAATAAAAAGGATGTCGCTAATAATTCACTCGCCGGTCCAGATCACACCAAACCTCCTCCAATAATCGTTTGCGGGTATGCAGTATAGAATGTCAGTATATCAAGGCACAGAAGTAGAAAATAATAAATAAACGATAATATCAAAGGTAACCATAAATCCAACAAGTATTTAACCTATCATAATAAGAACTACCAAAGGTAGAGAATGCACGGTATACATGTATTAGCCACCGGTTATCTTTGAGATTCGGATCCGTGCATGCATCTGGTTTTTGTGTTGCTTAGTTAATATCAATTTATGGCCCCTTGTTCTACTCCCTCCGTTTCATATTACACGTCGCTGATTTAGTACAACTTTGTACTAAATCAGTGACGAGTAGTATGGAACGGAGAAAGCATTAATTATGTCGTATCAATCAATCACTATTTCTCCTGACAACTTTCCCTCGTAGTTATTACCTGCAATACCGTTCCTCTCACTCACAAAGTAGAGACTAGTAGTACTGAACAGTAAGTTATTACCTGTATCAGCCACCAGTGTTTTTTTTCATATGATTCTAAAATTTAAATTTATTTTATCTTTTGAAAAGTAAGTTTGATTTATGATACATTTGCAAATTTATGTTCCTTGTGAAGAGAACATTGAAATAAGATCACTATTGAATATATTTTATTTTCACAAATTTTAAAATTCAAATATGAAACATGGAGAGACCTTACGAAACTGTAAAAAACTATTGTATGTACCAAGTTTCATCAAGTTTTTTATAGATCAGTTTTGTATAAGTTTTGTTTAAAATATCTCGTCGGTATAAACACATTTGTCCAAATAGAATATAACACAAACTTTTATTTCAGAAGATATCAAGCATCCAAATCTTTAAATAGAAAGAGAAAATAAAATTTTTAGGATATATAGAGTTGCAAAAGGGGGAGGCATCCAAACAAAAAAACACTATTTAAGAAAGGCTGACACACACAAACTGATCATGTGACAGAAAGGTCAAGAAAAATAAGACGTGCAGAAGGTTAGTACATTGTGATTTCTTTAGGATCCTGAAATAATTAAGCGGCTGATTAATGCACGGTAGTAGAAAATGCACTTTCATCAAAGGTAACCATAAATCCAAAGTAGAAGTGTCTGGCGAACAAATATTTTAACCTATCATAATAAGAACTAGACCAGCAGCGCGCCCTACCGCACGGTGTCGGGTCCAAACCTTGTGGCTAACCGCGTGTGCCAGCTGGGCAAGCTTACCATCTTTAGTTGCACATGATAAATCATAAGTATTTATCCTGATTAAAAACAACAGGAGTTGAGCACAAAGGAGAAGCGTGTAGCCTGATTGAGAGAAGCAAGGCATAAAGCTCAGTGCTATAGAGCAGCAAAGTAGCACAATAGGTGGATACATAATACCCAATCCAACATTTGAGAGGTGCATAAATTACAATAGCCAAGGGGTAGTAGTCTTATGCAGACATACTCCTAGTACATTGCCTGCAATCATCCATCTAGAACACTGGTCCAGGTACTGATTACAAATAATTTATACTCCCTCCGTTCGGAATTACTTGTCTCAGAAATGGATGTATCTAGAACTAAAATACATCTAGATACATCCATTTCTACGACAAGTAATTCCGAACGGAGGAAGTACTAAGGTTACACAGGTGCATACTGCACTAATTCAGAACACTTTCATAAAGGCACCAAAGCTAAGCACGACGCTTAACCAAAGCTCGCTGACAAACCAAAAGGGCATCACTTTATTCTTGTCCCTGAAGCTTCGGTCATTCTCATCGAAGAGGAAGTCTTCATCACCAAAGAAAACTGCACCAGAAGTAGTACATGATGAAATAGAAACCACGACGCCTGTATCTATCAAGACAAGGGGAAAATTTGGCCGACGAACTGTTTCATGCACAGTAAACTCTTTTTTGTGCGAATATCATGTACAGTAGACTAGTAGGGCAGCGCACAGAGAGTGGACGAAAAAATAAAAAGGATGTCGCTAATAATTCACTCGCCGGTACAGATCGCACCAAACCTTCTCCAACAATCGTGTAATTCACTCTCCGTCTAGATCACACTAAACCTCCTCCAACAATTTGTGTAATTCACTCGCCGGTTTAGATCGCACCAAACCTCCTCCAACAATCGTGTTAATTCACTCGCCGGTCCAGATCGCGCCAAACCTCCTACAACTCATTTGCAGGAGTGAGGGCATTTCTAACCGATCCCCTATTCGGTCTAAGGGGGGATAAATTTAGCTCCAGCTCCTGCACTGCGCTACTTGCGAGCAGTACCTGCGGATGGCATCACGAGTCACAACATCAGCGCTGTGATCGGAATTCTCAGGTGTTCCAAGCTCCAGGTTGCCGTGGAGAAGAATGGTGGCTTCTTTTCGCCGTACCTTTCCAGGAGCTTGTGTTTGGTTCATTGGTTGGAGTCGCCGGCAGCTGATCGACTGCGGGGACGGCCCAGCCGACCTGACTCTTGCAGTGCCTTCTGAACCAGTTTATGAAAGAGATCACCATGTTGTCCGACAAAGTGAGCACATACATGGCTTTGTGCCAGTTTTCGTGACCTGCTGAAATGAAGGAAGGAACAACGGGCATGCTGCTTGAGCTCCATATACTGAATCAGGTTCAGAATTCAGAATTCAGAAATTCAGAGCAATGGGTTTGTTGCGCGGAGGAGGTACAGGTCTGAGTCCAAGAGCGCGTTCTGGCCGATGTGGTGGTGCCACAGTGGTATGATCTTGTCAAGCCAGACGCCGACGCTCCTCAGGTGCGCCCAGATCACCCTGCATTTGACACATGAACACCAGCATGAACCGAGGCGGCTTCTTCTTCTGCCCAAACCAAAGCACAAACCGTGAACTTCTGAACAATTCCTGCTTGTGCTTCTCTGAAGTCCTGCGAGTTTCGCTTGCATCGGCAAGAAAGGACTGAATCAGACACTCTCATTCAGTGGCACCGTGAACTGAATTCGACGGGCCGATCATGTCAGAGTCAGACAAGGCAAGGCAAGAGGGGCTTATCTTCCAGGATCTTCCTTCTTGCCAAGCTTGCCCATCAACCCCTTGTTTGTGCGCACCGGCTTCTTCGTCTGAACCTGAACTCATACTACGTGACATGTAAAATACTGGTCAGGGATGCTCCTCTGCTTCTTCAGCTTGCAACTCTGACTCCTGCTAGTTTTTCTAGTAACCACGCCAAGTCAATTTGTCAGATACAGACGATTGGTAATAAATACAACAAGTCATCCGTCCGCACAAATGTAGAACTCCATATAGCACTACAAAATCATGAACAGATTGTCGACAGAGCAGAAATTTACAGCAAGTCAGAGAGATCTCTGACGTTCTTTTTTTCAAAGCAGAGCAGAACATCACTACATCGACACCATTACCCAAACAGCGAACACTAATTCTATTACGAAGTACTCCTACTAGACAGTAAGTAATCGACTAGGCTTTCTTGGGGGACTTGGCGGCCTTCTTGGGCGACTTGGGCTCCTTGTCGGCCGCCTTCTTGGGGAGCAGCACGGGGTTGATGTTGGGCAGCACGCCGCCGTGGGCGATGGTGACGCCGGCGAGCAGCCTGCCGAGCTCCTGGTCGTTCCGGATGGCGAGCAGCAGGTGGCGCGGGATGATGCGGGACTTCTTGTTGTCCTTGGCGGCGTTCCCGGCGAGCTCCAGCAGCTCGGCGGCGAGGTACTCGAGGACGGAGGCGAGGTAGACGGGGGCGCCCATGCCGACGCGCTGCGCGTAGCGGCCCTTCTTGAGGAACCGCCCGATGCGGCCGACGGGGAACTGCAACCCGGCCTTGACGGACCGCGCCACCGCCTGCTTCCTGGGCCCGCCGCCGAGCTTGCGCCCCACCACGTACTTCTTCGCCTTCGCGACGGCGCCGGCGGCTGAGGCTTCCATGGCGGCTGGCGGGGTGGAGGCGCGGAGAGATTTGGCGATGGGCGATGGGGAATTGGGATTTGAGGAGGCGGGAGCGCGCTGTGTTGGCGGGAGTGGGTTGTGTTGGTGATGCCTGGAAGACGAGTTTGGGCGGAGTATTTAAACGGCGCGGGAAGGGGTGGCGTGGGCCCGTCGATCCGCGCGCACGGGCAATGGACGGTCGGATCGGTGCCGAATGGACGGCTGCGATGCGAAAATTACACTGCGCCCTTCCCATCATTCAATTAATACTTTTTTTGTCAACGGAAGGACCAAAGAAATCGGATCAGCTCTCAACGACTTCAATTTTATTGCAATTGAACAGCCTCCGGGCCGAAGCTCAAATAATATGCAGCTAGCAATCCAGAAATCTTCTTGTCAAAAAAAAAAGCAATCCGGAAATCTGTTCCTCAAAAAAAAAAATCCAGAAATCTGGAGCTGTGATCCCTCCTAATCCTTCAGCAAAGCAGGATCCGAAAAGAGTTAAATTGGGTCTGCAAAACAATAATGAAAAAAAACACGTCAACATCGGCGGGTTCCTTTGAGGAACTCCGCCGGGACAAATGAATCTTATAGGCTGGGGGGGGGGGGGGGGGGGGGGGGGGGGGTTCACGAGATTGCGACCATGGCTCAGTCGCATCCCCCACAATGGTGTTCCTTTGTGAAACTAGACAAAAGGCAGTGAAGATGAGATGAATTCGATCTCGTCTCGGTTTGAAGGGTTTTGAAGGAGTTGACATTGATGGTTTGAGTAGAGGACTTGCATTGTTCTGGCATGAAGTGTGTGTAGTAGAGGTTCTGGACAGAGATGATAGATATATTAATGCATTGGTCAAGGTACGTGTTGATGCAACACAATGGAGAGTTACTTTTGTATATGGTGAACCCCGTATTAAAAATAGACATTTAATGTGGACTAAGTTGTGGGATTGAAGAATGTCGGTGACCAGCTGTGGCTCGTTATTGGCGATTTCAACAAAGCTCTATGGGACTTTGAGCATCTATCCAATACCCCTAGGCCGAAACCACAAATGGTTGCTTTTTGGGACACACTTGAAGTTTGTGAACTTGTTGATTTGTGTTTCAAGAGTATTCCTTTTACCTATGATAACATGTCGACTGGTGCTGGTAACGTTAAAGTATGTTTGGACAAAGCGACAACTACTAATGCGTGGAACAATATTTTTCCGTTCTATCAAGTGCGGCATGTTGTGTTTCCTTGTTCTGGTCATACCACCTTGGTATTGAAAGGAGAGCCTGATGCCAGTCAGGTTGGCCCAAAAGCTAGGAGATACATACAAGGTATTCTGGGAATGTGAGTCCTCACTTCTAGAAGTAATCAAGGATGCATGGGATTATGTTGGTTATGTTGATAATCTGGACAAGCTCCACGAAGCTCTTAGAGAGACCATGGCAACTCCAGCGCGTGGGGCAATAAGAAGTTTGGTAGCGTGGCTAGAGAATTGGCCAAGTCTAGGTCCCAACTCGAGGAGCTTATGGACATGAACGCCGACACGAGATTGCGACCATAGCTCAGTCGCATCCCCCACAATGGTGTTCCTTTGTGAAACTAGACAAAAGGCAGTGAAGATGAGATGAATTCGATCTCGTCTCGGTTTGAAGGGTTTTGAAGGAGTTGACATTGATGGTTTGAGTAGAGGACTTGCATTGTTCTGGCATGAAGTGTGTGTAGTAGAGGTTCTGGACAGAGATGATAGATATATTAATGCATTGGTCAAGGTACATGTTGATGCAACACAATGGAGAGTTACTTTTGTATATGGTGAACCCCGTATTAAAAATAGACATTTAATGTGGACTAAGTTGTGGGATTGAAGAATGTCGGTGACCAGCTGTGGCTCGTTATTGGCGATTTTAACAAAGCTCTATGGGACTTTGAGCATCTATCCAATACCCCTAGGCCGAAACCACAAATGGTTGCTTTTTGGTACACACTTGAAGTTTGTGAACTTGTTGATTTGTGTTTCAAGAGTATTCCTTTTACCTATGATAACATGTCGACTGGTGCTGGTAACGTTAAAGTATGTTTGGACAAAGCGACAACTACTAATGCGTGGAACAATATTTTTCCGTTCTATCAAGTGCGGCATGTTGTGTTTCCTTGTTCTGGTCATACCACCTTGGTATTGAAAGGAGAGCCCGATGCCAGTCAGGTTGGCCCAAAAGCTAGGAGATACATACAAGGTATTCTGGGAATGTGAGTCCTCACTTCTAGAAGTAATCAAGGATGCATGGGATTATGTTGGTTATGTTGATAATCTGGACAAGCTCCACGAAGCTCTTAGAGAGACCATGGCAACTCCAGCGCGTGGGGCAATAAGAAGTTTGGTAGCGTGGCTAGAGAATTGGCCAAGTCTAGGTCCCAACTCGAGGAGCTTATGGACATGAACGCCGACACAGAGGATATTAGGAGAATCATGGACAAAATGAATGAGTTTATTTATCGGGAGGAGATGATGTGGATGCAAACATCAAGGATCACATGGCTTAAGGAGGGTGATAGAAACACTAAAAAATTAGAGTAAGGCGGTTTGGAGAGCCCGGAAGATGGATTAACGGTTCTTCAGTTGCAGAGATTGCGCCCATAGTCCATGATCAGGTGCGCATGCAAGTGGTTAACAGAAGAACTATCAAAGAGCCTTTGCACTTCCATCGATTGGCCAATGATTGTTGGGGAACATAGTATTTCAAAAATTTGCCTACGGTCACGCAAGATCTATCTAGAAGAAGCATAGCAACGAGCCGGGAGAGTGTGTCCACGTACCCTCGTAGACCGAAAGCGGAAGCGTTAAGTAACGCGGTTGATGTAGTCGAACGTCTTCGCTATCCAACCAATCAAGTATCGAACGCACGGCACCTCCGCGGTCTGCACATGTTCAGCTCGGTGACGTCCCTCGAACTCTAGATCCAACTGAGGCCAAGGGAGAGTTTCGTCAGTATGATGGCATGGTGACGGTGATGATGAAGTTACCGACGCAGGGCTTCGCCTAAGCACTACGACAATATGACCGAGGTGGAAAACTGTGGAGGGGGGCACGGCACACGGCTAAGAAATCAACTTGTGTGTCTATGGGGTGCCCCTCCCCCGTATATAAAGGAGTGGAGGAGGGGGCTGGCCGGCCTCATGGGGTGCGCCCCGAGGGGGAATCCTACTGTTGGGCAACGTAGTAATTTCAAAAACGCACATGCAAGATCATGGTGATGCACAACAACAAGAGGGGAGAGTATCGTCTACGTACCCTCGTAGACCGTAAGCAGAAGCGTTATGAGAACGCGGTTGATGTAGTCGTACATCTTCACGATCCGACCGATCCAAGTACCGAATGCACGGCACCTCCGAGTTCAACACACGTTCAGCTCGATGACGTCCCACGAACTTCGATCCAGCAGAGCTTCATGGGAGAGTTTCGTCAGCACGACGGCGTGATGACGGTGATGATGTTGCTACCGACGCAGGGTTTCTCCTAAGCACCGCTACGATATGATCGAGGTGGATTATGGTGGAGGGGGCACCGCACACGGCTTGGAACAATCAACTTGTGTGTCCTAGGGTGCCCCCTGCCCCCGTATATAAAGGAGCAAGGGGGAGGCCGGCCGGCCCTTGCAGGGCGCGCCAGGAGGAGGAGTCCTCCACCTAGTAGGAGTAGGACTCCCCTTTCCTACTCCTACTAGGGGGGAAAGGAAGGAGGAGAGGGAGAAGGAAGGAGAGGGAGGAAAGGGGGCCGGCCCCCTAGTCCAATTTGGTTTGGGCTAGGGGGGGGCGCGCGCCCTGCCTCCTCTCTTCCACCACTTGGCCCATGAGTCCCATGTCGGGGAACGTAGTAATTTCAAAAAAATCCTACGCACACGCAAGATCATGGTGATGTATAGCAACGAGAGGGAAGAGTAACGTCCACGTACCCTCGTAGACCGTAAGCGGAAGCGTTATGAGAACGCGGTTGATGTAGTCGAACGTCTTCACGATCCAGCCGATCCAAGTACCGAACACACGGCACCTCCGAGTTCAGCACACGTTCAGCTCGATGACGTCCCACAAACTCCGATCCAGCAGAGCTTCACGGGAGAGTTCCGTCAGCACGAGGGCGTGATGATGGTGATGATGTTGCTACCGACGCAGGGCTTCGCCTAAGCACCACTATGATATGATCGAGGTGGATTATGGTGGAGGGGGGCACCGCACACGGCTAGGGGATCAATGATCAACTTGTGTGTTCTAGGGTGCCCCCTGCCCCCGTATATAAAGGATAAAGGGGGAGGCCGGCCGACCCCTGTAGGGCGCGCCAGGAGGAGGAGTCCTCCTCCTAGTAGGAGTAGGACTCCCCTTTCCTACTCCTACTAGGAGCAGGAACGAAAGGAGGAGAGGGAGGAAAGGAGGAAAGGGGGGCCGCCCCCCTGGTCCAATTCGGTTTGGGCTAGGGGGTTGCGCGCCCTGCCTCCTCTCTTCCACCACTTGGCCCATGAGGCCTATTACTTCTTCCTCGTATTCTCATAACTCTCCGGTACCCCAAAAAATACCCGAATCACTCGGAACCTTTCCGATGTCCGAATATAGTCGTCAAATATATCGATCTTTACGTCTCGACCATTTCGAGACTCCTCGTCATGTCCCCGGTCTCATTCGGGACTCCGAACTACCTTCGATACATCAAATCACATAAACTCATAATACCGATCGTCATCGAACTTTAAGCGTGCGGACCCTACGAGTTCGCAAACTATGTAGACATGACCGAGACACGTCTCTGGTCAATAACCAATAGCGGAACCTGGATGCTCATATTGGCTCCCACATATTCTACAAAGATCTTTATCGGTCAAACCGCATAACAACATACGTTGTTCCCTTTGTCATCGGTATGTTACTTGCGCGAGATTCGATCGTCAGTATCTTAATACCTAGTTCAATACCGTTACCGTCAAGTCTCTTTACTCGTTCCGTAATACATCATCCCACAACTAACTCATTAGTTATAATGCTTGCAAGGCTTATAGTGATGTGTATTACCGAGAGGGCCCAGAGATACCTCTCTGACAATCAGAGTGACAAATCCTGATCTCGATCTATGTCAACTCAACAAGTACCATCGGAGACACCTGTAGAGCACCTTTATAATCACCCAGTTACGTTGTGACGTTTGGTAGCACACAAAGTGTTCCTTCGGTAATCGGGAGTTGCATAATCTCATAGTCATAGGAACATGTATAAGTCATGAAGAAAGCAATAGCAGTCAACTAAAATGATCAAGTGGTAAGCTAACAGAATGGGTCAAGTCAATCACATCATTCTCCTAATGATGTGATCCCGTTCATCAAATGACAACTCATGTCTATGGCTAGGAAACATAACCATCTTTGATCAATGAGCTAGTCAAGTAGAGGCATACTAGTGATACTTTGTTTGTCTATGTATTCACACATGTATTATATTTCCGGTTAATACAATTCTAGCATGAATAATAAACATTTATCATGATATAAGTAAATATAAATAAAAACTTTATTATTGCCTTTAGGGCATATTTCCTTGAGTCTCCCACTTGCACTAGAGTCAATAATCTAGTTCACATCGTCATGTGATTTAGCACCAATAGTTCACATCTTTATGTGATTAGTTCACATCTCCATGTGACTAACACCCAAAAAGTTTGCTAGAGTCAATAATCTAGTTCACATCGCTTATGTGATTAAAACCCAAAGAGTGATCATGTTTTTCTTGTGAGAGAAGTTTAGTCTACGGGTCTGCAACATTCAGATCCGTATGTATTTCACAAATTTCTATGTCTACAATGCTCTGCACGGAGCTACTCTAGCTAATTGCTCCCACTTTTAATATGTATCTAGATCGAGACTTAGAGTCATCCAGATCGGTGTCAAAGCTTTCATCGATGTAACTCTTTACGGCGAATTCTTTTATCACCTCCATAAACGAGAAATATTTCCTTAGTCCTCTAAGGATAATTTTGACCGTTGTCCAGTGATCTACTCCTAGATCACTATTGTACTCCCTTGCCAGAATGATGCTAAGGTATACAATAGGACTGGTAGATAGCATATCATACTTTATAGAACCTATGACTGAGGCATAGGGAATGACTTTTCATTCTCTTTCTATTTTCTGCTCTGGTCGGGTTTTTAGTCTTTACTCAACTTCACACCTTGCAACACAGGCAAGAACTCCTTCTTTGACTGTTCCATTTTGAACTACTTCAAAATCTTGTCAAGGTATGTACTCATTGAAAAAACTTATCAAGCGTCTTGATCTATCTTTATAGATCTTGATGCTCAATGTGTAAGCAACTTTATCGAGGTCTTTCTTTGAAAAACTCTTTTCAAACACTCCTTTATGATTTCCAGAAAATTCTACATTATTTCCGACCAACAATATGTCATTCACATATACTTATCAGAAATGATGTAGTGCTTCCACTCACTTTCTTGTAAATACAGACTTCACCGCAAGTTTGTATAAAACCATATGCCTTGATCATTTTATCAAAGCATATATTCCAACTTCCGAGATGCTTGCACCAGTCCATAGATGGATTGTTGGAGCTTGCTCATTTTGTTAGCACCTTTAGGATTGACAAAACCTTCTGGTTGCATCATATACAACTCTTCTTTAAGAAATCCATTAAGGAATGCAGTTTTGACATCCATTTGCCAGATTTCATAAATGTGGCAACTGCTAATATGATTCGGACAAACTTTTAAGCATCGATACAAGTGAGAAAATCTCATCGTAGTCAACACCTTGAACTTGTCGAAAACATTTTTGCGACAATTCGAGCTTTGTAGATAGTAACACTACTATCAGTGTCCGTCTTCCTCTTGAAGATCCATTTATTCTCAATGGCTTGCTGTCGGTGTCAAAACCGGCGGATCTCGGGTAGGGGGTCCCAAACTGTGCGTCTAGGGCGGATGGTAACAGGAGGCAAGGGACACGAAGTTTTACCTAGGTTCGGGCCCTCTCGATGGAGGTAAAACCCTACGTCCTGCTTGATTAATATTGATGATATGGGTAGTACAAGAGTAGATCTACCACGAGATCAGAGAGGCTAAACCCTATAAGCTAGCCTATGGTATGATTGTTGTTCTATATGTTGTTCTACGGACTAAAACCCTCCGGTTTATATAGACACGGAGAGGGTTAGGGTTACACAAAGTCGGTTACAATGGTAGGAGATCTACATATCCGTATCGCCAAGCTTGCCTTCCACGCCAAGGAAAGTCCCTTCCGGACACGGGACGAAGTCTTCAATCTTGTATCTTCATAGTCCAGGAGTCCGGCTGAAGGTATAGTCCGGCCATCCGGACACCCCCTAATCCAGGACTCCCTCAGTAGCCCCCGAACCAGGCTTCAATGACGATGAGTCCAGTGCGCAGATTGTCTTCGTCATTGCAAGGCGGGTTCTCCTCCAAATTCCGTGTACCCGTTGAATAAAGTCCGACTTCTTGTAAATGTTGCGCTCCTCGGCTTCTACGCCCAATAATGGCCGTCTCCCACGTGTCAAACGAATATGAAAAGTCTGAGTGTTTTTACATTCACACCCCTAGCCGCGTAAATGAGCCGCCCATTTAAGGGGACGAGGATTTAGATCCAAACCACACCTTCTCCCCTTCGTGAGTGTTCATCAGAGCGCATCCAACAAAGGTCCATTCCACCATGGCCATCCATCGCAACTCCTCCTTTCGCCCTTCCAGCCCTCAGCCTGGATATTGGGAGAGATGCTCCGTCCCGCATAGCGAGCTAGTGACGCTCCAGACGAAGGGATTTCTCCCCCCGGCCTATATGATCCCGATTGCCGGTCTTGCCGTCTATAACGGCGAAAAGCAAGCGGAGAGTGCCCCTAATCCCTCCAAAGGAGAGCAGGTATGCCTCGTCCCTTATTTAATAAGGGGGCTCGGGTTTCCAATCCATCCATTTCTCTGGGGGCTGCTGGAGTTCTACGGCCTCCAGCTACACAATCTCACGCCTGCCTCCGTATTGCATATCGCGGGCTTCGTAGCCCTCTGCGAGCTGTTTTTGGGTATCGAGGCTCATTTCGGGCTATGGAAAAGGTTATTCTACCTTGTGCCCTGCTCTAAGGAGGGGTCAATGTATCAAGTGGGCGGAGCCGAAGTGTGGCGCATCGCCGGGACCGGATATCTATCCGGAACTCCAAAGAAGGCGTCCGAGGACTGACCTTCGGAATGATTTTATATAGAGGATGTCCCACTGACGGATCCTATTCGGATTGGCCTCCCTGAGTTCGACAGTGCTCCCTTAAAGAAGCTCCTAAGCTAGCGTCCACGGAGCCCTCAGAGGGAAAGTGACAGGGACATCATTTACCTGATGGGCCGAATAAGATTGTTAGCCCATTCTGGACTGACCATGATCGGGGTTATGGCCGAATGCATCATGCGGGGGGTGCAGCCGCTTCAGTATAGAAGCCACCCCATGTGGGACTTCAACAGAGAGGACGACGCCACCCACTACGGCCGTAAGGGGCCGGATTCAGCTGCCGCTCTACTGAAGATCTTGTCCACTTTGTATAAGGGAGAAGAGGAGGAATTTCTCCGCGTCAACCCAGAGGGTGGATTCTCTATGCACAATCCCCCAAGCTGGGTAAGCGGTCACATTTACTTGCCCATCCGTTTTGTATTCCCATTGTTAAATATTCAGTCTAACGACTTCAACGCAGGAACTGCGCCGGGCTGTTAAGGAAATAAACAGCCCTCCTCCACAACCCGAGGACCCAGGACGGTCCCTCGACCCGGCCTCTCAAGAGGATCCGGACATATCTGTGGAGCTAATTGTTGGGGAACGTAGCATAAATTCAAAATTTTCCTACGTGTCACCAAGATCTATCTATGGAGTCATCTAGCAACGAGGGAGGAGTGGATCTACATACCCTTGTAGATCGCGCGCGGAAGCGTTCAAGAGAACGGGGGTGATGGAGTCGTACTCGTCGTGATCCAAATCACCGATGATCCTAGCGCCGAACGGACGGCACCTCCGCGTTCAACACACGTACGGAGCAGCGACGTCTCCTCCTTCTTGATCCAGCAAGGGGGGAGGAGAGGTTGATGGAGATCCAGCAGCATGACGGCGTGGTGGTGGAAGCAGCGGGATTCCAACAGGGCTTCGCCAAGCGCTGCGGGAGGAGGGAGATGTGTCATGGGAGGGAGAGGGAGGCGCCAGGGCTTAGGTTGGGTTGCCCTCCCTTTCCCCCCACTATATATAGGGCCAAGGGAGAGGGGGAGGGCGCAGCCTTGCCCCTTCCTCCAAGGAAGGGTGCGGCCAAGGGGGGGAGGAGTCCATCCTCCCCAAGGCACCTCGGAGGTGCCTTCCCCCTTTAGGACTCTCCCCTCCTCTTGTCCCTTTGGCGCATGGGCCTCCAGGGGCTGGTGCCCTTGGCCCATGTAGGCCAAGGCGCACCCCCTACAGCCCATGTGCCCCCCGGGGCAGGTGGCCCCACCCGATGGACCCCCGGGACCCTTCCGGTGGTCCCAGTACAATACCGGTGACCCCGAAACTTGTCCCGATAGCCGAAATAGCACTTCCTATATATAATTCTTTACCTCCGGACCATTCCGGAACTCCTCGTGACGTCCGGGGTCTCATCCGGGACTCCGAACAACTTTCGGGTTACCGCATACTAATATCTCTATAACCCTAGCGTCACCGAACCTTAAGTGTGTAGACCCTACGGGTTCAGGAGACATGCAGACATGACCGAGATGACTCTCCGGTCAATAACCAACAGCGGGATCTGGATACCCATGTTGGCTCCCACATGTTCCATGATGATCTCATCGGATGAACCACGATGTCAAGGACTTAATCAATCTCGTATACAATTCCCTTTGTCTAGCGGCATTGTACTTGCCCGAGATTCGATCATCGGTATCCCGATACCTTGTTCAATCTCGTTACCGGCAAGTCTCTTTACTCGTTCCATAACACATCATCCCGTGATCAACTCCTTGATCACATTGTGCACATTATGATGATGTCCTACCGAGTGGGCCCAGAGATACCTCTCCGTCACACGGAGTGACAAATCCCAGTCTCGATTCGTGCCAACCCAACAGACACTTTCGGAGATACCCGTAGTGTACCTTTATAGCCACCCAGTTACGTTGTGACGTTTGGCACACCCAAAGCACTCCTACGGTATCCGGGAGTTGCACAATCTCATGGTCTAAGGAAATGATACTTGACATTAGAAAAGCAAGGACAACGCCCTTGGTGGGCCATACGGCTGATTACCTAGGCTCGGCCATCCCAGAAACGGAGGCAAAGGAGACAACGCAACGCTTGGTGGCCAATTACTGGCCGATTACCCAGGGCTAATCCCGGCCTCCCAGGTAACTGAGATCAAGTCCCAATACCCCGAATATGGTGTCGCCCTCTCGTGTTTTCAGTTTCCTGATTACAACCGAGCTTTGCAGGGGAGGTTTTTGAGACGGGAGGCCAACCTGTGGCGGCAAGCCAACGAGGGGCCGCAGGGGCCCGTGGGCAGAAAAGAGGCACGATCCGGACCGAGGCGTCAGTGCAAAGGTATGGCGCGCCCCCTTATCCTAGGTGTTGCACCTGCGAGGCATATTAACACTCATGCTCTCTTCAGGACAAAGAGACCTCGCCGGACTATACCCGGAGAGGCTGCCAACCGCGCCACCACCAGCCAGGCTCCGAAGCCTAGTCCGGAGGCGGAGGCGAACACAAGGCGTGCACCGGACGCTCCTCCGATGGAGGATGTGGACAGGTTGTCTGCCACCAACTCTGAGGTGGAGAGTGCCATGAACCACAGGCGTCGCCGGACAATTCTTCGCGACACTTGTTTCTCCCAAGAGGCATTAGATGCCTTTAATTCGGGAGATGCGTACCTCCGTGCCGCTCAAAATGGTCTAGCCAGAGCCACGGAGCAATATGTAAAAGACATACGGGTAAGAAATTTTTGGTAATTATATATATATATACCAGTAGCCCCCGAGACTTGAAACAGTTAGAATAACTAATTTAAGGATCATTTGTTATGCAGGTTCTTACAGAAAAGAATTCCCTACTATCCAAGGAGCTAGAAGAGTGCAAAGCCCAACTTGAGGCCGCACTAGCCGCGGCAGGGGAGCCCAAGGAGACCCCCTCTGGTAATATACACTTCGAAAGATAAGTATTTTGCGAAGCACGGCATGGGTGCGAATCTGACAAATGAAATTGCAGATGGCGCTGGATTGAATCCGGAAAGGCAACACCTCCTACGCCAGCTAAAGGCTGGTGAGAAGGTGCTGACAAAGGTGAGGCGGGAGAAGAACGATCTCCAAGATGCCAACACCAAGCTGGGCGTCGAGCTGAAAGATGTTCATGCCCAGCTGTCAGACTCCGTTAAGGAGAATCAGCGGCTTCAGCGCGGCATATTTAGTAAGTGCTTGAATGAACCTTTGAAAGAAAGTTCGGCGGGGAAGTCGACTAACAGAGCAATGTCTGTAGGTGTGCTAACAGGTCGTCCTGCAGAGGAGATGCCCGGTTCTACGGGTGACCTTCTTCCCGAGCTCTCGCAACTGCTCGATCGAGTTCGGCAGGCGATGCAAGGCGTCGCCCAGGCCCTGTGGCCATCCATCTCCATGCCCGAAGGTCTTGGAGAGCTTGCGGAGAAGCTAAAGGGAGCACGGCAGCGCTTTCGATTGTGGGAGATATCGGCCTGCCGTCAAGGCGCTAGGGAGGCCTGGGCCATGGTGAAGACGCGGTACACAAAGGCTGACCCCAACCACATGGCCGAGGTCGGTCCTGGAGAGCCCGATGGGAAGGAGATCCCTGTAAGCTTTGTATATGGCCAAGTAGAGTTGGCCGCAAAGTATTCCCAGCAGGACTGTAAATTAGACAGCCTGTTAGATGGTATTGAAGAGGAATACAGTCAGTCAAAATGACTATGTAATTTAATTGACATTTATAATTCCTTCTAGCCGGATTGTAGATCATTTGTCATGGCCGACCTTTTCGCTTCAGCCTCGGGACCTGACGGTCCGGAGTGTGTCCGAATTCCCATGCGGTTATATAGGAACCGGGGAATGCATGGAGACCAGGCGTAGGGGTCATTAGTGCGTGAACAGACAAGTGCCCGACTAGTTATGTTATATTACATGGTTAGTAAGAAACATCTTCCAGGGAGAATAGTTCCGTTAGGGGTTCCTTTCCCTGGGAGGCATGCCCTAAAGTGCATGTCCATGCTGCGAAAAGAAACGCAGGAAAAACATCTGGGGGCGTATAGATAAATAAATAAAAAAGATCATCTTTAGTTCACCGACCGAATATTCCCTTAAGAACGCTAGCTTTCGGCTTCACCCAGTCTGAGGTACACGTCCGGCTGACCCGGCAGTAACAATCGCAGAGGTGCTCCCTTTACCACCTAGCCGAACAATCGGGAACGTAGGGGTAAGCACAGGAGCCAGGCAACCCAGCTTGGCCAAAACTTAAGTCATATCGATGCATATAATGGTGAATAAAAGGTACATGCGGAAGTGTGACACATGTGTTGGGCATGAAGCCCGTATAAATAAGCTTCTGTTTAAAGAAGCCCCCAGGTTTAATGAGCGCGGATAGCGCGTCACTTTATGAGCCTTTAAAGGCTATAAGAGAGAGAGAGAGAAGAAGAGGAATGTAAGACAGAAAGTATATAAAAAATGGACAGAGGAAGGAGACGAACACAGAGTCCGGCGCTAGGCATAGAATCTTCGGAGACGGGCTGCGTTCCATGGGTTCGGCTCGAGTCGGTTATCCGATGCATCTCGCAGGCGGTACGCTCCACCAGTCAGGACTTGGTCAATTATGAAGGGACCTTCCCACTTGGGCTTGAGTTTGTCCTTTTTCTTGTCCGGTAGTCGTAGAACTAATTCGCCAACGTTGTAATTTTTGGCCCGTACTTCTCTGCTTTGGTATCTTCGAGCCTGCTGTTGATAGAATGCGGAACGGGCTTTTGCCACGTCACGCTCCTCCTCCAATGCGTCCAAGCTGTCCTGCCGATCGAGCTCGGCTTCTCTTTCTTCGTACATGCGCACTCGAGGTGAGTCATGAATTATGTCGCAAGGCAAAACTGCCTCTGCGCCGTACACCATAAAGAATGGTGTGTATCCGGTGGTGCGATTCGGCGTGGTCCGCAGCCCCCAGAGTACGGAGTCGAGCTCCTCTACCCAGTGCGTGTTAGATTCCTTGAGGGACCGCACTAATCTGGGTTTGATGCCGCTCATGATAAGACCATTTGCACGTTCGACCTGGCCGTTAGTTTGTGGGTGATAGACGGAAGCATAATCGAGCTTGATGCCCATGTTTTTGCACCAGAGTTTTACCTCGTCGGCCGTAAAGTTCGTGCCGTTATCAGTGATGATGCTGTGGGGGACGCCGTAACGGTGTACAACCCCGGATATAAAGTCTATCACCGGTCCGGATTCGGCCGTCTTAACAGGCTTGGCTTCTATCCATTTGGTGAACTTATCCACCATGACCAGTAAGTATTTTTGCTTGTGGGTTCCGCCTTTAAGGGGTCCAACCATGTCAAGCCCCCAGACCGCGAAGGGCCAAGTGATGGGGATAGTTTGGAGGGCGGTGGGTGGCATATGGCTTTGGTTTGCAAAGAGCTAGCAACCGGTGCATCGTTGGACTAAGTCCTGGGCGTCTGCC
This sequence comes from Triticum aestivum, assembly GCF_018294505.1. Classification (NCBI taxonomy): domain Eukaryota; kingdom Viridiplantae; phylum Streptophyta; class Magnoliopsida; order Poales; family Poaceae; genus Triticum; species Triticum aestivum. The sequence goes on from NC_057806.1 coordinate 638,104,629, forward strand.
CGGGCCGTCGGCCAATAAAAGCCTGTACGGAAGGCCTTGCTTACAAGGGACCGAGCTGCCGCGTGATGACCGCCGAGTCCGGCATGAATTTCAGCCAGGAGGTTCCGCCCTTCCTCTTCGGAGATGCACCTTTGAAGGACTCCGGTAGTGCTTTTCTTATAAAGCTCTCCCTCGTGGACTTTGTAGGCTTTGGATCGCCGCACTATGCAGCGTGCCTCATTTTGGTCCTCGGGGAGTTCCTGCCTAGTAAGGTAGGCGAGGAATGGTTCCGTCCACGGGGCGATAACGGCCATTATTACGTGGGCTGAAGGTGTTATTTCATTGGCAGAGCCTCCGATTGTGTCAGAATGTTCGGTGTCGGGCAGTGCGGTTGGGTCCGGGCTGTTATTGTTCGGCTCCCCTTCCCATACTACGGATGGCTTGAACAACCTTTCCAAGAAGATGTTGGGGGGGACTACATCGCGTTTTGCGCCGATGCGTGCCAGGACATCTGCCGCCTGATTATTTTCCCGGGCTATATGGTGAAATTCAAGCCCTTCGAACCGAGCTGACATTTTTAGGACGGCGTTGCGGTAAGCTGCCATTTTTGGATCCTTGGCATCGAAGTCTCCATTTATTTGGGATATTGCGAGGTTCGAGTCCCCGCGCACCTCTAGGCGTTGAATGCCCATGGATACTGCCATCCGGAGACCATGTAAAAGGGCCTCATATTCGGCTGCATTGTTGGAGTCCGTGTACATAATCTGGAGTACGTATTGAACTGTGTCTCCTGTGGGGGACGTCAAAACGACGCCAGCCCCCAGTCCGGCCAACATCTTGGAGCCGTCGAAATGCATGATCCAATTTGAATATGTGCCGTACTCTTTAGGGAGTTCGGCCTCCGTCCATTCTGCGACGAAGTCAGACAAGACTTGTGACTTGATGGCTCGCCGTGGCTTATAAGTTATGTCGAATGGGAGGAGCTCAATGGCCCATTTTGCAATCCGGCCCGTTGCGTCACGGTTGTTTATAATATCGTTAAGTGGTACTTCCGAGGCTACTGTTATTGAACACTCTTGAAAGTAGTGTCGTAGCTTCCGGGATGCCATGAATACCGCGTACGCAATCTTTTGATAATGTAGGTACCGTGATTTGCAGGGAGTGAGGACAGTGGACACATAATAGACCGGCTTTTGAAGGGGGAATTTGTGTCCGTCCGCTTCTCGTTCGACGACGAGCACTGCGCTTACAACCTGATGTGTTGCTGCAATGTACAATAGCATTGGTTCGCCAATGTTTGGCGCGGCCAGGACTGGGTTTGTTGCCAATATGGCTTTTATTTCGTCGAGTCCGGCCGTGGCTGCATCCGTCCATTCGAAGTGTTCGGTGCGCCGAAGGAGGCGGTAAAGGGGTAGGGCCTTTTCTCCCAAGCGGGAGATAAAGCGGCTTAGAGCCGCCACGCATCCGGTTAACTTTTGTATTTGTTTGAGGTCCTTTGGGATATCCAGTTGTGACAGAGCTCGGATCTTGGCTGGATTTGCTTCAATTCCTCTACCGGATACAATGAAGCCCAAGAGCTTTCCGGCTGGAACGCCGAAAACGCATTTTTCCGGGTTGAGCTTGATGTCGTATGTTCGGAGGTTATCAAATGTGAGCCTCAAGTCGTCTACTAGAGATTCGACATGTCTTGTTTTGACGACCACATCATCTACATATGCCTCCACTGTTTTGCCGATCTGGTTTGCCAGACATGTCTGAATCATGCGCTGATATGTTGCGCCGGCGTTTTTGAGCCCGAAGGGCATTGTGTTGAAGTAGAATGGGCCGTATGGTGTGATAAATGCCGTTGCGGCTTGGTCTGGTTCTGCCATCTTGATTTGATGGTAGCCGGAATATGCGTCGAGGAAACACAACGAATCGTGTCCTGCGGTAGCGTCGATAATTTGATCGATGCGGGGGAGGGGGAAGGGATCCTTTGGGCAAGCCTTGTTAAGGTCTTTAAAATCAACACACAGGCGCCAGGATTTGTCCTTCTTTGGTACCATCACCAGGTTTGCTAGCCAGTCCGGATGTTTTATATCTCTGATGAATCCGGCCTCCAATAGCTTTGCTAGCTCCTCTCCCATGGCCTGTCTCTTAGGTTCGGAAAAACGCCGAAGAGCCTGTTTGACAGGTTTGAATCCTGTTTAGGATATTTAAGCTGTGCTCGGCCAGCCTGCGTGGGATTCCTGGCATGTCTGAAGGGTGCCAGGCGAAAATGTCCCAGTTCTCTCGTAGGAACTCTCGCAGTGCGGCGTCTACATCAGGGTTTAACTGTGCCCCGATGGAAGCTGTTTTATTGGGGTCCGTTGGATGGACTTGGAATTTGACTATTTCGTCCGCCGGTTTAAAGGAGGTGGACTTGGATCTTTTGTCGAGTACCACATCGTCCCTATTCACCGTAGAGCGCAGCGCAGTCAGTTCCTCAGCCGCTAGGGCTTCGGATAGTGCCTCGAGGGCCAGTGCGGCTGTCTTGTTTTCGGCGCGGAGTGCTATGTCCGGATCACTAGCGAGAGTGATGATCCCGTTAGGCCCGGGCATCTTGAGCTTCATGTACCCGTAATGGGGTATTGCTTGGAAGATTGTAAACGCTTCCCGCCCTAGCAGAGCGTGATAACCGCTGCTGAACGGAGCCACATGGAACGTGACCTCTTCGGACCTGTAATTATCCGGCGTGCCGAACACCACATCTAGTGTGATTTTTCCTGTACAGCGCGCTTCCCGACTGGGGATTATTCCTCTAAAGGTTGTGCTGCTTCGCTCAATGCGGTTCCAGTCTATTTCCATTTTTTGAAGGGTTTCCTCATAAATGAGGTTCAATCCGCTGCCGCCGTCCATGAGTACCTTGGTAAGACGAAAGCCGTCCACTATTGGACTGAGGACCAATGCGGCTGGTGCTCGGGCTGTTCGGAATTTAGGTTCATCACTAGCGTTAAAGGTAATAGCCATGTCACTCCATGGGTTTATTGTTGCTACTTGGTATACTTCGGCAAGGCTGCGGAGTGTTCTTTTTCGCATATTATTTGATGCGAAAGTCTCGAAGACTGTTAATACCGTATTGGTGTCTCTGGGGTGGCTTTCTGTGGCCTCCGGAATTAGGAGATTTTCGCCAATTTTGGCCACCTACCGGAGTATCCAACATGCTCTAAGGCTGTGAGTTGGTGTGGCGTCCTCTGTACTATGAATTTTACAGGGTCCATTAAGCCATCCTTCCAGTACGGTTCCATGCCCTGTAGAGGGTTTTTGCTTTTTGGTGCTTGAACCGGGTGTCTGGCGATGATGCACCCTTTTATTTCGGACTGGGTTTGTATTCAGGGCCGGATTGTCCCAAAATTTTATTTCGGTTTTCCAGGCGCTTTCCATCGCACAGTACTTTCGTACAATGGACGCCAAGTCAGCGAAGCGTGTAATATCACGGCGACTTATGGCGTTGAGGATTCCCTTGTCCGTGCAATTATTGCAGAAGATTGAGATTGCGTCTTCCTCGCGGCAGTCCCTTAGCCTGTTCTTAACCAGGAGGAATCTGGCCCAGTAATGATGTACTGTTTCATCGGGCTCTTGCCTGATTTGGGATAGATCGCTTATGTTCGGGTGGGTGGGTGGAATTAAATCCGAAGCCTCACCCCATCTGAGGCTCAGAGGCCGAGGAATTTCCGAACTCGAAAATTTGGATTCCTGGATGTTGTCCAATGAATCCAGCCCGTCGCCTGACTCTAAGTTCAGGTCTTGAGTGATATCCTCCCCTCCGCGGGTATCCGGCTTGGAGGGATCGGGAATCCGGACGTAGCGAGTCCTTAAGATAGATGAAGGGTCGCCGCACTGTCCCTCTACCACGGCAACGTGATGGGTGACTTGGGGAGAGTTAATCTCTCTCAGATCGGGTTTAGGCCCAATCTGGTCGTAATCCGTAGCGACTCCCAGGGCGGCGATGCGATCCAAGAGCTCGTTTATGGAGGAGAGCTCCATTGGATCTAACTGCTCGGCGAGTTCCGAGCTGACATGAAGATTGTTTTCGATGGCTCGAGAGGTCATCGTCGGCGCAGAAGCCGAACAGGCGGTCATAAGAAAACCACCTAGCCGGAGGGTTTGGCCGACAGCCAAAGCTCCCTTAGCAACGGTGCCGTCTTTAAAGACGGGGCGAGGCATCCTTCCTGATGGCGACGACACAGAGGAACTCTCAATGAAAGCACCAATGTCGGTGTCAAAACCGGCGGATCTCGGGTAGGGGGTCCCGAACTGTGCGTCTAGGCCGGATGGTAACAGGAGGCAAGGGACATGAAGTTTTACCCAGGTTCGGGCCCTCTCGATGGAGGTAAAACCCTACGTCCTGCTTGATTAATATTGATGATATGGGTAGTACAAGAGTAGATCTACCACGAGATCAGAGAGGCTAAACCCTAGAAGCTAGCCTATGGTATGATTGTTGTTCTATATGTTGTTCTACGGACTAAAACCCTCCGGTTTATATAGACACCGGAGAGGGTTAGGGTTACACAGAGTCGGTTACAATGGTAGGAGATCTACATATCCGTATCGCCAAGCTTGCCTTCCACGCCAAGGAAAGTCCCTTCCGGACACGGGACGAAGTCTTCAATCTTGTATCTTCATAGTCCAGGAGTCCGGCTGAAGGTATAGTCCGGCCATCCGGACACCCCCTAATCCAGGACTCCCTCACTTGCCGATCACCGGGCAAGTCAACCAAAGTCCATACTTTGTTCTCATACATGGATCCCATCTCAGATTTCATGGCCTCAAGCCATTTTACGGAATTTGGGCTCACCATCGCTTCTTCATAGTTTGTAGGTTCACTGTCGGTGTCAAAACCGGTGGATCTCGGGTAGGGGGTCCCGAACTGTGTGTCTAGGCCGTATGGTGACAGGAGGCAAGGGACACGAAGTTTTACCCAGGTTCGGGCCCTCTCGATGGAGGTAAAACCCTACGTCCTGCTTGATTAATATTGATGATATGGGTAGTACAAGAGTAGATCTACCACGAGACCGGAGAGGCTAAACCCTAGAAGCTAGCCTATGGTATGATTGTTGTTGTCTATGTTGTCCTACGGACTAAAACCCTCTGGTTTATATAGACACCGGAGAGGGTTAGGGTTACACAAAGTCGGTTCCAATGGTAGGAGATCTGAATATCCGTATCGCCAAGCTTGCCTTCCACGCCAAGGAAAGTCCCTTCCGGACACGGGACGAAGTCTTCAATCTTGTATCTTCATAGTCCAGGAGTCCGGCTGAAGGTATAGTCCGGCTATCCGAACACCCCCTAATCCAGGACTCCCTCAGTAGCCCCTGAACCAGGCTTCAATGACGACGAGTCTGGCACGCAGATTGTCTTCGACATTGCAAGGCGGGTTCCTCCTCCAAGTACTTCATAGAAGATTTTGAACACAAAGATAGTGTCTGGCTCTGCAAAATAAGTTTCCACATATTGCCATAGAGAGAATAACATTTACACGAATCTAATCTGCTGACGTATTCCGTAGTGTGTCACACCACGACCAAGCCTTTATCGGAGTCGTTTCATTATCCCACCTCAGCGCGTCATGCAAGGCGGTTTCCTTGGCACGTCTTGTTAAAGCAGAGATCGTGTCCCCTTATTTCGGGATTCTCATCAATACAGGCGTGGGTAACCCAACCGCGCCATTGATTACGGCGCTTGGAGATAGGCGAGTTTTACCAGGCTGGTGTGGACACGTAGTTGCGTCTACCCATATAAGGGGATAAGGATCCACCTTTTCACCTACGCCTTCTTCCTCCTTTGCCTATCCATTCTCGCGCACTCGAGCTCCAGCGCCCAAGTCCGCACTCCCCACCTCAACCTTCTCCAGCCATGTCCGGAGCGGGAGGCAAGTGGATGGTCTCCTCCGTCACGGAGGGACACATCAAAAAGCTGAGGAAGGCCGGATACCTGTCTAACGACATCGCGTACCGGCTTCCCGAAAAGGGGCAGCTCATCCCCACCCCTAGGCCCCATGAGAGGGTGGTGTTCCTCCCCCATTTCCTCCACGGACTGGGCTTCCCTCTCCACCCATTTGTCCGGGGGCTCATGTTCTACTATGGCCTGGATTTCCACGATCTGGCCCTGAACTTTGTCCTCAACATCTCGGCGTTTATCGTCGTGTGCGAGGCTTTCCTCCGCATCCGCCCCCATTTCGGCCTATGGCTCAAGACTTTCAACGTCAAGCCGAAGGTGGTGCGCGGCAACCAGGCGGAGTGCGGAGGCGCCATGGTGGGCAAGATGGCCAACGTCCTATGGCTCGAGGGCTCCTTTGTGGAGACCCTGAAGGGGTGGCAATCGGGGTGGTTTTACATCACCGAGCCGCGCGACCCCGAATGGGTCGCACCCCCGAGTTTCGATCCGGACCCCCTACGCGGCTCACCTCCTGGAAGGAGACGGGCCTGTCGTGGGGTAAGAAAGGAGAGCTGACCGGACTCCAAACATGCATCCAAACCCTGGTGGACAAGAAGCTCAAACTTGTCAACGTAGTCCAGGTTATGCTCATCCGCCTGATCCTCCCGTGTCAACAACGGGCTTTCAACCTGTGGGAGTTCGACCCGGCGCGACACCAGACTCTGAGCAGGCTCTTCGACACGACGTACGAAGATGCCTGGAAGGTGCTTTTCAAGGGCCCCGAGGCCCCCGCATCCGCTACCGAGGATCGCGGATTCAGTACGCAGCGTCACGCTCATGCGGTAAGCTGTTTTTTTTCTTTTACAGGGTATCAGTTTTTCATAGTTTGACTCCATGCGGGATCTAAGCTCCCTTACCTTTGACAGGATTGGCAGGTGACGTCCGGACAGATCAACTGTCTGGCTCCTTTGCCCGAAGGCCGAGCGGACGCTCGCTTGGCGAAGCTGCTGGTTCCGGCACCCTATGTGGTGCCGGAGAAGAAGGCCGCGAAAAAGGCCACGGGGACTCGAAAGAGTGCCCGGCGCCAGGAGGTGTCGGATCCATCATCCGACGGTTCTGAGGCGCATTCCTCCCGTGAAGACGAGGAGGAAGAAGAAGAGACCTCTCCCCCTCCAGCGGGAGGAGAGAAGAAAAGGAAGGCCGCCCTCTCTGGGAGGCCGGAGGGTCCAAGAAGGGGAAAACCCTTCCTCCGGACTACTCCACCGACACCGACGACGGCGGAGAGGAGTGGCAGCCCAGGGCCAAGCCCCTGGCAAAATCGTAAGTATCCGGATACCCGAGTAATTCATAGTATTCGTTTATTGCACAACTTTCCCTTATGTCGAATATGTTTATGCAGCCCACCCAAAGACCGGCTCGACGCGTCGTCGAGCGGCTCACTGGACTCGTCGGATGTGAACTCGCTTCCGACGGCTTCCTCCCCCCGCCCTACGGACGACACCGAAGTGTTGTCCCAACAGGTTCCAAGCCGGGAGGAGGTGGTCCTGGAGGCACCGCAGGGCGACCTCCCGGACTCCAGGAGTAAAGGGGATGAAACCCCCAAGGGCTCCAAGTCCGGCTCTAGGCCGAACTCCGCTCCGGAGCCTTCAAAGGTTCCAGAGTCCGGCGAGGGACCTCCTTCCAAGAGGAGCAAGCCCACCGTGCCGGTGTCCCCTGTCCAACTAGAGGCGCCGGACAATCTGTTGGAGGCGCTCCAAGGCACCTGCATCGACGAGGAGCACCGCACTATTATGAGTGCGGTGGTCCAGAAGGTTCAGTCCGCCAAGAGCAGACTGACTGAAGCTTGTACGAGCGTTTTAACAGGCTTTGAGGTAAGTAAAGAATGTGTAAATAATGTTACCGCATAGACAGTAGCCCCTGATGCTCTGTTTGGCGTTTAGGAAGAAAAGCCGAATAGAGGATCAAATAAAATTCACAGGAGTCTAACAAAAAGGAGTCAATATGCGTATGCAGGCTTCTCTGCTTGCGTTCGTCGCACTAACTGCGGAAGTGGACACGCTAAAGCAGAACCTCGAGCTGTCCGAGCAAGAGCTCGGGCGCGCCAAGAAGCAGCTCGAGGACAATGAAGGTAAGAAATACCTTGTTTAAATATATATAAAAAGGTGCAATTGCAAAAAATGACAGAATTATCGTGGCTATTTTAGGGGCCATGTCTGAGGTGGCGACCCTTAAGCAAGCGCTGCTCGAGGCTGAGAAGAAAGCGGCCATGGAGCGCACCGAGCGGGAGAGGTATGAGGCCCAGGTTGGCAAGGTGCGGAAAGAGCTCCAGGTTCTCATGAAAAAGCATGAGAGTTTGGAGCTTGACTCAAAGACATGAGCGTCCGAGCTCACGGCGGCTATTGAAAATGCCAAGTCTGCCAAAGCTGAATCCCAGAAGACCCTCCAAGAGTTGGATGAGGTGAAGAAGATAGCGGCGGGTAAGGCATTCTTTATGCAAAGCAAACACATAAACCTGAGTTACTTGTTACTTACCCGAATCCGGAGCTCTCCAGGAGCATTCGCAGATCTTCCCTAGAGTGTGTCCGATGCCGCCGCATTCTATCGAGCCGAGGAGGGCAGCTCGACAGAGAAGGTGTTCTGGTCTCAGTATGCTGAGGCCGGACACCCCGTGCCCCTGACGACCAGATGAAGCAACTGGTCGAGCTCCACAAGGCGGCCTAACAGGCCATGAAGGGCCTCCTAGTTCGGCTGTGGCCTGGAGAGGCTCTGCCTGGGATCTATTTCGGGTTGGTGCGGCGACTGGTGGAGGCCTGTCCAAGGCTCGAAGTCATCAAGCGCTCCGTCTGCATTGAAGGTGCCTATAGGGCCCTTACCCGTGCTAAGGTGCACTGGGGCAAGCTGGATGCTGAGAAGCTTGTGAAGGATGGGCTACCGCCGGGGAAAGAGCATCGCAAGCCCGAGAATTATTATAAGGATGTTCTGAAGGGTGCCTGCCTTGTGGCGGATGAATGTTCTAGGGATGTAATTTTTGAGTGAAACTTGCTCGTTTTGTCCTGTGCGCTGGAAACTTGTTCATATGCGCTAAGCAATGCTGTTTGTAATTTAAAATATTACCTTCTGTGTGGCTGTTTATCAATTCCGAGATATGGCAAGTCGTCGGCTTCTGCCCCCGTGCCGCTAGTGCTGGGGTGTTCGGGGATAAACCTGAGCGCTCTTTTTCCCATGTTTGGGTCCTTCGAGGGAGGCGCTCAGCCCAACGAACAAGGCAATCGGACTATAATGCGTGAACACTCTCACTTAGCCATAGAATTTTATAATTTTAAATTTTGGCGAAGCCCCTGGTATTCGGAAGACCGAGTTTGGGGCGCTAACCACGCCTTGGCCGGACAGAGCCGGCTCCTCGCCCTAAGCAGCATAAGTCTTTAGGGACTCGAAAAACCTCTCGAACAGTGACCAGCTCTCGCTTCATCATGACAGTCAGTTTTAGCTTTCTCCACTAAGGTGCTCGACCCAGCTCAACTAGGGCACAATCGCAGTGGTTCTCCTAGTGCTACCTTAGCCGATATAGCGGAACGTAAGGCACCAAAACATAGGAGCCGGGCAAACCCAACTATTGACCCAAGACATGATTCGGAGTCGATGCATATAATGCTATAAGTTCGGGGTGTCGCACTTGTTAAAGTGTTCGGACTTCTCACACCATATTGAGGGGTACTAAAGCCCCTGGCGTTTTTTGGCCGTACCAACATGTATGGGTGCAACATGTCATTAAGGAACATATATATAAAGAAAAAAAGAGTAATGCAAAAATAAACAAAAGCTATGCATTGTTTATTAAAAAGGGGCTGCGATTAAAGCAGAACGATACAAATAATGCGATAAGTGAAAGGTTGGACTATTTAACATGTCCGTTCCAGGGGCAAGTTGCGGAATAGTATGCGGAACAGGTATACTGCTCGTGATAGAGACCACCTGGGAGTTCCGTAATGCGGCGTGGCTTGTCTGCTTCCCTGGTTCTTGCATCGTTTGTGCGGCAATTGAATTGCCGAACAGGCCTTCCGAAGGATGGAGTCCTGAAAGTAAGAGAAAATTAAAAAAATCGGCAGCCCCTAGTATGGTTTAGGCCGTGTTTCGGGCGTGCCGTGATGGTGCCCCTCCCCTGTACCCATGGTATCTCTAGAGCGTAGTTATGTACGCGAAGTACTGATGTCGCCTTTTTGCGAGGGTTGGGGTTGGGGCCGCATTGCTATGCCTGCTCGGATCGTGCCAGGCGGTCTTGTTGTAGGTTACTCCGAGCGCGCTTGACGGTGTCCGGTCGTTTAGTGGCCGGACTGGAGAACTGCCTGGAGAGGCTGCTTTGTACTTCCGCTGCAAGGGCCGCCATGTGCTCCTCCGTTCGGAGGGAGCGTTCGGTGTTTCCATTGACCGTAATTACTCTTGAGGGCCTGGCATCTTGAGCTTAAGGTATGCGTAGTGCGGTACCGCATTGAACTTGGCGAATGCGGTTCACCCGAGCAGTGCGTGATAACCACTGCGGAACGGGACTATGTCGAAGATTAACTCCTCGCTTCGGAAATTATCCGGAGATCCGAAGACCACTTCAAGTGTGACTGAGCCTATATAGTTGGCCTCTACACCTGGTATTATGCCTTTAAAGGTCGTTTTGGTGGGCTTAATCCTTGAGGGATCGATGCCCATTTTCCGCACTGTATCCTGGTAAAGCAGGTTCAGGCTGCTGCCGCCGTCCATAAGGACTCTAGTGCGATAAAATCCGTCAATAATTGGGTCTAGAACCAATGCGGCGAATCCGCCATGACGGATGCTAGTGGGATGGTCCCTTCGATCAAAAGTGATCGGGCAGGAGGACCATGGGTTGAACTTTGGGGCGACTGGCTCCACCGCGTATATGTCCCTTAACGCGCGCTTCCGCTCCCTTTTGGGGACGTGGGCTGTGTATATCATGTTCACCGTCCGCACTTGTGGGGGAAAACCCTTCTGTCCACTATTTTTCGGCGGCCGGGGCTCCTCGTCGTCATCGCTATGCAGCCCCTTGTCTTCATTTTCGACGTTTGACTTGCCTGCCTGCTTGAACACCCAACAATCCCTGTTGGTGTGATTGGCCGGCTTTTCGGGGGTGCCATGTATCTGGCACAAGTGGTCGAGTATTCGGTCCAAACTGGACGGGCCCCTAGGATTCCTTTTGAATGGCTTTTTCCGCTGAACGAATTTAGAGCCTCTGAATCCGGCATTAACTGTCGTATCCTCAGCATTGTCGCCATTAATGCGGCGCTTCTGCTTGTTGCGATGCGACCTGCCACTGCTGTCCCTGGTGTCCGAGTTACCAGGTGCTTGGTCATGTTGTTGCTATGAGTAAGCCAGATGTCTTCTCCCGCGCAAAAGCGGGTCATGAGTGTCGTGAGTGCTGCCATAGATTTCGGCTTTTCCTGTCCAAGGTGCCGGGCCAGCCACTCGTCACTGATATTGTGCTTGAAGGCTGCTAGGGCCTCAGCGTCCGGACAGTCGACTATTTGATTTTTCTTTGTTAGGAACCGTGTCTAGAATTGCCTGGCTGATTCCTCTGGCTGCTGAATTATGTGACTTAGGTCATTGGCGTCTAGGGGTCGCACATAAGTGCCCTGGAAATTGTCGAGTAATGCGGCTTCCAGGTCCTCCCAACAACTGATTGATCCTGTTGGCAAGCTGTTAAGCCAATGCCGAACTGGTCCTTTAAGCTTGAGTGGGAGGTATTTGATGGCGTGGAAATCGTCACCGCGGGCCATGTGGACATGAAGGAGATAGTCCTCGATCCATACCGCAGGATCTGTTGTGCCATCATATGATTTGATATTTATGGGTTTGAAACCCTCGGGGATTTTATGATCCATTATTTCATCTGTGAAGCATAGTGGGTGTGCGGTGCCTCTATACTGGGCTATATCACGACGTAGCTCCAATGAGCTTTGTCTACTGTGTTCGGCCCTGCCGAATTTGTGGCTGACGTGATGGTTACCGTCTTGAGCCGTGGGGCGCCCACGCGATCCGTAGATCGATCTTGTTTGCCTTGCCTTGTCCTCCAGCATATCTCGTAAGTCCGGCGCATATTCCCGTGCCTTGGTACGGGGTGCGGCTTGAGTGGAGGGCCGAGAGGCCTCTCTGTCACGGCCACGAGGTGGCCGGTCGGCCGCATCAAGTGCTTCCTCCTCTAATCGGGGTAGCAACCTGCGCTTTGGGTAGCTCTTGGAGGGGCGTTCGAGTTTATGCTCCTCGGTCGCAAGGACTTCAGTCCATCTATCGACTAGCAAATCTTGATCAGCTCTAAGCTGTTGCTATTTTTTCTTGAGGCTTCTTGCCGTGGCCATAAGCCTGTGTTGAAAACGCTCTTGCTCGACGGGATCCTCTAGCATGATGAATTCGTCATCGTCGAGGCTTGCCTCGTCTTCGGAGGGAGGCATATAATTATCATCCTTGACCTCTATGTCAGCCGCTCTCTCCTGAGGGCTGGTTTCTCCATCCTCCTGTGCTAAATCTTGCTGGAGGGGGTTTTCTTCGGCACTTTCCGGAGTATTATTATCTCCCGTGCTGGAATCGCCGCATTTGTTTTGGCGGGATTTTGAGCGGTGCCGCTGACGCCGGCGCTTAGGCTGTTTCTTGGAGGGGTCATCCTCCGCTGTTCCATCGCCATCTCCTTTTTTGGGGTGTCCGCCATGTATATGTCATATGACGAGGTGGCTTTCCAGGGCCTAGTAGGCGCTGGTTCTTCATCATCTCCTCCATCGGCGTCCATACTGTCGATGTCTTCGGAGTCAAAGTCGAGCATGTCGGTTAAATCATCGATAGTGGCTACAAAGTGGGTGGTGGGTGGGCTTTAAATTTCTTCATCGTCCATACCCCAACCTTGCTGACCGTAGTCCGGCCAGGGCTCTCCTGACAAAGAGAGAGACTTCAGTGTCTTCAGAATATCGCTGAAAGGCGAGTGCTGAAAGATGTCCGCGGTAGTAAACTCCATGATCGGCGCCCAATCGGATTCGATCGGCAGGGGTGCGGAGGGTTCGGAGTCTGGAGAGGAGTCCGACTCCTTGGAGTCACGAGTCTCGCAGAGTGCGGGGCTGGTGTTCGGCTCAATCGCCGTTGGAATCGCAGCCCCCGAGGTGGCGTCCAACCGCCCATCCTCGATCGGCGCAGTTGGCTCCGAATTAAGGGTCGAAGCCGATGCGGGTGCGGCCTCCAGGGCACTGTTCGGCGGCAGAGCTAGATCATGCTCGTCGGGACAGTGCTGCGTGCTCGGCAGTGGCTCGAATCCGTCGAAGATCAAGTCCCCGCGGATGTTAGCCATGTAGTTAAAACTTCCAAATCTGACCTGACGGCCAGGGGCGTAGCTTTCGATGTGCTCCAGATGGCCAAGTGAATTGGCCCGCAGTGCGAAGCCGCCGAAGACGAAGATCTGTCCGGGGAGGAAGGTCTCACTCTGGACTGCATCGCTATTGATGATCGTTGGAGCCATCGAGCCTGAGGGCGACGACACAGAGGAACTCTCAATGAAAGCACCAATGTCGGTGTCAAAACCGGCGGATCTCGGGTTGGGGGTCCCGAACTGTGCATCTAGGCCGGATGGTAACAGGAGGCAAGGGACACGAAGTTTTACCCAGGTTCGGGCCCTCTCGATGGAGGTAAAACCCTACGTCCTGCTTGATTAATATTGATGATATGGGTAGTACAAGATTAGATCTACCACGAGATCGGAGAGGCTAAACCCTAGAAGCTAGCCTATGGTATGATTGTTGTTGTCTATGTTGTCCTATGGACTAAAACCCTCCGGTTTATATAGACACCGGAGAGGGTTAGGGTTACACAAAGTCGGTTACAATGGTAGGAGATCTGAATATCCGTATCGCCAAGCTTGCCTTCCACGCCAAGGAAAGTCCCTTCCGGACACGGGACGAAGTCTTCAATTTTCTATCTTCATAGTCCAGGAGTCTGGCTGGAGGTATAGTCCGGCTATCTGAACACCCCCTAATCCAAGACTCCCTCATTCACCATGGTCAAGCAACATGATTTCCAGAATAGGATTACCGTACCACTCTGGTGCGGATCTTACTCTGGTTGACCTATGAGGTTCGGTAGTAACTTGATCTGAAGTTTCATGATCATCATCATTAGCTTCCTCACTAATTTGTGTAGGAGTCACAGGAACAGATTTCTGTGATGAACTACTTTCTAATAAGGGAGCAGGTACAATTACCTCATCAAGTTCTACTTTCCTCCCACTCACTTCTTTCGAGAGAAATTCCTTCTCTAGAAAGGATCCACTTTTAGCAACAAAGATCTTTTCTTTGGATCTGTGATAGAAGGTGTACCCAACAATTTCCTTTGAGTATCGTCTACGTACCCTCGTAGACCGTAAGCGGAAGCGTTATGAGAACACGGTTGATGTAGTTGTATGTCTTCACGATCCGACCGATCCAAGTACCGAACGCACGGCACCTCCGAGTTCAGCACACGTTCAACTCTATGACGTCCCACGAACTTCGATCCAGCAGAGCTTCACAGGAGAGTTCCGTCAGCACGACGGCGTGATGACGGTGATGATGTTGCTACCGACGCAAGGCTTCGCCTAAGCACCGCTACAATGTGATCAAGGTGGATTATGATGGAGGGGGCACCGCACACGACTTGGAACAATCAACTTGTGTCTCCTAGGGTGTCCCCCTGCCCCCCTATATAAAGGAGCAAGGGGGGAGGCCGGTCGGCCCTTGCAGGGCACGCCAGGAGGAGGAGTTCTCCTCCTAGTAGGAGTAGGACCCCCTTTACTACTCCTACTAGGAGGGGGAAAGGAAGTAGGAGAGGGGGAAGGAAGGAGAGGGAGGAAAGGAGGAAAGGGGCCCCGGCCCCCTAGTCCAATTCGGTTTAGGCTAGGGGGGGCACACGCCCTGCCTCCTCTCTTCCACCACTTGGCCCATGAGGCCCAATACGTCTTCCCCGTATTCCCATAACTCCCCGGTACTCCGAAAAATACACGAATCACTCAGAACCTTTTCGATGTCCGAATATAGTCGTCCAATATATCGAAATTTATGTCTCGACCATTTCGAGACTCCTTGTCATGTCCTCGATCTCATCCGGGACTTCGAACTACCTTCGGTACATCAAATCACATAAACTCATAATACCGATCGTCACCGAACGTTAAGCGTACGGACCCTACGGGTTTGAGAACTATGTAGACATGACCGAGACACGTCTCCGGTCAATAACCGATAGTGGAACCTGGATGTTCATATTGGTTCCTACATATTCTACGAAGATCTTTATCGGTCAAACCGCATAACAACATACGTTGTTCCCTTTGTCATCGGTATGTTACTTGCCCGAGATTCGATCGTCGGTATCTCAATACCTAGTTCAATCTCGTTACTGACAAGTCTCTTTACTTGTTTCCGTAATGCATCATCCCGCAACTAACTCATAGTTGCATTGCTTGCAAGGCTTATAATGATGTGCATTACTGAGAGGACCCAGAGATACCTCTCCGACAATCGGAGTGACAAATCCTAATCTCGATCTATGTCAACTCAACAAGTACCATCGGAGACACCTATAGAGCACCTTTATAATCACCCAGTTATGTTGTGACGTTTGGTAGCACACAAAGTGTTCCTCTGGTAATCGGGAGTTGCATAATCTCATAATCATAGGAACATGTATAAGTCATGAAGAAAGCAATAGCAGTAAACTAAAACAATCAAGTGCTAAGCTAACGGAATGGGTCAAGTCAATCACATCATTCTCCTAATGATGTGATCCCGTTTATCAAATGACAACTCATGTCTATGGTTAGGAAACATAACCATCTTTGATTAACGAGCTAGTCAAGTAGAGGCATACTAGTGACACTCTGTTTGTCTATGTATTCACACATGTATTATGTTTCCGGTTAATACAATTCGAGCATGAATAGTAAACATTTATCATGAAATAAGGAAATAAATAATAACTTTATTATTGGCTCTAGGGCATATTTCCTTCAGTCTCCCACTTTCACTAGAGTCAATAATCTAGATTACACAGTAATGATTCTAACACCCATGGAGCCTTGGTGCTGATCATGTTTTGCTCGTGAGAGAGGCTTAGTCAACGGGTATGCAACATTCAGATCCGTATGTATCTTGCAAATCTCTATGTCTCCCACCTGGACTTGATCGCGGATGGAATTGAAGCGTCTCTTGATGTGTTTGGTTCTCTTGTGAAATCTGGATTCCTTTGCCATGGCAATTGCACCAGTATTGTCACAAAAGATTTTCATTGGACCCGATGCACTAGGTATGACACCTAGATCAGATATGAACTCCTTCATCCAGACTCCTTCATTTGCTGCTTCCAGAGCAGCTATGTACTCCGCTTCACACGTAGATCCCGCCAGGACGCTTTGTTTAGAACTGCTCCAACTGACAGCTCCATCGCTCAATATAAACACGTATCCGGTTTGCGATTTAGAATCGTCCGGATCAGTGTCAAAGCTTGCATCGACGTAACCATTTATGACGAGCTTTTTGTCACCTCCATAAACGAGAAACATATCCTTAGTCCTTTTCAGGTATTTCAGGATGTTTTTGACTGTTGCCCAGTGATTCACTCCTGGATTACTTTGGTACCTCTCTACTAAACTAATAGCAAGGCACACATCAGGTCGGGTACACAACATTGCATACATGATAGAGCCTATGGCTGAAGCATAGGGAACACTTTTCATTTTCTCTCTATCTTCTGCAGTGGCCGGGCATTGAGTTTTACTCAACTTCACACCTTGTAAAACAGGCAAGAACCCTTCCTTAGCGTCTTGAACTTCTTCAATAGTTTATCAAGGTATGTCCTTTGTGAAAGTCCAATTAAGCGTCTTGATCTATCTCTATAGATCTTGATGCCCAATATATAAGCAGCTTCACCGAGGTCTTTCATTGAAAAACTCTTATTCAAGTATCCTTTTATGCTATCCATAAATTCTATATCATTTCCAATCAACAGTATGCCATCCACATATAATATTAGAAATGCCACAGAGCTCCCACTCACTTTCTTGTAAATACAGGCTTCTCCAAAAGTATGTATAAAACCATATGCTTTGATCACACTATCAAAACATTTATTCCAACTCCCAGAGGCTTGCACCAGTCCATAAATGGATCGCTGGAGCTTGCACACTTTGTTAGCACACTTTGGATCGATAAAACCTTCAGGTTGCATCATATACAACTCTTCTTCCAGAAATCCATTCAGGAATGCAGTCTTTACATCCATTTGCCAAATTTCATAATCATAAAATGCGGCAATTTCTAACATGATCCGGACAGACTTAAGCATCGCTACGGGTGAGAAGGTCTCATCATAGTCAACTCCTTGAATTTGTCAAAAACCTTTCACAACAAGTAGAGCTTTGTAGACAGTAACATTACCGTCAACGTCAGTCTTCTTCTTGAAGATCCATTTATTCTCGATGGCTTGCCGATCGTCGGGCAAGTCAACCAAAGTCCACACTTTGTTCTCATACATGGATCCCATCTCAGATTTCATGGCCTCAAGCCATTTTGCTGAATCTGGGCTCATCATCGCTTCCTCATAGTTCGTAGGTTCGTCATGGTCAAGTAACATGACCTCCAGAACAGGATTACCGTACCACTCTGGTGCGGATCTTACTCTGGTTTACCTACGAGGTTCGGTAGTAACTTGATCTGAAGTTTCATGATCATCATCATTGGCTTCCTCACTAATTGGTGTAGGTGTCACAGGAACCGGTTTTTGTGATGGACTACTTTCCAATAAGGGAGCATGTATAGTTACCTCATCAAGTTCTACATTCCTCCCACTCACTTCTTTCGAAAGAAACTCCCTCTCTAGAAAGGATCCATTCTTAGCAACAAATGTTTTGCCTTAGGATCTGTGATAGAAGGTGTACCCAACAGTCTCCTTTAGGTATCCTATGAAGACACATTTCTCCGATTTGGGTTCGAGCTTATTAGGTTGAAACTTTTTCACATAAGCATCGCAGCCCCAAACTTTAAGAAACGACAACTTTGGTTTCTTGCTAAACCATAGTTCATAAGGAGTCGTCTCAACGGATTTAGATGGTGCCCTATTTAACGTGAACGCAGCTATCGCTAAAGCGTAACCCCAAAATGATAGCGGTAAATCAGTAAGAGACATCATAGATCGCACCATATCTAGTAAAGTACGATTACGACGTTCGGACACACCATTACGCTGTGGTGTTCTGGGTGGCGTGAGTTGCGAAACTATTTCACATTGTTTCAAATGAAGACCAAACTCGTAACCCAAATATTCTCCTCCATGATCAGATCGTAGAAACTTTATTTTCTTGTTACGATGATTTTCCACTTCGCTCTGAAATTCTTTGAACTTTTCAAATGTTTTAGACTTATGTTTAATCAAGTAGATATACCCATATCTCCTCAAATCATCTATGAAGGTGAGAAAATAATGATAGCTGCCGCGAGCCTCAATATTCATCGGACCACATACATCAGTATGTATGATTTCCAACAAATTTGTTGCTCGCTCCATAGTTCCGGAGAACGGCATTTTAGTCATCTTGCCCATGAAGCATGGTTCGCAAGTACCAAGTGATTCGTAATCAAGTGATTCCAACAGTCCATCAGAATGGAGTTTCTTCATGCGCTTTACACCAATATGACCTAAACGTCAGTGCCACAAATAAGCTACACTATCATTATCAACTCTGCATCTTTTGGCTTCAACATTATCAATATGTGTATCACTACTATCGAGATCCATTAAAAATAGACCACTCTTCAAGGGTGCATGACCATAAAAGATATTACTCATATAAATAGAACAACCATTATTCTCTGATTTAAATGAATAACCATCTCGCATCAAACAAGATCCAGATATAATGTTCATGCTCAACGCTGGCACCAAATAACAATTATTCGGGTCTAAAACTAATCCCGAAGGTAGATGTAGAGGCAGCGTGTCGACGGCGATCACAACGACTTTGGAACCATTTCCCACGCGCATCATCACCTCGTCCTTAACCAATCTTCGCTTAATCCATAGTCCCTGTTTCGAGTTGCAAATATTAGCAACAGAACCAATATCAAATACCCAGGTACTACTGCGAGCTTTAGTAAGGTACACATCAATAACATGTATATCACATATACCTTTGTTCACCTTGCCATCCTTCTTATCCGCCAAATACTTGGGGCAGTTCCGCTTCCAGTGACCAGTCCCTTTGTAGTAGAAGCACTCAGTCTCAGGCTTAGGTCCAGACTTGGGTTTCTTCTCTTGAGCAGCAACTTGTTTGCCGTTCTTCTTGAAGTTCCCTTTCTTCTTCCCTTTACCTTTTTTCTTGAAACTGGTTGTCTAGTTGACCATCAACACTTGATGCTCCTTCTTTATTTCTACCTCCACAGCTTTTAGCATTGCGAAGAGCTCAGGAATTGTCTTATCCATCCATTGCTTATTATAGTTCATCACGAAGCTCTTGTAGCTTTGTGGCAGTGATTGAAGAACTCTGTCAATGACACTATCAACAGGAAGATTAACTCCCAGTTGAGTCAAGTGGTTATGGTACCTAGACATTCTGAGTATATGTTCACTGACAGAACTATTATCCTCCATCTTGCAGCTGTAGAACTAATTGGAGACTTCATATCTCTCAATTCGGTCATTTGCTTGAAATATTAACTTCAACTCCTGGAACATCTCATATGCTCCCTGACGTTCAAAACATCGTTGAAGTCCCGGTTATAAGCCGTAAAGCATGGCACACTGAACTATCGAGTAGTCATCAGCTTTGCTCTGCCAGATGTTCATAACATCTGGCGTTGCTCCTGCAACGGGTTTGGCACCTAGCGGTGCTTCCAGGACGTAATTCTTCTGTGCAGCAATGAGGATAATCCTCAAGTTACGGACCCAGTCTGTATAATTTCTACCATCATCTTTCAACTTTGCTTTCTCAAGGAACACATTAAAATTTAATGGAACAACAACACGGACCATCTATCTACAACAACATAGACAAGCAAAATACTATCAGGTACTAAGTTCATGATAAATTAAAGTTCAATTAATCATATTTAAGAACTCCCACTTAGATAGACATCCCTCTAATCATCTAAGTGATCACGTGATCCATATCAATTAAACCATGACCGATCATCCCGTGAAATGGAGTAGTTTTCAATGCTGAACATCACTATGTTGATCATATCTACTATATGATTCACGCTCGACCTTTCGGTCTCAGTGTTCCGAGGCCATATCTGCATATGCTAGGCTCGTCAAGTTTAACCCGAGTATTTCTGCGTGTGCAAAACTGGCTTGCACTGAAGGAAATATGCCCTAGAGGCAATAATAAAGTTATTATTTATTTCCTTATATCATGATAAACGTTTATTATTCATGATAGAATTATATTAACCGAAAACTTAATACATGTGTGAATACATAGACAAATAGAGTGTCACTAGTATGCCTCTACTTGATTAGCTCGTTGATTAAAGATGGTTATGTTTCCTAACCATAGACATGAGTTTTCATTTGATAAACGGGATCACATCATTAGGAGAATGATGTGATTGACTTGACCCATTCTGTTAGCTTAGCACTTGATCGTTTTAGTTTACTGCTATTGCTTTCTTCATGACTTATACATGTTCCTATGACTATGAGATTATGCAACTCCCGATTACCGGAGGAACACTTTGTGTGCTACCAAACGTCACAACGTAACTGGGTGATTCTAAAGGTGCTCTACAGGTGCCTCCGATGGTACTTGTTGAGTTGGCATAGATCGATATTAGGATTTGTCACTCCTATTGTCAGAGAGGTATCTCTGGGCCCTCTCGGTAATGCACATCACTATAAGCCTTGCAAGCAATGCAACTAATGAGTTAGTTGCGGGATGATGCATTACGGAAATGAGTAAAGAGACTTTCCGGTAATGAGATTGAACTAGGTATTGAGATACCGACGATCAAATCTTGGGCAAGTAACATACCGATGACAAAGGGAACAACGTATGTTGTTATGCGGTTTGACCGATAAAGATCTTCATAGAATATTTAGGAGCCAGTATGAACATCCAGGTTCCGCTATTGGTTATGTATCGGTCATGCCTACATAGTTCTCAAAACCCGTAGGGTCCGCACGCTTAATGTTCGGTGACGATCGGTATTATGAGTTTATGTGATTTGATGTACCAAAGGTAGTTCGGAGTCCCGGATGAGATCGGGGACATGCGAGGAGTCTCGAAATGGTCGAGACGTAAAGATCGATATATTGGACGACTATATTCAGACATCGGAAAGGTTCTGAGTGATTCGGGTATTTTTCGGAGTACTGGGGAGTTACGGGAATACGGGGAAGAAGTATTGGGCCTCATGGGCCAAGTGGTGGAAGAGAGTGTTGGGGATCGTTGCAGAAATTAAAATTTTTCTACGCATCACCAATATCAATCTATGGAGAGACTAGAAATGATAGAGAGAGAGAGAGAGGAGTGCATCTTCATACCCTTGAAGACCGCGAGACGGAAGCGTTACAAGAACGCGGATGAAGGAGTCGTACTCGCAGCGATTCAGATCGCGGTTGATTCCGATCTAAGCACCGAACAACGGCGCCTCCGTGTTCAACACATGTGCAGCACGGGGACGTCTCCTCCTTCTTGATCCAGCAAGGGGGGAGGAGAAGTTGGGGAAGAACTCCGGCAGCATGACGACATGGTGGTGGAGCTTGCCGTTCTCTGGCAGGGCTTCGCCAAGCTCAATGGAGGAGGGGGTGTAGAAGAGGGGGAGGGTTGTGCCTTGGATGAGGTGCTGCTATCCTCCCTCCTCCCCTCTATTTATAGGGCGAAGGGGGAAGGGGGCCGACCCCTATAGATGAGATCTAGAGGGGGGCGGCCAAGGGGAGGGGGCTTGCCCCCCCAAGCCAAGGGGGTGCCCCCTTTAGGGTTTCCCCTCAACCCTAGGCGCATGGGCCTGATACGTCTCCAACGTATCTATAATTTTTATTGTTCCATGCTATTATATTATTGACCTTGGATGTTTTATATGCATTACTATGCTATTTTATATGATTTTTGGGACTAACCTATTAACCTAGAGCCCAGTGCCAGTTTATATTTTTTCCTTGTTTTTAAGTATCGTGGAAAAGGAAAATCAAACGGAGTCCAATTGACCCGAAACTTCACGGAGATCATTTTTGGACCAGAAGAAGCCCACGGAGTACCGGAGGTGGGCCAGAAGAGCCCCGAGGCCACCACGAGGGTGGGGGCGTGCCCTACCCCCTAGGCGCGCCCCCTGCCTCGTGGGCCCCTCGTGGCTCCCCTGACCGACTTCTTTCACCTATATATATCCATATACCCTAAAAACATCCGAGAACAGAATAGATCGGGAGTTCCACCGCCAGAAACCTCCGTAGCCACCGAAAACCAATCTAGACCTGTTCTGGCACCCTTCCGGAGGGGGAATCCCTCTCCAGTGGCTATCTTCATCATCCCTACACTCTCCATGACGAGGAGGGAGTAGTTCACCCTTGGGGTTGAGGGTATGTACCAGTAGCTATGTGTTTGATCTCTCTCTCTCTCTCTCTCGTGTTCTTGAGGTGGTACGATCTTGATGTATCGCGAGCTTTGCTATTTGATACGTCTCCAACGTATCTATAATTTTTGATTGTTCCATGCTATTATATTATCAACCCTGGATGTTTTATATGCATTTATATGCTATTTTATATGATTTTGGGACTAACCTATTAACCCAGAGCCCAGTGCCAGTTTCTGTTTTTTCCTTGTTTTAGAGTATTGCAGAAAAGGAAAATCAAACGGAGTCCAATTGATCTGAAACTTCACGAAACTTATTTTTTGAACGGAAGCAATCCAGAAGACTTGGGGTGTACGTAAGGGAAGCAACGAGGAAGGCACGAGGCAGGGGGCGCGCCCTCCACCCTCGTGGGCCCCTCGTGGCCCCCCCTGACGTACTTCTTCCTCCTATATATACCCATATGCCCTAAAAACTTCGGGGAGCACAATAGATCGGGAGTTCCGCCGCCAGAAACCTCCGTAGCCACCGAAATCCAACCTAGACCCGTTCCGACACCCTGCCGGAGGGGGAATCCCTCTCCGGTGGCCATCTTCATCATCCCTGTGCTCTCCATGACGAGGAGGGAGTAGTTCTCCCTCGGGGCCGAGGGTATATACCAGTAGCTATGTGTTTGATCTTTCTCTCTCTCGTGTTCTTGATTTGGCACGATCTTGATGTATCGCGAGCTTTGCTATTATAGTTGGATCTTATGTTTCTCCTCCCCCTCTACTCTCTTGTAATGGATTGAGTTTCCCCCTTGAAGTTATCTTATCGGATTGAGTCTTTAAAGATTTGAGAACACTTGATGTATGTCTTGCCGTGCGTATCTATGGTGACAATGGGATATCACGTGATTCACTTGATGTATGTTTTGGTGATCAACTTGCGGGTTCCGCCCATGAACCTATGCATAGGGGTTCACACACGTTTTCGTCGTGATTCTCCAGTAGAAACTTTGGGGCACTCTTTGAGGTTCTATGTGTTGGTTGAATAGATGAATCTGAGATTGTGTGATGCATATCGTATAATCATACCCACAGATACTTGAGGTGACATTGGAGTATCTAGGTGACATTAGGGTTTTGGTTGATTTGTGTCTTAAGGTGTTATTCTAGTATGAACTCTAGGGCTGTTTGTGACACTTATAGGAATAGCCCAACGGATTAATTGGAAAGAATAACTTTGAGGTGGTTTCGTACCCTACCATAATCTCTTCGTTTGTTCTCCGCTATTAGTGACTTTGGAGTGACTCTTTGTTGCATGTTGATGGATAGTTATGTGATCCAATTATGTTATTATTGTTGAGAGAACTTGTACTGGTGAAAGTATGAACCCTAGGCCTTGTTTCAACGCATTGCAATACCGTTTACGCTCACTTTTATCATTAGTTACCTTGCTGTTTTTATATTTTCAGATTACAAAAACCATTATCTACTATCCATATACCACTTGTATCACCATCTCTTCGCCGAACTAGTGCACCTATACAATGTACCATTGTATCGGGTATGTTGGGGACACAAGAGACTCTTTGTTATTTGGTTGCAGGGTTGCTTGAGAGATACCATCTTCATCCTACGCCTCCTACGGATTGATAAACCTTAGGTCATCCACTTGAGGGAAATTTGCTACTGTCCTACAAACCTCTGCACTTGGAGGCCCAACAATGTCTAGAAGAAGAAGGTTGTGTAGTAGACATCACTATTATATTTGGATCTTATGATGTTTCTCCCCCTCTACTCTCTTGTGATGAATTGAGTTTTCCCTTTGAAGTTATCTTATCAGATTGAGTCTTTAAGGATTTGAGAACACTTGATGTATGTCTTGCATGTGCTTATCTGTGGTGACAATGGGATATCACGTGATCCACTTGATGTATGTTTGGTGATCAACTTGCGAGTTCCGTGACCTCGTGAACTTATGCATAGGGGTTGGCACATGTTTTCGTCTCGACTCTCCGATAGAAACTTTGGGGCACTCTTTGAAGTTCTTTGTGTTGGTTGAATAGATGAATCTGAGATTGTGTGATGCATATCGTATAATCATACCCACGGATACTTGAGGTGACATTGGAGTATCTAGGTGACATTAGGGTTTTGGTTGATTTGTGTCTTAAGGTGTTATTCTAGTACGAACTCTATGATAGATTGAACAGAAAGCATAGCTTCATGTTATTTTACTACAGACTCTTGAATAGATCGATTAGAAAGGATAACTTTGAGGTGGTTTCATACCCTACCATAATCTCTTCGTTTGTTCTCTGCTATTAGTGACTTTGGAGTGACTCTTTGTTGCATGTTGAGGGATAGTTATATGATCCAATTATGTTACTGTTGTTGAGAGGACTTGCACTAGTGAAAGTATGAACCCTAGGCCTAGTTTCAACACATTGCAATACCATTTGTGCTCACTTTTACCATTAGTTACCTTGCTGTTTTTATATTTTCAGATTCCAAAAACCATTATCTACTATCCATATTGTACTTGTATAACCATCTCTTCACCGAACTAGTGCATCTATACAATTTACCATTGTATTTGGTGTGCTGGGGACACAAGATACTCTTTGTTATTTGGTTGCAGGGTTGCTTGAGAGAGACCATCTTCATCCTATGCCTCCCACGGATTGATAAACCTTAGGTCATCCACTTGAGGGAAATTTGCTACTGTCCTACAAACCTCTGCACTTGGAGGCCCGACAACATCTACAATAAGAAGGTTGTGTAGTAGACATCAAGCTCTTTTCTGGTGCCGTTGTCGGGGAGGTTAGCGCTTGAAGGTATATCTTTAGATCTTGCAATCGAATCTTTTTGTTTCTTGTTTTAGCACTAGTTTAGTTTATAAAAGAAAACTAAAAAATGGAATTGAGTTTGCCTCATATGCTTCATATTTTTAATATCTTTCGTGAGAATGATTGTAACACCCATGATGCGGCTATATCTCCCACGTGTCGGAGCACGACTTACAGGCATAACCGCATAGTAGGCATGTCACAAGAGGGGTAATCTTTACACATCCCATGTATGGAATAAGAATGGGATAAAGAGTTGGCTTACAATCGCCACTTCACACAATACATGAATATAGCATTAAATCATCCAGAATACAATCAAGGTTCGACTACGGAACCAAATAAAGAGAGACCACCCCAAATGCATAGATCCCCGATCGTCCCAAGTGGGCTCCACTATTGATCAACTGGAAATGAAACAACACAATGAGCACGATCTTCATCGAGCTCCTCCTTGAGCTCGGTTGCGTCACCTACACTGGTATCATCGGCACCTACAACAGTTTGGAAGTATCTGTGAGCCACGGGGACTCAGCAATCTCACACCCGCGAGATCAAGACTATTTAAGCTTATGGGTAGGAAAAGGTAGTGAGGTGGAGCTGCAGCAAGCACTAGCATATATGGTGGCTAACTTACGCAAATGAGAGCGAGAAGAGAAGCAAAGCACGGTCGTGAACTAGAAGTGATCAAGAAGTGATCCTGAAACTACTTACATTCAAGCATAACACAAGAACCGTGTTCACTTCCCGCACTCCGCCGGAAAGAGACCCTCACGGCTACACCCACGGTTGATGCATTTTAATTAAGTTAAGTGTCAAGTTCTCTACAACCGGATATTAACAAATTCCCATCTGCCCATAACCGCGGGCACGGCTTTCGAAAGTTCAAAACCCTGCAGGGGTGTCCCAACTTAGCCCATCACAAGCTCTCACGGTCAACGAAGGATATTCCTTCTCCCAGGAAGACCCGATCAGACTCGGAATCCCGATTACAAGACATTTCAACAATGGTAAAACAAGACCAGCAAAGCCGCCCGAATGTGCCGACAAATCCCGATAGGAGCTGCACATATCTCGTTCTCAGGACACACCGGATGAGAAGTCCGTACAACTAAAACCAACCCTCAAGTTTCCCCGAGGTGGCACTTCAAGGGGCTCTAGTTTGGACCAACACTCAGAGGAGCACTGGCCCCGGGGGGGGGGGGGGTTAAAATAAAGATGAACCTTGAGTGTGCAGAACCCAAGGGGAAAAGGCTTAGGTGGCAAATGGTAAAACCAAGGTTGGGCCTTGCCGGAGGAGTTTTATTCAAAGCAAACTGTCAAGGGGTTCCCATTATAACCCAACCGCGTAAGGAACGCAAAATCAAGGAACATAACACCGGTATGACGGAAACTAGGGCGGCAAGAGTGGAACAAAACACCAGGCATAAGGCCGAGCCTTCCACCCTTTACCAAGTATATAGATGCATTAAAGTAAACAAGATATAATAATGATATCCCAAACATATCCATGTTCCAACATGGAACAAACTTCATCTTCACCTGCAACTAACAACGCTATAAGAGGGGTTGAGCAAAGTGGTAACATAGCCAAACAACGGTTTGCTAGGACAAGGTGGTTAGAGGTTTGACATGGCAATATGGGAGGCATGATAAAGCATGTGGCAGGTATCGCGGCATAGCAAAAGAGCGAGCAACTAGCAAGCAAAGATAGAAGTGATTTCGAGGGTATGGTCATCTTGCCCGAGATCCCGCAAGGATGAAAGAACGAATCCATGAAAAAGACAAACGGACGTAGATGAACGAATCCTCACAACTCCGAAACGCAACCGAAGCTAACGCGAGAAGTAACCCAGAAAGAAGCAAGCAACATAGTAAACAACCATCACATGAACATGGCATGATGCACAACCAAGTATGATGCATGTCCGGTTTAAAGAGGCATGCCATGGAAAAGTGCACAAGCAATTCTACAAATTAAGTGGAGCTCAATATGCAACAAGTTGCATATTGACGAAACACCACAACAAGTTATTTAGATCGATCTCGTTTATGTACTCAACAATATTAAATGTTGTTTAGCATGCAAGGGGTGAAGCAAAGTAAAACTACCTATCTAGGCAAGTTTAAATGAGGCCGGAACAACAAGCAACAAGTCCGTAAAATCCTCATATGCATTTAGCAAATTAATGCAAACAACAATTTAAACACTCTTGATGTTGTTATCATGATGTGGATGACATTTGCAAGTTTTATGCAATTTTTATTAAAAGTTGACATGATAAGATATGAGGCGTTTGTCCTCGTGGCGGAAATGAAAGGGGTGCCACGGCAACATTCCGGTTCCGGTAACTCGATTGAGATGCCGGTGCAAAAGAGAGTGTGATGGGAGCATGTCATGCAAGGATGGTGGGGTGATCCCGGTAACCGGGTGTCCCACGAGACGATGGTATGGCAACGGGGAACATGCAAGAAACATGTCGGGCACGGTGCAAACGCGAGCATTTCATACAACACACATGCGTTCGTTCACGGGCGTCGTCTCGGCGGTTATACCTTCGAAGTGTGCGGTTCGAGGCGGATTGAGTGCGTCAAGGGAAGTAGTCATTCACGTGTCGTCGAGGGAAGTAGTGGTTCATGTCTGTAGATGTTCGGGGTCACGACACAGAACTTGACGTCCACGGGGTCTTCAGCGATGGTCGTGGTACATGTTCTGTAGACGTTCAGGCGACGGTAGTGGAACATGTTTTGAAGGGAAAGTAGAGGTTCTTGCGTCATGCACGGGATGGTAGTTGTACACGGTCATCATGGGAAGTAAAGGTACACACAAAGGTAGTCGAACTTGACAGTTCCATTATACGGTTCTTTAGCGACAGTAGTCGTTCCCGTTCGTTCTAAGAGGAGCTCGACGCATCCCGGATGAGTAGTCGTACACGCATGTAGATGAACCCGCGTAGTTGTACATATCTTCATGCCGTAGTCGAACTTGATGAAACCCACGGCGATGGTAGACGTACACGGCCGGCTTTAAGGAACTTGGTGAAACCAAAACATGGCAGCACAGAACGGTCTTGGCGGTCAACGACGGGAGGTGGCGGCGAAGCAGCAGCAATGTGCAGGCACTGGCAGCGGCATCCGCGAGCAGAGGCACAACGCTGGTCGTGGGCACCGGCAGCGAAACATGACGACGAAGCAGCAAATGCAGCGAGGCAGCGGTGCGGTGGTGAGCTCGCAGGACGAGGACGACGACGAGCTTGGCGCATCCGGAGGTAGGGACGAGGCCCTGCCGGCAGGCAGGAGGCTCAGAGGAGGGATGCGAGGTCGAGGAGGAGGCCTCGGGCATGGAACGCGGGCAACTGCTCGCTGGTCTTGGCACGGGCGCCATGGCCATGGCCGTGGTCGGTGGAGGAAGGCAAGGCGGCATGGCGGCCAAGGGGCAGCGCTTGGTGGCGTTCGAGGGAGGAGCTGGCGCTGGGGGGTTGCGTGGGATCGGGAGGAAGGGGTCGAGGGGGCTCGCGACATAAGAGTAGGACGAGGGGATCGGGATCGAGCCAAGGCCCCTGGCGGCGCTGAGGAAAAATGAGGGAAAGGAGCAATGGATCGGGCAGGAGGCGGCTAGGGTTAGCTGTAGGTGGGCTGGCGCGGGAGGCCCAGTTGGGAGGAGGTCCAACAGGCCGGCCGGTGGGGAGGGATTGGCCTAGAGAGGCCTGCTGTCGAAGCTCTCCCTTCCTAACTCTTTTTCCTTTAACAGAAAAGCATAGAGAGAAGAAAAAGAAGAGGGGGGTTAGGAAAGAATTAGCGCACGAGGGTAATATTTCTGGACTCACAAAAATGTGAGGAATTTAAATAAAATGGCAAGAGGATTTTTGGAGAACAATGGATTCGCACATGTTGAATTTAATTCAACATGTTTGAATTTTGAAACCCATTCGAAAGGACTCTAAATGGGCTGAGATTTTTCAGAGGAGCCTCGATAAAAGAGATGAGAGATATTGGCAAGGTTTGAAGGTCAAACTCGAAGAGGAATAGACATGGGAATTATTTTGCACGTGTGTTATGATGATTCCAAATTAATGGAATATTTATAATAGCTCCCTAAATATTAGGAGGATAATGTTAGAAAGAGAAGTCACTCTTCCCTCGATTTAAATGGATCGAAGATCCACACAATTTATTTAGTTGAGATGCAAAAGATTTATGACATGATGGCATGATGACATGATGCAATGCAAAAATAAAAGGAGCAAGCAAAAATGAAACACACGGAGAAACCCGGAACCTATGGAAGTCTTCTCGAGCATCGGTCTTGGGGTGTCACAACACTCCACCACTACAAGAGGATCTCGTCACGAGATCTAGGACGGCACCGGAGGAAAACGGAAGTGGAAGAGAAGAGGTAAAACTAAGTTGCTTCTTTGACAAATGAGTGAAAACAAAGAGCCTTGAGAGGTTGAACAACTTGAAAGAAAAAATACAATGAAGATGCACAAAGTTGAAAACACTATGTTAGAAAAGAGGAACAAGGAACATTACTAGAACCTTGTAGGTTGAAAGACATAAGAAAAAGGGTTGCAATGGACAAGAAGTACATGCAAGCACTCTGGTAAAAACGAGATGGAGAAGGAATAAAATTGATATAATTTGGGCAGCACTCCGACTGTAAATGGAAGGAATAGAACATGAACTTGACAAGATTACAAGATGCTTGATTAAATCAACAACACACTGCCTCCAGAACTATTGAAAGAATGGCACAATGGGTAAGAAAGATTTCAGACGACACTCTGGTTAAATGGATAAGCACGAAAAGAACATGGTCCTCACAATCCGAGATGATGAGTGAAGAGAGCAACATCACAATGCCTCCAGAACAAAAGAATAGAAGTTGGATTGTTCGAAAGGAAAGAATTGAGAGGAAAATGACATCTTCTACCACAATTGAATTTGGAAAGCATCCTTAAAAAAAGGATTGGACGGAGTTGTTAGGAAATCAACAACGAAAAGAATAGGCTTGTTGAGGGCTTATGGAAAACATCTCAAAAAATTGAGGTGAAAACTTGCCACTCACGGAAAAGATTTGATTGGGAGCTAGAAAAAAAAGATAGAAATCTCCTTCCACCGAGGTGATAAGGATAAAACTTGGGTCATAGATAATCACCACAAAGAGCAACATTCCCAATGGAAGGCTTTAGGTGAAATATAACCCAAGATAACTCAAATGATGAGATTAATGGATTTAAAATATCTCATACTTGACACCTTGTGAATCATGAAACACGAAGGGAAATTATCAAGAATGACATAACACCATCCCAAAAGATAAGTTAGAAATAATTGCACTTCGGAATGCAAGATGAAGAATACTTGAGCTCCTTTGAAAAGAATCTCGATGAACACTTCGAGAAGGAATTAAAATCCTTGATGAACCACCATGTAGAGCCTTCATGAAGAACTCCGGTAACAAAATGATAATAAAAAGAAAGAGAAGTTGAAAACACAAGGTGAAGCCTTATAATGATTTAGATGGATCTTCGTGATGATATAATAGAGAGAGCTTGGAACTCCGGGAAAAAGAAGATGAACAAATGAAAACAAGAATTTTGATGAACCTCTGGAATAAGGAATTAATCATTTGGGTGAAACAATAATAAGAATTACATTATGCATATCCTTCACCACTTTAGCTTGATGACAAGCAACGGATTTGGCATACTACTTATTCTCGTAGAAGGATTAAGATAGATATAGCGCAACTTGAGAAGGTCTTCAACGATCCACCCGTAGAATTTGGAAAGCACGAATGCATTGATATGATAAACTAAGGAAGAAGAATCTTGGAAGAACAACCGTAAGAATTAAAAATGAATGAAGAAAAGATGAAGAACACCGGGTAGAATTGGGAAACGAATGAAGATACTTGAGGGAATTTAGATGCAAGAGAATGAAGATATCATGAACTAATTAGAGGATACTTGAATGATGCACCGGTATGATTTGGAGAACGAGAGCTGAAAGCTGGAATGAATAAACCCGAATTGGTGGCCTTCGGAGGAAAGAAATGGAAACAACTCATGAAATGCTCCGGATGGGTGAAAAGAATTCTCACAATCGAAAACAATTATGAGAGGATGGCACAAGCTAGAACCACGAATCTTTGAGAGAACGGGATAGATTTAGAAGAAACACTTCTTCAGTCTTCACAATCCGAGAATGACGACGAGAAACACCATCATGAATTGTTGCGGCACTCCAGAATGAAAAATTAGAAAGATTGAACAAACAATGAAAAGAATTTGAAAGATCTTGAAGAAAGACATCTGACTGATGATAACTCATTCTTACATCAAACTTCAAAATATTTGATAATCGCTCCGGCAAATTAGAAGAGTCAGGTAAGATCCTGGGAAAAGACCTGTGGGTTAGGGCCCACTCAAAAGAAACACCTTTGAATGATTGCTTGAAAAGAGAGATTGCACTAGTTGAATTAAATGACTTGAATGAGATAATAACCTCGAAATAGGTTGAACGGATCTTGAATGACAAGACGAATCTCCTGAGATATCTTGAGCACTCCAGAACAAATGAATAGTGAGAGGTGAATGATAAAGAGGTGCAACGGCATGGGAAAGCATTTGAAACAATGAAAGGAATATGATCAACACCAAAAACTTGAATTGAGTCCACCGGAGAAGAAAACGAATGAAGAATGATGAACTTGAAGCTCCGTTAGCATCTTCCAGAGAATCACCAGATAAGAACATTGATGGAAAAGAATGGAGAGACTTCCCATCAATAGAAGGATACTTGCATAAGAAATCTGAGTCCTTGAAGAAAAAGGGTGGGTGGGCGGGAAAACAAAGGCAACTTGGGCGGATGAAACAAATAACGTTGAGAAGACATTGAGTCGATCTTGCGGATGTTGAAAAAGATCGAATCCACTAGAAGAGAAACACGCCGGTTGAAAAGAATTAATATGACCATCTTGATGATCGAAAAGATTAGTATTCACATAGAAATATGAGAACACCGCTTAGAAGGAGACATGGAATCAACATTTGACATTGAAGCAACTCGAATACCACAACTCAAAACAAAAGAAAGGATTGGCTTGCAAAATAATCCGGAACAAACATATGATAGAGATTTTGTCCGAAGTTTTCGTGGTGGGGCCCACACGGGCTCGATCGTACAACACCATCATGTACAAGGCAGTGCACATGACATACGAAGCGTCCCCGAGTAAGCATAGCCAAGGACTCTTTAAGACACAACGAGACCACTGTAAAACCAACCGTGGATAGGCGGACCACTAGACGTCGAACCCCAATCTCATATCATGCATCTGTCGGAAAGATATCCTAGGAGCTACTTGAATTCCCACTTATAAAACTCCTGAAACTTTCTGGTTATGCAATTAGGTGTTGGGGATACAGGGGAAGCATAATATCTCACCCAAACTAGCAAATCCTATATCCAGTTGTATCCATCCCTCAACACATAACCAAGAAACCTTCGGAAATCATTTACCTCAACCTTCGAAAAGCATCTGTTATACGAGTTATGGCAATACTCCCGAACTCCCGCCCCAGTACTGGGCGTCGTCGAGGTTATCTCACCAACAACTGCATAAAAGAGATTTTCGATGTCGGCGAGACTCATGTATTCCAGAATAGCAACGATAAAATTGTGAAGACAACACCTCGGAGCTCAACTCCCCGGGACACTGCCACAACCCCTAAATGTCAGGAGGCACCAAGAACAATGTTCTCGTCACAAAACCATCGGAATGATTCCAAGATACCTGCGTCATCCTAAATTTTTTTAGTGAAATTTGAGGAGAGAAGAGTCAAAACTCTACGTCAGGAGGCCTCACCAGAGCAACGAAGGGACTGAGGAGTAAAAAGAATCATACTCTCTGATATATATATAAACCTATAAGACTCAAAACATTTTTCTAGACTCAACAACGCCAGTGATTCGATCAAGCAGGGGGATCCTAAGTCGGGGAAGGCTCTGATTACCAACTTGTAACACCCACGATGCGGCTATATCTCCCACGTGTCGGAGCACGACTTAGAGGCATAACCGCATAGTAGGCATGTCGCAAGAGGGGTAATCTTTACACATCCCATGTACTGAATAATAATGGGATAAAGAGTTGGCTTACAATCGCCACTTCACACAATACATGAATATAGCATTACATCATCCAGAATACAATCAAGGTCCGACTACGGAACCAAATAAAGAAAGACCACCCCAAATGCATAGATCCCCGATCGTCCCAACTGGGCTCCACTACTGATCAACTGGAAACGAAACAACACAACGAGCACGATCTTCATCGAGCTCCTCCTTGAGCTCAGTTGCGTCACCTGCACTGGTATCATCGGCACCTGCAACTGTTTGGAAGTATCTGTGAGCCACGGGGACTCAGCAATCTCACACCCGTGAGATCAAGACTATTTAAGCTTATGGGTAGGAAAAGGTAGTGAGGTGGAGCTGCAGCAAGCACTAGCATATATGGTGGCTAACTTACGCAAATGAGAGTGAGAAGAGAAGCAAAGCATGGTCGTGAACTAGAAGTGATCAAGAAGTGATCCTGAAACTACTTATGTTCAAGCATAACACAAGAACCATGTTCACTTCCCGGACTCCGCCGGAAAGAGACCCTCATAGCTACACACGCGGTTGATGCATTTTAATTAAGTTAAGTGTCAAGTTCTCTACAACCGGATATTAACAAATTCCCATCTGCCCATAACCGCGGGCACGAATTTCGAAAGTTCAAAACCCTGCAGGGGTGTCCCAACTTAGCCCATCACAAGCTCTCACGGTTAACGAAGGATATTCCTTCTCCCAGGAAGACCCGATCAGACTCGGAGTCCCGGTTACAAGACATTTCGACAATGGTAAAACAAGAGCAGCAAAGCCGTCCGAATGTGCCAACAAATCCCGATAGGAGCTACACATATCTCGTTCTCAGGGCACACCGGATGAGCAGTCCGTACAACTAAAACCAACCCTCAAGTTTCCCCGAGGTGGCGCTGCAAGGGGCTCTAGTTTGGACCAACACTCAGAGGAGCACTGGCCCCAGGGGGGTTTAAAATAAAGATGAACCTTGAGTGTGCAGAACCCAAGGGGAAAAGGCTTAGGTGGCAAATGGTAAAACCAAGGTTGGGCCTTGCTGGAGGAGTTTTATTCAAAGCAAACTTTCAAGGGGTTCCCATTATAACCCAACCGCGTAAGGAACGCAAAATCAAGGAACATAACAATGGTATGACGGAAACTAGGGCGGCAAGAGTGGAACAAAACACCAGGCATAAGGCCGAGCCTTCCACCCTTTACCAAGTATATAGATGCATTAAAGTAAACAAGATATAATAATGATATCCCAAAAATATCCATGTTCCAACATGGAACAAACTTCATCTTCACCTGCAACTAACAACACTATAATAGGGGCTGAGCAAAGTGGTAACATAGCCAAACAACGGTTTGCTAGGACAAGGTGGGTTAGAGGCTTGACATGGCAATATGGGAGGCATGATAAAGCATGTGGTAGGTATCGCGGCATAGCAAAAGGGCGAGCAACTAGAAAGCAAAGATAGAAGTGATTTCGGGGGTATGGTCATCTTGCCTGAGATCCCGCAAGGATGAAGAACGAATCCATGAAGAAGACAAACGGACGTAGACGAACGGATCCTCACAACTCCGAAACGCAACCGAAGCTAACGCGAGAAGTAACCCGGAAAGAAGCAAGCAACATAGTAAACAACCATCACATGAACATGGCATGATGCGCAACCAAGTATGATGCATGTTCGGTTTAAAGAGGCATGGCATGGCAAAGTGCACAAGCAATTCTACAAATTAAGTGGAGCTCAATATGCAATGAGTTGCATATTGATGAAACACCACAACAAGTTATTTAGTTCGATCCCGTTTATGTACTCAATAATATTAAATGTTGTTTATCATGGCAAGGGGTGAAGCAAAGTAAAACTACCTATCTAGGCAAGTTTAAATGAGGCCGGAACAACAAGCAACAAGTCCGGAAAATCCTCATATACATTTAGCAAATTAATGCAAACAACAATTTAAACACTCTTGATGTTGTTATCATGATGCGGATGACATTTGCAAGTTTTATTCAATTTTTATTAAAAGTTGACATGATAAGATATGAGGCATTTGTCCCCGTGGCAGAAACGAAAGGGGTGCCACGGCAACGAATCCGAAAATGATGCCACGACAACATTCCGGTTCCGGTAACTCGATTGAGATGCCAGTGCAAAAGAGAGTGTGACGGGAGCATGTCATGCAAGGATGGTGGGGTGATCCCGGTAACCGGGTGTCCCACGATACGACGGTATGGCAACGGGGAACTTGCAAGAAACATGTCGGGCACGGTGCAAACGCGAGCATTTCATACAACACACATGCGTTCGTTCACGGGCGTCGTCTCGGTGGTTATACCTTCAAAGCGTGCGGTTCGAGGCGGATCGAGTGCGTCAAGGGAAGTAGTCGTTCACGTGTCGTCGAGGGAAGTAGTGGTTCATGTCCGTAGATGTTCGAGGTCACGACACGGAACTTGACGTCCACGGGGTCTTCAGTGATGGTTGTGGTACATGTTCTGTAGACGTTCGGGCGGCGGTAGTGGAACACGTTTTGAAGGGGAAGTAGAGGTTCTCGCGTCATGCACGGGATGGTAGTTGTACATGGTCATCGTTGGAAGTAAAGGTACACACGAAGGTAGTCGAACTTGACAGTTCCGTTACACGGTTCTTCAGCGACAGTAGTCGTTCTCGTTCGTTCTGAGAGGAGCTCGACGCATCCCGGATGAGTAGTCATACACGCACGTAGATGAACCCGCGTAGTTGTACATATCTTCATGCCGTATTCAAACTTGATGAAACCCACGGCGATGGTAGACGTGCACGGCCGGCTTGACGGGACTTGGTGAAACCAAAACGTGGCAGCACATAACGGTCTTGGCGGTCAACAACGGGAGGTGGCGGCGAAGCAGCAGCAACGTGCGGGCACTGGTAGCGGCATCCGCGAGCAGAGGCACAACGCTGGTCGTGAGCACCGGCAGCAACCAGACGCGGGAGGCAGCGGAACGGGACGACAAAGCAGCAACTGCAATGAGGCAGCGGTGCGGTGGTGAGCTTGCAGGGCGAGGACGGCGACGAGCTTGGCGCATCCGGAGGTAGGGACGAGGCCTTGCCGGCGGGCAGGAGGCGCAGAGGAGGGATGCGAGGTCGAGGGGGAGGCCTCGGGTGTGGAACGCGGGCAGCTGCTCGCTGGTCTTGGCGCGGGTTGCCATGGCCATGGCCGTGGTCGGTGGAGGAAGGCAAGGCGGAGCGGCGACCAAGGGGCAGCGCTCGGCGGCGTTCGAGGGAGGAGCTGGCGATGGGGGGTTGCGTGGGATCGGGAGGAAGGGGTCTAGGGGGCTCGCGACATAAGAGTAGGACGAGGGGATCGGGATCGAGCCGAGGCCCCTGGCGGCGCTGAGGAAAAACGAGGGAAAGGAGCAATGGATCGGGCAGGAGGCGGCTAGGGTTAGCTGTAGGTGGGCTAGCGCGGGAGGCCCAGTTGGGAGGAGGTCCAACAGGCCGGCCGGTGGGGAGGGATTGCCCTAGAGAGGCCTGCTGTCTAAGCTCTCTCTTCCGAACTCCTTTTCCTTTAACAGAAAAGCATAGAGAGAAGAAAAAGAAGAGGGGGTTAGGAAAGAATTAGCGCACAAGGGTAATATTTCTGGACTCACAAAAATGTGATGAATTTAAATAAAATGGCAAGAGAATTTTTGGAGAACATAGATTCGCACATGTTGAATTTAATTCAACATGTTTGAATTTTGAAACCCATTTGAAAGGACTCTAAATGGGCTGAGATTTTTCAGAGGAGTCTCGATAAAAGAGATGAGAGATATTGGGAAGGTTTGAAGGTCAAACTCAAAGAGGAATAGACATGGGAATTATTTTGCACGTGTGTTATGATGATTCCAAATTAATGGAATATTTATAATAGCTTCCTAAATATTAGGAGGATAATGTTATCAAGAGAAGTCACTCTTCCCTCGATTTAAATGGATCGAAGATCCACACAATTTATTTAGTTGAGATGCAAACTATTTATGACATGATGGCATGATGGCATGATGACATGATGCAATTCAAAAATAAAAGGAGCAAGCAAAAATGAAACACACGGAGAAACCCGGAACCTATGGAAGTCTTCTCGAGCATTGGTCTTGGGGCGTCACAATGATGGAAAGGAAAACTGTGCTCAAATGCTAGAAGAAGAAGTCTATAAAATGTTTGGCACTAAATCTTTGAATGATGAGCATGATTGCAATGTTGTTAGTATGAATTCCTTGAATATCCCTAGTACTAATGATGATTGCACTAGTCATGATGAAAATGTCTCTTATAAGCATGCCAACTTTTGTGGAATATATAGAGCCTGCAAGTACACACTAATTAGGGAAAATAGATTTTGCAAGAGGCATAAGTATTTGGAAACTAAATGGTTGCAAGAGGGGCTAGATGTTTGTGCTGAAAATTTAAAATTTCTTCACCATACTTTTGAACTTTGCAATGAACATGGTCATTTAAATCTCAAATGCAATTGTTTCATGATCGTATTGTGTCCAAAAATTGTAATGATTTGATTTCCCTTGCACATCATAATGAACTTAGTTTGCTTTTGGGTTATGAAGAAATGAAACGTATAACTAAGCATATTCCATAATATAACATTGAGAAATTCCTCGATATTGATCTAGAAGAAATATTTATGTATTGTGCGGTGAATTGCATTGAAAATCCTTATATTGCCAATTACATAAAGAAAAGAAAACAAATAGAGAATGAAGAGAATACTAATGAAAGATAAGAGGCTTCCCAATATCCTCCTATTATTTCTTATGATAAGTCAGGTAACGAGGAGGAGCCTTCTATTCAACCAATCTCATTAATAAGGAGCTCCGAAAAGAGGATTAAACCCACACATGATGTGAGTAAGAAAAAGAAAATACGGAGAAGCAAAAGTAAAAATGTATCCCTCCCAAATGATGTTGCTCCTATTACTCATTGTGATGATGATAATTGTTATACTATTGGTGCTATCCATACTATTAATGATGAGAGTAATTGTGCTTATGATATGAAAAGGCCCAAGCTTGGGGATGCTATGTTTGATGAAGATGATATTTTTGAGAATGTATTTGGTGCAATTAATGTTTGTCCCAAGCTTGGGGATGCTACGTTTGATGAAGATGATATTTTTAGTCTTCCAAGTTTTGATGAGCAATTTTATTACGATGATAGCATGCCTCCTTTTTATGATGGTTATATTGATGAAAGTGGGTTTGGAAGAGTGTCAACTTTAGGAAGTAATGCTCCCACTATTTTGGAGGATGTTGAATCTTAGTGTGCTAATTATTAAAGTGGATTTGGAGAGGTCATGACTTTATTTAGTAATGATTCCACTATCTTGGAAGAGGTTTCAATTGATTATGATGAGAACAAAGTTGCTATTTATGATGATTATTGTGATGACACTTATGCTATAAAAAGTAGTGATGATTATATTAAAACTTGTCATGATTATGATTACCCTTTTCCTGAATATTACTCTTTTAATGTGGAAACAATTTGTAGTATTCTAGTTTCTTATGATACTCCCACTATTCTGAATGAGAAGAATTTTGCCTATGTGGAGAGTAATAAAAATTCTATGCTTGTAGATCATGAAAAGAATGCTTTATGTGATGGTTACATTGTTGAATTAATTCATGATGCTACTGAAAATTATTATGAGGGAGGAACATATGCTTGTAGGAATTGCAATAATAATAAGTTTCCTCTCTATGTGCTTAAAGTTTTGAAGTTATGCTTGTTTTGCCCTCCTATGCTAGTTGATTATGGTTCCCATAAGTTGTTTGCTCACAAAATCCCTATGCGTAGAAAGTGTGTTAGACTTAAATGTGCTAGTCATATTCTTCATGATGCTCTCTTTATATTACAATTCTTATCTTTTATGTGAGCATCATTGAAATCATCATGCCTAGCTAGGGGCGTTAAACGACAACGCTTGTTGGGAGGCAACCCAACTTTGTTTTTGTTCCTTGATTTTTGCTCCTGTTTAGCAATAAATAATTTATCTATCCTATGTTATGATTGATTTTTTATGTTTTAATTAGTGTTTGTGCCAAGTAGAACCGTTGGGAAGACTTGGGGAAAGTCTTTGTTGATCTTGCTGTAAAAAACAGAAACTTTAGCACTCATGAGAATTGCTTCAATTTTTTATTGGAGAGTGCAAATTAGTTAATTATTTTTGCAGATCATTAATAGATAAATTACTCACGTCCAGAAATTTATTTTAGAATTTTGGGGGTTCCAGAAGTTTGCGTTAGTTATAAATTACTATAGACTGTTCTGTTTTTGACAGATTCTGTTTTTCGTGTGTTGTTTGCTTATTTTGATGAATCTATGGCTAGTAAAAGAGTTTATAAACCATATAGAAGTTGGAATACAGTAGGTTAACACCAATATGAATTTATAAAGAGTTCACAACATTACCTAAGTGGTGATTTATTTTCTTATACTAATGGAGCTTACGAGTTTTCTGTTAAGTTTTGTGTTGTGAAGTTTTCAAGTTTTGGGTAAAGATTCGATGGACTATGGAATAAGGAGTGGCAAGAGCCTAAGCTTGGGGGTGCCCAAGGCACCCCAAGGTAATATTCAAGCACAACCAATAGCCTAAGCTTGGGGATGCCCCGGATGGCATCCCGTCTTTCGTCTTCGTTCATCGGTAACTTTACTTGGAGCTATATTTTTACTCACCACATGATATGTGTTTTGCTTGGAGCATCATTTTATTTTCTTTTGCTTTGCTTGTTGTTTGAATAAAATACCAAGATCTGAAATTATTAAATATTAGAGAGTCTTCACATAGTTGCATAATTATTTTACTACTCATTGATCTTCACTTATATCTTTCGGAGTAGTTTGTCATTTGCTCTAGTGCTTCACTTATATCCTTTTAGAGCACGACGGTGGTTTTATTTTGAATAAATAGTTGAACTATCGTGCTTCACTTATATTATTTTGAGAGTCTTTAGAAAAGCATGGTAATTTTCTTTGGTTATGAAATTAGTCCTAATATGATGGGCATCCAAGAGAGATATAATAAAACCTTTCATATAAAGTGCATTGAATACTAAGAAAAGTTTGATACTTGATGATTGTTTTGAGATATGGAGATGGTGATATTAGAGTCATGCTAGTTGAGTACTTGTGAATTTGAGAAATACTTGTGTTGAAGTTTGTGATTCCCGTAGCATGCACGTATGGTGAACCGTTATGTCATGAAGTCGGAGCATGATTTATTTATTGATTGTCTTCCTTATGAGTGGCGGTCGGGGACGAGCGATGGTCTTTTCCTACCAATCTATCCCCCTAGAAGCATGCGTGTAATACTTTGTTTCGATAACTAATAGATTTTTGCAATGAGTATGTGAGTTCTTTATGACTAATGTTGAGTCCATGGATTATACGCACTCTCACCCTTCCACCATTGCTAGCCTCTCTAGTACCGCACAACTTTCGCCGGTACCATAAACCCACCATAAACCTTCCTCAAAACAGCCACCATACCTACCTATTATGGCATTTCCATAGCCATTCCGAGATATATTGCCATGCAACTTTCCACTGTTCCGTTTATTTTGACACGCTCCATCATTGTCATGTTGCTTTGCATGATCATGTAGTTGACATCGTATTTGTGGCAAAGCCACTGTTCATAATTCTATCATACATGTCACTCTTGATTCATTGCACATCCCGGTACGCCGCCGGAGGCATTCACATAGTCATATTTTGTTCTAAGTATCAAGTTGTAATTCTTGAGTTGTAAGTAAATAAAAGTGTGATGATCTTCATTATTAGAGCATTGTCCCAGTGAGGAAAGGATGATGGAGACTATGATTCTCCCACAAGTCGGGATGAGCTCCGGACGAAAAATAAAATAAAATAAAAAGAAAAAGAAAAAAGGGGAAAAGAGGCCAAAAAAAGAAGGCCCAAATAAAAAATAAAAAAATGAGAGAAAAAGAGAGAAGGGGCAATGCTACTATCCTTTTACCACACTTGTGCTTCAAAGTAGCACCATGATCTTCATGATAGAGAGTCTCCTATGTTGTCACTTTCATATACTAGTGGGAATCTTTCATTATAGAACTTGGCTTGTACATTCCAATGATGGGCTTCCTGAAATTGCCCTAGGTCTTCGTGAGCAAGCAAGTTGGATGCACACCCACTTAGTTTCTTTTGTTGAGCTTTCATACACTTATAGTTCTAGTGCATCTGTTGCATGGCAATCCCTACTCACTCACATTGATATCAATTTATGGGCATCTCCATAGCCCGTTGATACGCCTAGTTGATGTGAGACTATCTTCCTCCTTTTTGTCTTCTCCACAACCACCATTCTATTCCACCTATAGTGCTATATCCATGGCTCACGCTCATGTATTGCGTGAAGATTGAAAAAGTTTGAGAACATCAAAAGTATGAAACAATTGCTTGGCTTGTCATCGGGGTTGTGCATGATTTAAATATTTTGTGTGATGAAGATAGAGCATAGCCAGACTATATGATTTTGTAGGGATAGCTTTCTTTAGCCATGTTATTTTGAGAAGACATGATTGCTTGGTTAGTATGCTTGAAGTATTATTATTTTTATGTCAATATTAAACTTTTGTCTTGAATCTTATGGATCTGAATATTCTTGCCACAGTAAAGATAATTACATTGATAAATATGTTAGGTAGCATTCCACATCAAAAATTCTGTTTTTATCATTTACCTACTCGAGGACGAGCAGGAATTAAGCTTGGGGATGCTTGATACGTCTCCAACGTATCTATAATTTTTGATTGTTCCATGCTATTATATTATCAACCTTGGATGATTTATATGCATTACTATGCTATTTTATATGATTTTTGGGACTAACCTATTAACCTACAGCCCAGTGCCAGTTTTTGTTTTTTCCTTGTTTTTAAGTATCATAGAAAAGGAAAATCAAACAGAGTCCAATTGACCTGAAACTTGACGGAGATCATTTTTGAACCAGAAGAAGCCCACGGAGTACTGGAGGTGGGCCAGGAGAGCCCCGAGGCCACCACGAGAGTGGGGGCGCGCCCTGTTGGGGAATGTAGTAATTTCAAAAAAAATCCTACGCACACGCAAGATCATGGTGATGCATAGCAACGAGAGGGGAGAGTGTTGTCCACGTACCCTCGTAGACCGAAAGCGGAAGCGTTAGCACAACGCGGTTGATGTAGTCGTACGTCTTCATGATCTGACCGATCCAAGTACCGAACGCACGGCACCTCCGAGTTCAGCACACGTTCAGCTCGATGACGTCCCGCGAACTCCGATCTAGCAGAGCTTTACGCGAGAGTTCCGTCAGCATGATGGTGTGGTGACGGTGATGATGTTGCTACCAACGCAGGGCTTCGCCTAAGCACCGCTACGATACGATCGAGGTGGAATATGGTGGAGGGGGGCACCGCACACGGCTGGGAGAGATCAACTGATCAACTTGTGTGTCTAGAGGTGCCCCCAGCCCCTGTATATAAAGGAGCAAGGGGAGAGGTGGCCGGCCTAGGAGGAGGGCGCGCCAAGGGGGGAGTCCTACTCCCACCGGGAGTAGGACTCCTCCTTCCCTTGTTGGAGTAGGAGAGAAGGAAAGAGGGCGAGAGGAACAAGGAAAAGTGGGCTGCACCCCTTGTCCAATTCGAACCAGAGGGGGGGCGCGCGCCTCCTTCCTTTTGGCCTCTCTCCTCTATTCCCGTATGGCCCAATAAGGCCCATATACTCCCCGGCGAATTCTCGTAACTCTCCAGTACTCCGAAAAATACCCGAATCACTCGGAACCTTTCCGAAGTCCGAATATAGTCGTCCAATATATAAATATTTATGTCTCGACCATTTCGAGACTCCTCGTCATGTCCCCGATCTCATCCGGGACTCCGAACTCCTTCGGTACATCAAAACTCATAAACTCATAATATAACTGTCATCGAAACTTTATGCGTGCGGACCCTACGGGTTCGAGAACAATGTAGACATGACTGAGACACGTCTCCGGTCAATAACCAATAGCGGAACCTGGATGCTCATATTGGCTCCTGCATATTCTACAAAGATCTTTATCGGTCAGACCGCATAACAACATACGTTGTTCCCTTTGTCATCGATATGTTACTTGCCCGAGATTTGATCATCGGCATCTCAATACCTAGTTCAATCTCGTTACCGGCAAGTCTCTTTACTCGTTCTGTAATACATCATCTCGCAACTAACTCATTAGTTGCAATGCTTGCAAGGCTTAAGTGATGTGCATTGCCGAGAGGGCCCAGAGATACCTCTCCGACAATCGGAGTGACAAATCCTAATCTCGAAATACGCCAACCCAACAAGTACCTTCGGAGACACCTGTAGAGCACCTTTATAATCACCCAGTTACGTTGTGACATTTGGTAGCACACAAAGTGTTCCTCTGGTAAACGGGAGTTGCATAATCTCATAGTCATAGGAACATGTATAAGTTATGAAGAAAGCAATAGCAACAAACTAAACGATCGAGTACTATGCTAACGGAATGGGTCAAGGCAATCACATCATTCTCTAATGATGTGACCCCATTAATCAAATGACAACTCATGTCTATGGCTAGGAAACTTAACCATCTTTGTTTCAACGAGCTAGTCAAGTAGAGGCATACTAGTGACATACTGTTTGTCTATGTATTCACACCTGTATTATGTTTCCGGTTAATACAATTCTAGCATGAATAATAAACATTTATCATGATATAAGGAAATAAATAATAACTTAATTATTGCCTCTAGGGCATATTTCCTCCAGTCTCCCACTTGCACTAGAGTCAATAATCTAGTTCACATCGCCATGTGATTTAACATCAATAGTTCACATTACCATGTGATTAACACCCATAGTTCACATCGTCATGTGACCAATACCCAAAGGGTTTACTAGAGTCTATAATCTAGTTCACATCGCTATGTGACCAATACCCAAAGAGTACTAAGGTGTGATCATGTTTTGCTTGTGAGGGAAGTTTAGTCAACGGGTCTGCCACATTCAGATCCGTATGTATTTTGCAAATTTCTATGTCAACAATGCTCTGCACGGAGCTACTCTAGCTAATTGCTCCCACTTTAAATATGTATCCAGATTGAGACTTTGAGTCATCTGGATCAGTGTCAAAACTTGCATTGACGTAACCCTTTACGACGAACCTTTTGTCACCTCCATAATCGAGAAACATATCCTTATTCCACTAAGGATAATTGTGACCAATGTCCAGTGATCTACTCCTAGATCACTATTGTACTCCCTTTCCAAACTCAGGGCAGGGTATACAATAGGTCTGGTACACAGCATGGCATACTTTATAGAACCTATGGCTAAGGCATAGGGAATGACTTTCATTCTC
Source organism: Triticum aestivum (assembly GCF_018294505.1). Classification (NCBI taxonomy): domain Eukaryota; kingdom Viridiplantae; phylum Streptophyta; class Magnoliopsida; order Poales; family Poaceae; genus Triticum; species Triticum aestivum. The sequence goes on from NC_057806.1 coordinate 638,149,449, forward strand.
TCTCTATCTTCTGTCGTGGTCGGGTTTTGAGTCTTACTCAACTTCACACCTTGTAACACAGGCAAGAACTCCTTCTTTGACTGTTCCATTTTGAACTACTTCAAAATCTTGTCAAGGTATGTACTCATTGAAAAACTTATCAAGCATCTTGATCTATCTCTATAGATCTTGATGCTCAATATGTAAGCAGCTTCACCGAGGTCTTTCTTTGAAAAACTCTTTTCAATATTCCTTTATGCTTTGCAGAATAATTCTACATTATCTCCGATCAACAACATGTCATTCACATATACTTATCAGAAATGATGTAGTGCTCCCACTCACTTTCTTGTAAATACAGGCTTCACCGCAAGTCTGTATAAAATTATATGCTTTGATCAACTTATCAAGGCGTATATTCCAACTCCGAGATGCTTGCACCAGTCCATAGATGAATTGCTGGAGCTTGCATATTTTGTTAATACCTTTAGGATTGACAAAACCTTCTGGTTGTATCATATACAACTCTTCTTTAATAAATCCATTAAGGAATGCAGTTTTGTTTATCCATTTGCCAGATTTCATAAAATGCAGCAATTGCTAACATGATCTGGACAGACTTAAGCATAGATACGAGTGAGAAACTCTCATTGTAGTCAACACCTTGAACTTGTCAAAAACCTTTTTGCGACAATTCTAGCTTTGTAGATAGTAACACTACTATCAGCGTCCGTCTTCCTCTTGAAGATCCATTTAATCTCAATGGCTCGCCGATCAATGGGCAAGTCAATCAAAGTCCATACTTTGTTCTCATATATGGATCTCATCTCAGATTTCATGGCCTCAAGCCATTTCGCGGAATCTGGGCTCATCATCGCTTCCTCATAGTTCATAGGCTCGTCATGGTCATGTAACATGACCTCCAGAACAGGATTACCGTACCACTCTGGTGCGGATCTCACTCTGGTTTACCTACGAGGTTCGGTAGCAACTTGATCTGAAGTTACATGATCATCATCATTAGCTTCCTCACTAATTGGTGTAGTAGTCACAGGAACATATTTCTATGATGAACTACTTTCCAATAAGGGAGCAGGTACAGTTACCTCATCAAGTTCTACTTTCCTCCCACTCACTTCTTTCGAGAGAAACTCCTTCTCTAGAAAGGATCCATTCTCAGCAACGAATATCTTGCCTTCGGATCTGTGATAGAAGGTGTACCCAATAGTCTCCTTTGGGTATCCTATGAAGACACATTTCTCCAATTTGGGTTCGAGCTTATCAGGTTGAAGCTTTTTCACATAAGCATCGCAGCCCCAAACTTTCAGAAACGACAACTTTGGTTTCTTACCAAACCACAGTTCATAAGGCGTCGTCTCAACGGATTTCGATGGTGCCCTATTTAACGTGAATGCAGCTGTCTCTAATGCATAACCCCAAAACGATAGTGGTAGATCAGTAAGAGACATCATAGATCGCACCATTTCTAATAAAGTATGGTTATGACGTTCGGACACACCATTACACTGTGGTGTTCCAGGTAGCGTGAGTAGTGAAACTATTTCACATTGTTTTAACTGAAGGCCAAACTCTTAACTCAAATATTTTACCTCTACGATCATATCGTAGAAACTTTTATTTTCTTCTTACGATGATTCTCCACTTCACTCTGAAATTCTTTTCAAATGCTTCAGACTTGTGTTTCATTAAGTAGATATACCCATATCTGCTCAAATCATCTGTGAAGGTCAGAAAATAATGATACTTGTCGTGAGCCTTAACACTCATCGGACCGCATACATCAGTATGTATTATTTCCAATAAGTCAGTTGCTCGCTCCATTGTTCCGGAGAACGGAGTCTTAGTCATCTTGCCCATGAGGCATGGTTCTCAAGCATCAAGTGATTCCAAAAGTCCATCAGCATGGAGTTTCTTCATGCGCTTTACACCAATATGACCTAAACGGCAGTGCCACAAATAAGTTGCACTATCATTATTAACTTTGAATCTTTTGGTTTCAATATTATGAATATGTGTATCACTACGATCGAGATCCAATGAACCATTTTCATTGGGTGTGTAACCATATGAGGTTTTATTCATGTAGACAGAACAACAATTCATTCTCTTACTTAAATGAATAATTGTATTGCAATAAACATGATCAAATCATATTCATGCTCAACGCAAACACCAAATAACACTTATTTTGGTTCAACACTAATCCCGAAAGTATAGGGAGTGTGCGATGATGATCATATCAATCTTGGAACCATTTCCAATACACATCGTCACTTCACCCTTAACTAGTCTCTGTTCATTCTACAACTCCCGTTTTGAGTTACTATTCTTAGCAACTGAACTAGTATCAAATACTGAGGGGTTGCTATAAACACTAGTAAAGTACACATCAATAACATGTATACCAAATATACCTATGTTCACTTTGCCATCCTTCTTATCCGCCAATTACTTGGGGTAGTTCCGCTTCTAGTGACCAGTCCCTTTGAAGTAGAAGCACTCAGTTTTCAGACTTAGGTCCAGACTTGGGTTTTTCACTTGAGCAGCAACTTGCTTGCCGTTCTTCTTGAAGTTCCCCTTTCTTCCCTTTGTCCCTTTACTTGAAACTAGTGGTTTTGTTTACCATCAACACTTGATGCTTTTCTTGATTTCTACCTTCATCGATTTCAGCATCACGAAGAGCTTGGGAATCGTTTCCGTTATCCCTTGCATATTATAGTTCATCATGAAGTTCTACTAACTTGGTGATGGTGACTAGAGAATTCTGCCAATCACTATTTTATCTGGAAGATTAACTCCCAGTTGATTCAAGCGATTGTAGTACCCAGACAATCTGAGCACATGCTCACTGCTTGAGCTATTCTCCTCCATCTTTTAGCTATAGAACTTGTTGGAGACTTCATATCTCTCAAATCAAGTATTTGCTTGAAATATTAACTTCAACTCCTGGAACATCTCATATGGTCCATGACGTTCAAAACGTCTTTGAAGTCCCGATTCTAAGCCGTTAAGAATGGTGCACTAAACTATCAAGTAGTCATCATATTGATCTAGCCAAACGTTTAGAACATCTGCATCTTCTCCTGCAATAGGTCTGTCACCTAGCGGTGCATCAAGGACATAATTCTTCTGTGCAGCAATGAGGATAATCCTCAGATCATGGATCCAATCCGCATCATTGCTACTAACATTTTTCAACTTAGTTTTCTCTAGGAACATATAAAAAAATAAACGGGGAGCAACATCGTGAGCTATTGATCTACAACATAGATATGCTAATACTACCAGGACTAAGTTCATGATAAATTAAAGTTCAATTAATCATATTACTTAAGAACTCCCACTTAGAAAGACATCCCTCTAATCTTCTAAGTGATCACGTGATCCAAATCAACTAAACCATGTCCGATCATCACGTGAGATGGAGTAGTTTCAATGGTGAACATCACTATGTTGATCATATCTACTATATGATTCACGCTCGACCTTTCGGTCTCCGTGTTCCGAGGCCATATCTGTTATATGCTAGGCTCGTCAAGTTTAACCTGAGTATTCCGCGTGTGCAACTGTTTTGCACCCGCTATATTTGAACGTAGAGCCTATCACACTCGATCATCACGTGGTGTCTCAGCACGAAGAACTTTCGCAATGGTGCATACTCAGGGAGAACACTTATACTTTGATAATTTAGTGAGGGATCATCTTATAATGCTACCGTCAATCAAAGCAAGATAAGATGCATAAAAGATAAACATCACATGCAATCAATATAAGTGATATGATATGGCCATCATCATCTTGTGCTTGTGATCTCCATCTACGAAGCACCTCCATGATCACCATCGTCATCGGCGCGACACCTTGATCTCCATCATAGCATCGTTGTCGTTTCGCCAATATTATGCTTCTACGACTATCGCTACCGCTTAGTGATAAAGTAAAGCATTACAGGGCAATTGCATTGCATACAATAAAGCGACAACCATATGGCTCCTGCCAGTTGCCGATAACTCGGTTACAAAACATGATCATCTCATACAACAAAATTTAGCATCATGTCTTGACCATATCACATCACAACATGCCCCGCAAAAACAAGTTAGACGTCCTCTATTTTGTTGTTGCAAGTTTTACGTGGCTGCTACGGGCTTAAGCAAGAACCGTTCTTACCTACGCATCAAAACCACAACGATAGTTTGTCAAGTTGGTGCTGTTTTAACCTTCGCAAGGGCCGGGCGTAGCCATACTCAGTTCAACTAAAGTTGGAGAAACTGACACCCGCCAGCCACATGTGTGCAAAGCACGTCGGTAGAACCAGTCTCACGTAAGCGTACGCGTAATGTCGGTCCGGGCCGCTTCATCCAACAATACCGTCGAACCAAAGTGTGACATGCTGGTAAGCAGTATGACTTATATCGCCCACAACTCACTTGTGTTCTACTCGTGCATATTACATCAACGCATAAAACCTAGGCTCGGATGCCACTGTTGGGGAACGTAGTAATTTCAAAAAATTTCCTACGCACACGCAAGATCATGGTGATGCATAGCAACGAGAGCGGAGAGTGTTGTCCACGTACCCTCGTAGACCGAAAGCGGAAGCGTTAGCACAACGCGGTTGATGTAGTCGTACGTCTTTACGATCCGACCGATCCAAGTACCGAACGCACGGCACCTCCGAGTTCAGCACACGTTCAGCTCGATGACGTACCGCGAACTCCGATCCAGCAAAGCTTTACGGGAGAGTTCCGTCAGCACGACGGCATGGTGACGGTGATGATGTTGCTACCGACGCAGGGCTTCGCCTAAGCACCGCTACAATATGACCGAGGTGGAATATGGTGGAGGGGGGCACCGCACACGGCTGGGAGAGATCAACTGATAAACTTGTGTGTCTAGAGGTGCCCCCCTGCCCCTGTATATAAAGGAGCAAGGGTAGAGGTGGCCGACCTAGGAGGAGGGCGCGCCAAGGGGGGAGTCCTACTCCCACCGGGAGTAGGACTCCTCCTTCACTTGTTGGAGTAGGAGAGAAGGAAAGAGGGGGAGGGGAACAAGGAAAAGTGGGCTGCACCCCTTGTCCAATTCGAACCAGAGGGGGGGGGGCGCCTCCTTCCTTTTGGCCTCTCTCCTCTATTCCCGTATGGCCCAATAAGGCCCATATACTCCCCGGCGAATTCCCGTAACTCTCCGGTACTCCGAAAAATACCCGAATCACTTGGAATCTTTCCGAAATCCGAATATAGTCGTCCAATATATCAATCTTTACATCTCGACCATTTCGAGACTCCTCGTCATGTCCCCGGTCTCATCCGGGACTCCGAACTCCTTCGGTACATAAAAACTCATAAACTCATAATATAACTGTCATCGAAACTTTAAGCGTGCGGACCCTACGGGTTCAAGAACAATGTAGACATGACCGAGACACGTCTCCGGTCAATAACCAATAGCGGAACCTGGATGCTCATATTGGCTCCTACATATTGTACGTAGATCTTTATCGGTCAGACCGCATAACAACATACGTTGTTCCCTTTGTCATCGGTATGTTACTTGCCCGAGATTCGATCGTCGGCATCTCAATACCTAGTTCAATCTCATTACCGGCAAGTCTCTTTACTCGTTCCGTAATACATCATCTCGCAACTAACTCATTAGTTGCAATGCTTGCAAGGCTTAAGTGATGTGCATTACCGAGAGGGCCCAAAGATACCTCTCCGACTATCGGAGTGACAAATCCTAATCTCGAAATACGCCAACCCAATAAGTATCTTCGGAGACACCTGTAGAACACCTTTATAATCACCCAGTTACGTTATGACATTTGGTAGAGCACACAAAGTGTTCCTCCGGTAAACGGGAGTTGCATAATCTCATAGTCATAGGAACATGTATAAGTTATGAAGAAAGCAATAGCAACAAACTAAACGATCAAGTGCTATGCTAACAGAATGGGTCAAGTCAATCACATCATTCTCTAATGATGTGACCCCGTTAATCAAATGACAAATCATGTCTATGGCTAGGAAACTTAACCATCTTTGTTTCAACGAGCTAGTCAAGTAGAGGCATACTAGTGACATACTATTTGTCTTATGTATTCACACATGTATTATGTTTCCGGTTAATACAATTCTAGCATGAATAATAAACATTTATCATGATATAAGGAAATAAATAATAACTTAATTATTGCCTCTAGGGCATATTTCCTTCATGCCCTACCCCCTGGGCACGCCCCCTGCCTCATGGGCCCCTCGTGGCTCCCCTGACCAACTTATTTCGCCTATATATCCATATACCATAAAAACATCCGAGAACAAAAACATCGGGAGTTCCGCCACCAGAAGCCTCCATAGCCACCGAAAACCAATCTAGACCCGTTCCGGCACCCTGCCGGAGGGGGGAATTCCTCTCCAGTGGCTATCTTCATCATCCTGGCGCTCTCCATGACGAGGAGGGAGTAGTTCACCCTCGGGGCTGAGGGTATGTACCAGTAGCTACGTGTTTGATCTCTCTCTCTCTCGTGTTCTTTAGGTGGTACGATCTTGATGTATCGTGAGCTTTGCTATTATATTTGGATCTTATGATGTCCCCCCCCCCTCTACTCTCTTGTGATGAACTGAGTTTTCCCTTTGAAGTTATCTTATCGGATTGAGTCTTCAAGGATTTGAGAACACTTGATGTATGTCTTGCATGTCTTATCTATGGTGACAATGGGATATCACGTGATCCACTTGATGTATGTTTTGGTGATCAACTTGCGAGTTCCGCGACCTCGTGAACTTATGCATAGGGGTTGGCACACGTTTTCGTCTTGACTCTCCGGTAGAAACTTTGGGGCACTCTTTAAAGTTCTTTGTGTTGGTTGAATAGATGAATCTGAGATTGTGTGATGCATATCGTATAATCATACCCACGGATACTTGAGGTGACATTGGAGTATCTAGGTGACAATAGGGTTTTGGTTGATTTGTGTCTTAAGGTGTTATTCTAGTATGAACTCTATGATAGATTGAATGGAAAGAATAGCTTCGTGTTATTTTACTACAGACTCTTGAATAGATCGATCGGAAAGGATAACTTTGAGGTGGTTTCGTACCCTACCATAATCTCTTCGTTTGTTCTCCGCTATTAGTTACTTTGGAGTGACTCTTTGTTGCATGTTGAGGTATAGTTATATAATCCAATTATGTTATTATTGTTGAGAGGACTTGCACTAGTGAAAGTATGAACCCTAGGCCTTGTTTCAACACATTGCAATACCGTTTGTGCTCACTTTTATTATTAGTTACCTTGCTGTTTTTATATTTTCATATTACAAAAACCATTATCTACTATCCATATTTTACTTGTATCACCATCTCTTCGCCGAACTAGCACACATATACAATTTACCATTGTATTGGGTGTGTTGGGGACACAAGAGACTCTTTGTTATTTGGTTGCAGGGTTGCTTGAGAGAGACCATCTTCATCCTACGCCTCCCATGGATTGATAAACCTTAGGTCATCCACTTGAGGGAAATTTGCTATTGTCCTACAAACCTCTGCACATGCAGGCCCAACAACGTCTACAAGAAGAAGGTTGTGTAGTAGACATCAGGGCCCTAAGGGAGGATGGCGCCCAGCCCACTTAGGGGCTGGTTCCCTTCCACATACAGCCCATAGGGCCCTCCGGGGCATGTGGACCCCCAGAACCCCTTCAGTGGCCCCGGTACAATACCGGTAAACCTCCGAATACTTCCGATGACCATATGACAACTTCCCATGTATAAATCTTCACCTCCAGAACATTCTGGGACTCCTCGTGACGTCCAAGATCTCATACGGGACTCCGAACAACATTCGGTAACCACATACTATTTCCCATAACAACTCTAGCATCACCGAACCTCAAGTGTGTAGACCCTACGGGTTCGGGAACCAAGTAGACATGACCGAGACATCTCTTCGGCCAATAACCAATAGCAGGATATGGATACCCATGTTGTCTCCCACATGTTCCACGATGATCTCATTGAATGAACCATGATGTCGAGGATTCAATCAATCCCGTATACAATTCCCTTTGTCCATCGGCATGTTACTTGCCCGAGATTCGGTCGTCGGTATCCCAATACCTTGTTCAATCTCGTTATCGGCAAGTCTCTTTACTCGTTATGTAATGCATGATCCCTTGACTAACTCCTTAGTCACTCTGAGCTCATTATGATGATGCATTACCGAGTGGGCCCAGAGATACCTCTTCGTCATACGGAGTGACAAATCCCAGTCTCGATTCATGCCAACCCAACAGACACTTTCGGAGATACCCATAGTGCACCTTTATAGCCACCCAGTTATGTTTCAACGTTTGGCACACCCAAAGCATTCCTACAGTATCCGGGAGTTGCACAATCTCATGGTCTAAGGAAAAGATACTTGACATTAGAAAAGCTTTAGCATACGAACTACACGACCATGTGCTATGCTTAGGATTGGGTCTTGTCCATCACATCATTCTCCTAATGATGTGATCCCGTTATCAACAACATCCAATGTCCATGGTCAGGAAACCACGACCATCTATTGATCAACGAGATAGCTTACTAGGGACATATTACGATCTATGTATTCACACATGTATTATGGTTTCCGGTTAATACAATTATAGCATGAACAATAGACAATTACCATGAACAAAGAAATATAATAATACCACTTTATTATTGCCTCTAGGGCATATTTCCAATAGTCTCCCACTTGCACTAGAGTCAATAATCTAGTTACATTGTGATGAATCGAACACCCATGGAGTTCTGGTGTTGATCATGTTTTGCTCGTGGAAGAGGTTTAGTCAACGGATCTGTGACATTCAGATCCGTATGCACTTTACAAATATATATGTCTCCATCTTGAACATTTTCATGAATGGAGTTGAAGCGATGCTTGATATGCCTGGTCTTCTTGTGAATCATGGGCTCCTTGGCAAGGGCAATAGCTCTAGTGTTGTCACAAAAGAGAGTCATCGGGCCCGACGCATTGGGAATAACTCCTAGGTCGGTAATGAACTCCTTCATGCAGATTGCTTCATGTGCTGCCTCCGAGGCTGCCATGTACTCCGCTTCACATGTAGATCCCGCCACGACGCTTTGCTTGCAACTGCACCAGCTGACTGCCCCACCATTCAAAATATACACGTATCCGGTTTGTGACTTGGAGTCATCCAGATCTGTGTCGAAGCTAGCATCGACGTAACCCTTTACGACGAGATCTTCATCACCTCCATAAACGAGAAACATATCCTTAGTCCTTTCCAAGTACTTCAGGATATTCTTGACCGTTGTCCAGTGTTCCATGCCGGGATTACTTTGGTACCTTCCTACCAAACTTATGACAAGGTTCACATAAGGTCTGATACACATCATGTCATACATAATAGACCCTATGGTCGAGGCATAGGGGATGACACTCATCTTTTCTCTATATTCTGCCGTGGTCGGGCATTGAGCCGTGCTCAATCTCACACCTTGCAATACAGGCAAGAACCCCTTCTTGGACTGATCCATATTGAACTTCTTCAATATCTTGTCGAGGTATGTGCTTTGTGAAAGACCAATGAGGCGTCTCAATCTATCTCTATAGATCTTAAAGCCTAATATGTAAGCAGCTTCTCCAAGGTCCTTCATTGAAAAACACTTATTCAAGTAGGCCTTTATGTTTTCCAAGAATTCTATATCATTTTCCATCAATAGTATGTCATCCACATATAATATGAGAAATGCTACAGAGCTCCCACTCACTTTCTTGTAAACATAGGCTTCTCCATAAGCCTGTGTAAACCCAAACACTTTGATCATCTCATCAAAGTGAATGTTCCAACTCCGAGATGCTTGCACCAGCCCATAGATTGTGCGATGGAGCTTGCATACCTTGTTACCATTCTTAGGATCGACAAAACCTTCCGGCTGCATCATATACAATTCTTCCTTAAGGAAACCATTAAGGAATGCCGTTTTGACGTCCATATGCCATATCTCATAATCATAGAATGCGGCAATTGCTAACATGATTCGTATGGACTTCAGAGTTCTTGCCTATGTTGCAAGGTGTGAAGCTGAGTAAAAACTCAAAACCCGACCACAGCAGAAAATAGAAAGAGAATGAAAAGTCATTCCCTATGCCTCGGTCATAGGTTCTATAAAGTAGGGCTGGGCATAAAAACCGAGTAACCGAATACTGAACCGATACCGAAGAAACCAAATTTTCGGTTTTTGCTGTTGGTACAGTGAAAATCGGTTTTTACTTGTGAAAACCGAAATCAAATCACTCGGTTCGGTGGTAACCATATAACCGAAACAAAAAACTGAACTAGTCATTAGCAGGAATCTCCGCACGTCACGCATCCCGCCAAAGCCGCTAGCGGCTCGCCTGTCCACGTCTCCTGTGTACCACGTACGAATGGCCACGCGCGCCTGTCCGCATCTCGTCACAACATACTAGTACAAAGGCCCACGTGCAAGCTAATCCAGTCTAGGCATGGTCCTTGTACGTAATTTGCATGGCCCAAACGCATTAACTAATGCATCTGAAGGCACGTGGTGTGTGCATCGTCTTGTTTAGTCCCACATCGTGTAGCTAAGCTCAAGGGGACAGGGCGCTCGAGTATATAGTGAGCAGGGGGAGCGCTGAGGTGATGGACTCGCAGTTTTATAACCAAACATTCGGTATAAACTGAAAACCAAACCGAACTATCGGTTAACCGAATTTTCAGTTAGTTGTTTTTGGTGGTTATTTTCGGTTTTTAATATTGTAAACCGAAATTGAATAAAAACTGAACAATATAAACCGAATTTTCGGTTTCTACCGAATGCCCACCCCTACTATAAAGTATGCTATGTTGTTTACTAGTCCTATTGTATACCTTAGCATGATTCTTTAAAGGGAGTACAATAGTGATCTAGGAGTAGATCACTGGACAACGGTCAAAATTATCCTTAGAGGACTAAGGAAATATTTCTCGGTTATGGAGGTGATAAAAGAGTTCATCATAAAGAGTTACGTCGATGCAAGATTTTTACATTGATCTAGATGACTCTAAGTCTCGATCTGTATACATATTGAAAGTGGGAGCAATTAGCTAGAGTAGCTCCGTGCAGAGCATTGTAGACATAGAAATTTGCGAAATACATACGGATCTGAATGTTGCAGACCCGTAGACTAAACTTCTCTCACAAGCAAAACATGATCACTCTTTGGGCGTTAATCACATAGCGATGTGAACTAGATTATTGACTCTAGTAAACCCTTTGGGTATTAGTCACATGGAGATGTGAACTAATCACATAAAGATGTGAACTAGATTATTGACTCTAGTGCAAGTGGGAGACTGAAGAAATATGCCCTAGAGGCAATAATAAAGTTATTATTTATTTCCTTATATCATGATAAATGTTTATTATTCATGCTAGAATTGTATTAACCAGAAACTTAATACATGTGTGAATACATAGACAAACAGAGTGTCACTAGTATGCCTCTACTTGACTAGCTCGTTGATCAAAGATGGTTATGTTTCCTAACCATAGACATGAGTTGTTATTTGATAAACGGGATCACATCATTAGGAAAATGATGTGATTGACTTGACCCATTACGTTAGCTTAGGGCTTGATCGTTTTAGTTGACTGCTATTGCTTTCTTCATGACTTATACATGTTCCTATGACTATGAGATTATGCAACTCCCGATTACCAGAGGAACACTTTGTGTGATACCAAACGTCACAACGTAACTGGGTGATTATAAAGGTGCTCTACAGGTGTCTCCGATGGTACTTGTTGAGTTGGCATAGATCGAGATTAGGATTTTTCACTCCATTGTCGGAGAGGTATCTCTAGGCCCTCTCGGTAATGCACAGCACTATAAGCCTTGCAAGCAATGCAACTAATGAGTTAGTTGCGGGATGATGCATTACAGAAATGAGTAAAGAGACTTGCCGGTAACGAGATAGAACTAGGTATTGAGATATCGACGATCAAATCTCGGGCAAGTAACATACCGATGACAAAGGGAACAACGTATGTTGTTATGCGGTTTGACCGATAAAGATCTTTGTAGAATATGTAGGAGCCAATATGAACATCCAAGTTCCGCTATTGGTTATTGACCGGAGACGTGTCTCGGTCATGTCTACATAGTTATTGAACCCGTAGGGTCCGCACGCTTAACGTTCGGTGACGATCGGCATTATGAGTTTATGTGATTTGATGTACCTAAGGTAGTTCGGAGTCCCGGTTGAGATCGGGGACATGACGAGGAGTCTCGAAATGGTCGAGATGTAAAGATTGATATATTGGACGACTATATTCGGACATCGGAAAGGTTCCGAGTGATTCGGGTATTTTTTGGAGTACCGGGGAGTTACGGGAATACGGGGAAGAAGTATTGGGCCTCATGGGCCAAGTGATGGAAGAGAGGAGGTAGGGCGTACGGCCCCCCTAGCCCAATCCGAATTGGACTAGGGGTCCGGTCCCCCTTTCCTCCTTTCCCCCTCTCCTTCCTTCTCCCTCTCCTCCTTCCTTTCCTCCTCCTGGTAGGAGTAGGAAAGGGGAGTCCTACTCCTACTAGGAGGAGGACTCCTCCTCCTCGCGCGCCCTGCAAGGGCCGGCCAGCCTCCCCCCTTGCTCCTTTATATACGGGGGCAGGGGGCACCCTAGAACACACACGTTGATTGTTCTAAGCCGTGTGCGGTGCCCCCCTCCACCATAATCCACCTTGATCATATCGTAGCAGTGCTTAGGTGAAGCCCTGCGTCGGTAACAACATCATCACCGTCATCATGCCATCGTGCTGACGGAACTCTGCCGTGAAGCTCTGCTGGATCGAAGTTCGTGGGACGTCATCGAGCTGAATGTGTGCTGAACTCGGAGGTGTCGTGCGTTCCGTACTTGGATCGGTCGGATCGTGAAGACGTACGACTACATCAACCGCGTTCTCATAACGCTTCTGCTTACGGTCTACGAGGGTACGTGGACGATACTCTCCCCTCTCGTTGCTATGCATCACCATGATCTTGTGTGTGCGTAGGAAAATTTCAAAATTACTACGTTCCCCAACACTGTTGTATGTGAACGTAGAGCTTATCACACCCGGTCATCACGTGGTGTCTCGGCACGATGAACTTTGGCAACGGTGCATACTCAGGGAGAACACTTGTACCTTGAAATTTAGTGAGATATCATCTTATAATGCTACCGTCAATCAAGCAGAATAAGATGCATAAAGGATAAACATCACATGCAATCAATATAAGTGATATGATATGGCCATCATCATTTTGTGCCTGTGATCTCCATCTTCAAAGCACCGTCATGATCACCATCATCACCGGCTTGACACCTTGATCTCGATCGAAGCATCATTGTTGTCACGCCAACTATTGCCTCCATGACTATTGATACGTCTCCAACGTATCTATAATTTTTGATTGCTCCATGCTATATTATCTACTGTTTTGGACATTATTGGGCTTTATTATCCACTTTTATATTATTTTTGGGACTAACCTATTAACCGGAGGCCTAGCCTAGAATTGCTGTTTTTTTTGCCTATTTCAGGGTTTCGAAGAAAAGGAATATCAAATGGAGTCCAAATGGAATGAAACCTTCAGGAACGTGATTTTCTCACCGAACATGATCCAGGAGACTTGGACCCTACGTCAAGAAACAAAGGAGGAGGCCACGAGGTAGGGGGCGCGCCTACCCCCAGGCGCGCCCTCCACCCTCGTGGGCCCCCTGTTGCTCCATCGACATACTCCTTCCTCCTATATATACCTACGTACCCCCAAACGATCAAATACGGAGCCAAAACCCTAATTCCACCACCGCAACTTTTTGTATCCATGAGATCCCATCTTGGGGCCTGTTCCGGAGCTCCGCCGGAGGGGGTATCCATCACGGAGGGCTTCTACATCAACATCATAGCCCCTCCGATGAAGTGTGAGTAGTTCACCTCAAACCTACAGGTCCATAGTTATTAGCTAGATGGCTTCTTCTCTCTTTTCGGATCTCAATACAATGTTCTCCCCCTCTCTTGTGGAGATCTATTCGATGTAATCTTCTTTTTGCGTTGTGTTTGTTGAGACCGATGAATTGTGGGTTTATGATCAAGTCTATCTATGAACAATATTTGAATCTTCTCTGAATTCTTTTATGTATGATTGGTTATCTTTGCAAGTCTCTTCGAATTATCAGTTTGGTTTGGCCTACTAGATTGATCTTTCTTGCAATGGGAGAAGTGCTTAGCTTTGGGTTTAATCTTGCGGTGTCCTTTCCCAGTGACAGTAGGGGCAGCAAGGCACATATTGTATTGTTGCCATCGAGGATAACAAGATGTTTTTTTAATCATAATGCATGAATCTATCCCTCTACATCATGTCATCATGCTTAAGGCGTTACTCTGTTTTCATTAACTTAATATTCTAGATGCATGCTGGATAGAGGTCGATGAGTGGAGTAATAGTAGTAGATGCAGGCAGGAGTCGGTCTACTTGTCTCGGACGTGATGCCTATATACATGATCATACCTAGATATTCTCATAACTATGCTCAATTCTGTCAATTGCTCAACAGTAATTCGTTCACGCACCATAAAATACCTATGCTCTCGAGAGAAGCCACTAGTGAAACCTATGGCCCCCGGGTCTATGTTCATCATATTAATCTTCCAATACTTAGTTATTTCCTTTGCTTTTTTTACTTTGCTTTTATTTTACTTTGCATCTTTATCACAAAAATACCAAAAATATTATCTTATCATATCTATCAGATCTCACTCTTGTAAGTGACCGTGTAGGGATTGACAGCCCCTTATCGCGTTGGTTGCGAGGATTTATTTGTTTTGTGAAGGTACTGGGACTCGCGCGTAGCCTCCTACTGGATTGATACCTTGGTTCTCAAAAACTGAGGGAAATACTTATGCTACTTTGCTGCATCATCCCTTCCTCTTCGGGGAAAACCAACATAGTGATCAAGAGGTAGCAAGAAGGATTTCTGGCACCGTTGCCGGGGAGGTTCACGCAAGTCAAGTCAAGATCTGACTCCCGACAACGAGGCATTTCTGGCGCCGTTGCCGGGGAGTCTACGCAAAAGTCAATATACCAAATACCCATCACAATCCTTATCTCCCGCATTACATTATTTGCCATTTGCCTCTCGTTTTCCTCTCCCCCACTTCACCCTTGCCATTTTATTCGCCCTCTCTCTCTCTCTCTATCCTCCCTCTCTTTTTCCGTTCGCCTCTTTTCCATTTGCTTGTCGTTATGGTTAGTCCCTTATCTACTCCTTTGTCTCCCGAGTTTGAGGTTCTTCACTTCAAACTAAGGCAAGGAGAAAATTTAAAAGATGTTTGGTTTAGAATGATGGAATCCTATCGTAATTGTACCCTAGAGGTGAATTTTAGAATTTTGCTTTGCAACTTTACGTTGGACTAAATATGTCTCATAGACAACTTTTGGATTGCGTTGCCAAAGGCAATTTTATTGAAATTGATCCCAGTATTACGCATGAAATTATAGAAGGTATAGTAGGAAGTCTACCTCAACAAAAGGGGCCTCATCATACCCAAGAGGAAACGGAAGTTTTTGAGAAAATTTGCGAAGTAACCAAGATTTTACAAAAGTCTCTTGAACCTCTTAAAAGCATTAGCGGGAATCTCCACCGCATGAATATGTTGATTACCCTTTGCAATAAGCGCTTGGATTCATTAGATCTCAAAATTTCAGAATATGAAGGGAAACACAAAGAACCTCCTGGATTCGAGCTTGATTCCTCTAAAAAGTTGAAAACCAAATATGGCAATACCTAGATCTATCCTTTTTATGCCTAGCTAGGGGCGTTAAACGATAGCGCTTGTTGGGAGGCAACCCAATTTTATTTTTATTCCTTGTTGTTTGCTCCTGTTTAGTAATAAATAATTTATCTAGCATCTGTTTAGGTTGTGTTTTTTGTGTTTAATT
Source organism: Triticum aestivum (assembly GCF_018294505.1). Lineage (NCBI taxonomy): Eukaryota > Viridiplantae > Streptophyta > Magnoliopsida > Poales > Poaceae > Triticum > Triticum aestivum. The sequence continues at coordinate 638,165,448 of NC_057806.1, forward strand.
AGTGTTTGTGCCAAGTAGAACCGTTGGGAAGACTTGGGGAAAGTCTTGATATCTTGCTGTAAAAAACAGAAACTTTAGCGCTCATGAGAACTGCTGCCATTTTTATTTGGAAAGTGCTATTTAGTTAATTCTTTTTGCAGATGATTAATAGATAAATTCCTCACGTCCAGCAATTTATTTTAGAATTTTTGGGGTTCCATATCTTGCGCTAGCTACAGATTACTACAGACTGTTTTTGACAGATTCTGTTTTTCGTGTGTTGTTTGCTTATTTTGATGAATCTATGGCTAGTAAAATAGTTTATAAACCATATAGAAGTTGGAATACAGTAGGTTTAACATCAATATAAATAAAGAATGAGTTCATTACAATACCTTGAAGTGGTCTTTTGTTTTCTTTCGCTAACGGAGCTCACGAGATTTTCTACTTTAACTTTTGTGTTGTGAAGTTTTCAAGTTTTGGGTAAAGATTTGATGGATTATGGAACAAGGAGTGGCAAGAGCCTAAGCTTTGGTATGCCCATGGAACCCCCAAGATAATATAATAACACCTAAAAGCCAAAGCTTGGGGATGCCTCGGAAGGCATCCTCTCTTTCGTCTACTTCTATCGGTAACTTTACTTGGAGCTATATTTTTATTCAACACATGATATGTGTTTTGCTTGGAGTGTCTTGTATGATTTGAGTCTTTGATTTTTTGTTTACCACAATCATCCTTGCTGTACACACATTTTGAGAGAGCCGTACATGATTTGGAATTTGTTAGAATACTCTATGTGCTTCGCTTATATCATTTGAGTTATATAGTTTTGCTCTAGTACTTCACTTATATCTTTTAGAGCATGGTGGTGGATTTGTTTTATAGAAACTATTGATCTCTCATGCTTCACTTAGATTATTTTGAGAGTCTTAAATACCATGGTAATTTGCTTAAATAATCCTAATATGCTAGGTGTTCAAGATTAATAATTTTTTCTTATGAGTGTTTCGAATACTAAGAGAAGTTTGATGCTTGATGATTGTTTTGAGATATGGAGGTAATAATATCAAAGTCATGCTAGTTGAGTAGTTGTGTATTTGAGAAATGCTTGTGTTGAAGTTTGCAAGTCCTGTAGCATGCACGTATGGTAAATGTTATGTAACAAATTTGAAACATGAGGTGTTATTTGATTGTCCTCCTTATGAGTGGCGGTCGGGGACGAGCGATGGTCTTTTCCTACCAATCTATCCCCCTAGGAGCATGCGCGTAGTGCTTGGTTTTTGATGACTTGTAGATTTTTGCAATAAGTATGTGAGTTCTTTATGACTAATGCTGAGTACATGGATTATACGCACTCTCACCCTTCCATCATTGCTAGCCTCTTATGTACCGTGCATTGCCCTTTCTCACATTGAGAGTTGGTGCAAACTTCGCCGGTGCATACAAACCCCGTGATATGATACGCTCTTTCACACATAAACCTCCTTATATCTTCCTCAAAACAGCCACCATACCTACCTATTATGGCATTTCCATAGCCATTCCGAGATATATTGCCAGGCAACTTTCCACCATTCTGTTTATCATGACACATTCATCATTGTCATATTGCTTAGCATGATCATGTAGTTGACATCGTATTTGTGGCAAAGCCTGAAGGAAATATGCCCTAGAGGCAATAGTAAAGTTATTATTTATTTCCTTATATCATGATAAAAGTTTATTATTCATGCTAGAATTGTATTAACCGGAAACATAATACATGTGTGAATACATAGACAAACAGAGTGTCACTAGTATGCCTCTACTTGACTAGCTCGTTAATAAAAGATGGTTATGTTTCCTAAACATGGACAAAGAGTTGTTATTTGATTAATGGGATCACATCATTAGTTGAATGATCTGATTGACATGACCCATTCCATTAGCTTAGCACCCGATCGTTTAGTATGTTGCTATTGCTTTCTTCATGACTTATACATGTTCCTATGACTATGAGAATATGCAACTCCCGTTTGCCAGAGGAACACTTTGTGTGCTACCAAAGTCACAATGTAACTGGGTGATTATAAAGGAGCTCTACAGGTGTCTCCAAAGGTACATGTTGGGTTGGCGTATTTCGAGATTAGGATTTGTCACTCCGATTGTCGAAGAGGTATCTCTGGGCCCTCTCGGTAATGCACATCACTTAAGCCTTGCAAGCATTGCAACTAATGAGTTAGTTGCGGGATGAAGTATTACAGAACGAGTAAAGAGACTTGCCGGTAACGAGATTGAACTAGGTATAGGATACCGACGATCGAATCTCGGGCAAGTAACATACCGATGACAAAGGGAACAACGTATGTTGTTATGCGGTCTGACCGATAAAAGATCTTCGTAGAATATGTAGGAACCAATATGGGCATCCAGGTCCCGCTATTGGTTATTGACCGGAGACGTGTCTCGGTCATGTCTACATTGTTCTCGAACCCGTAGGGTCCGCACGCTTAAGGTTTCGATGACAGTTATATTGTGAGTTTGTGCATTTTGATGTACCGAAGGTTGTTCGGAGTCCCGGATGTGATCACGGACATGACGAGGAGTCTCGAAATGGTCGAGACATAAAGATTGATATATTGGAAGCCTATGTTTGGATATCGGAAGTGTTCCGGGTGAAATCGGGATTTTACCGGATTACCGGGAGGTTACCGGAACCCCCCCGGGAGGTATATGGGCCTTAGTGGAAGAGAGGAGAGGTGGCCAGAGATGGGCCGCGCGCCCCTCCCCCCTTGGACCGAATAGGAAAAGGAGAGGGGGCCGGCCCCCTTCCTCCCCTCTCTCCTCTTCCCCCCCCCCTCCGCGGATCCTATTCCAACTAGGAAAGGGGGGGAGTCCTACTCCCGGAGGGAGTAGGACTCCTCCTGGTGCGCCTCCTCTTGGCCGGCCGCCCCCCCTTTGAACCTTTATATACGGAGGCAAGAGGCACCCCTAAGGACATAAGTTGATCCACGTGATCATATTCTTAGCCGTGTTCGGTGCCCCCTTCCACCATAGCCCTCGATTATATTGTAGCGGTGCTTAGGCGAAGCCCTGCGACAGTAGTACATCAAGATCGTCACCACGTCGTCGTGCTGAGGGAACTCTTCCCTGACACTTTGCTGGATCGGAGTCTGGAGATCGTCATCGAGCTGAACGTGTGCTAGAACTCGGAGGTGCCATAGTTTCGGTGCTTGATCGGTCGGGCCGTGAAGACGTATGACTACATCAACCAAGTTAACGCTTCCGTTGTCGATCTACAAGGGTACGTAGATCACACTCTCCCCTCTCGTTGCTATGCATCATCATGATCTTGCGTGTGTGTAGGAAAATTTTGAAATTACTACGTTCCCCAACAGTGGCATCCGAGCCTAGGTTTTATATGTTGATGTTATATGCACGAGTAGAACACAAGTGAGTTGTGGGCGATATAAGTCGTACTGCTTACCAACATGTCATACTTTGGTTCGGCGGTATTGTTGGACGAAGCGGCCCGGACCGACATTACGCGTACGCTTACGCGAGACCGGTTCTCCCGACGTGCTTTGCACATAGGTGGCTTGCGGGTGACAGTTTCTCCAACTTTACTTGAACCGAGTGTGGCTACGCCCGGTCCTTGTGAAGGTTAAAACAGCACCAACTTGACAAACTATCGTTGTGGTTTTAATGCGTTGGTAAGATTGGTTCTTGCTTAAGCCCGTAGCAGCCACGTAAAACATGCAACAACAAAGTAGAGGACGTCTAACTTGTTTTTGCAGGGCATGTTGTGATGTGATATGGTCAAGACATGATGCTAAATTTTATTGTATGAGATGATCATGTTTTGTAACCGAGTTATCGGCAACTGACATGAGCCATATGGTTGTCGCTTTATTGTATGCAATGCAATCGCGCTGTAATGCTTTACTTTATCACTAAGCGGTAGCGATAGTCGTGGAAGCATAAGATTGGCGAGACGACAACGATGCTACGATGGAGATCAAGGTGTCGCGCCGGTGACGATGGTGATCATGACGGTGCTTCGCAGATGGAGATCACAAGCACAAGATGATGATGGCCATATCATATCACTTATATTGATTGCATGTGATGTTTATCTTTTATGCATCTTATCTTGCTTTGATTGACGGTAGCATTATAAGATGATCTCTCACAAATTATAAAGAAGTGTTCTCCCTGAGTATGCACCGTTGCGAAAGTTCTTCATGCTGAGACACCACGTGATTATCGGGTGTGATAAGCTCTACGTTCAAATACAACGGGTGCAAAACAGTTGCACATGCGGAATACTCAGGTTATACTTGACGAGCCAAGCATATACAGATATGGCCTCGGAACACGGAGACCGAAAGGTTGAGCGTGAATCATATAGTAGATATGATCAACATAGTGATGTTCACCAATGAAACTACTCCATCTCACGTGATGATCGGACATGGTTTAGTTGATTTGGATCACGTAATCACTTAGAGGATTAGAGGGATGTCTATCTAAGTGGGAGTTCTTTAAGTAATATGATTAATTGAACCTAAATTTATCATGAACTTAGTACCTGATAGGATCTTGCTTGTTTATGTATGATTGTAGATAAATGGCCTGTGTTGTTGTTCCGTTGAATTTTAATGCGTTCCTTGAGAAAGCAAAGTTGAAAGATGATGGTAGCAATTACACGGACTGGGTCTGTAACTTGAGGATTATCCTCATTGCTGCACAGAAGAATTATGTCCTGGAAGCACCGCTGGGTGCCAGGCCTGCTGCTGGAGCAACACCAGATGTTATGAACGTTTGGCAGAGCAAAGCTGATGACTACTCGATAGTTCAGTGCGCCATGCTTTACGGCTTAGAACCGGGACTTCAACGACATTTTGAACGTCATGGAGCATATGAGATGTTCCAGGAGTTGAAGTTAATATTTCAAGCAAATGCCCGGATTGAGAGATATGAAGTCTCCAATAAGTTCTATAGCTGCAAGATGGAGGAGAACAGTTCTGTCAGTGAGCATATACTCAAAATGTTTGGGTATAATAATCACTTGATTCAAATGGGAGTTAATCTTCCAGATGATTGCGTCATTGACAGAATTCTCCAATCACTGCCACCAAGCTACAAGAGCTTCGTGATGAACTATAATGTGCAAGAGATGAATAAGACTATTCCCGAGCTCTACGCAATGCTGAAAGCTGCGGAGGTAGAAATCAAGAAAGAGCATCAAGTGTTGATGGTCAACAAGACCACTAGTTTCAAGAAAAAGGGCAAAGGGAAGAAGAAGGGGAACTTCAAGAAGAACAGCAAGCAAGTTGCTGCTCAAGAGAAGAAACCCAAGTCTGGACCTAAGCCTGAAACTGAGTGCTTCTACTGCAAGCAGACTGGTCACTGGAAGCAGAACTGCCCCAAGTATTTGGCGGATAAGAAGGATGGCAAGGTGAACAAAGGTATATGTGATATACATGTTATTGATGTGTACCTTACTAATGCTCGCAGTAGCACCTGGGTATTTGATACTGGTTCTGTTGCTAATATTTGCAACTCGAAATAGGGACTACGAATTAAGCGAAGATTGGCTAAGGACGAGGTGACGATGCGCGTGGGAAACGGTTCCAAAGTCGATGTGATCACGGTCGGCACGCTACCTCTACATCTACCTTCGGGATTAATATTAGACATAAATAATTGTTGTTTGGTGCCAGCGTTAAGAATGAACATTATATCTGGATCTTGTTTGATGCGAGACGGTTATTCATTTAAATCAGAGAATAATGATTGTTATATTTATATGAGTAATATCTTTTATGGTCATGCACCCTTGAAGAGTGGTCTATTCTTATTGAATCTCGATAGTAGTAACACACATATTCATAATGTTGAAGCCAAAAGATGCAGAGTTGATAATGATAGTGCAACTTATTTGTGGCACTGCCGTTTAGGTCATATCGGTGTAAAGTGCATGAAGAAACTCCATACTGATGGACTTTTGGAACCACTTGATTATGAATCACTTGGTACTTGCGAACCGTGCCTCATGGGCAAGATGACTAAAACGTCGTTCTCCGGTTCTATGGAGAGAGCAACAGATTTGTTGGAAATTATACATACTGATGTATGTGGTCCGATGAATATTGAGGCTCGTGGCGGATATCGTTATTTTCTCACCTTCACAGATGACTTAAGTAGATATGGATATATCTACTTAATGAAACATAAGTCTGAAACGTTTGAAAAGTTCAAAGAATTTCAGAGTGAAGTTGAAAATCATCGTAACAAGAAAATAAAGTTTCTACGATCTGATCGTGGAGGAGAATATTTGAGTTACGAGTTTGGTGTACATTTGAAACAATGCGGAATAGTTTCGCAACTCACGCCACCCGGAACACCACAACGTAATGGTGTGTCCGAATGTCGTAATCGTACTTTACTAGATATGGTGCGATCTATGATGTCTCTTACTGATTTACCGCTATCGTTTTGGGGTTATGCTTTGGAGACGGCCGCATTCACGTTAAATAGGGCACCATCAAAATCCGTTGAGACGACGCCTTATGAACTATGGTTTGGCAAGAAACCAAAGTTGTCGTTTCTGAAAGTTTGGGGTTGCGATGATGATGTGAAAAAGCTTCAACCTGATAAGCTCGAACCCAAATCGGAGAAATGTGTCTTCATAGGATATCCAAAGGAGACTATTGGATACACCTTCTATCACAGATCCGAAGGCAAGACTTTTGTTGCTAAGTTCGGAAACTTTCTGGAGAAGGAGTTTCTCTCGAAAGAAGTGAGTGGGAGGAAAGTAGAACTTGACAAGGTAACTGTACCTGCTCCCTTATTGGAAAGTAGTGCATCACAGAAAACCGTTTCTGTGACACCTACACCAATTAGTGAGGAAGCTAATGATAATGATCATGAAACTTCAGAACAAGATACTACTGAACCTCGTAGATCAACCAGAGTGAGATCCGCGCCAGAGTGGTACGGTAATCCAGTTCTAGAAGCCATGCTACTAGATCATGATGAACCTACGAACTATGAAGAAGCGATGGTGAGCCCAGATTCCGCAAAATGGCTTGAAGCCATGAAATCTGAGATGGGATCCATGTATGAGAACAAAGTGTGGACTTTGGTTGACTTGCCCAATGATCGGCAAGCAATTGAGAATAAATGGATATTCAAGAAGAAGACTGACGCCGACGGTAATATTACTGTCTACAAACCTCGACTTGTCGCAAAAGGGTTTCGGCAAGTTCAAGGGGTTGACTACGATGAGACCTTCTCACCCGTAGCAATGCTTAAGTCTGCCCGAATCATGTTAGCAATTGCCGCATTTTATGATTATGAAATTTGGCAGATGGATGTCAAAACTGCATTCCTGAATGGATTTCTGGAAGAAGAGTTGTATATGATGCAACCGGAAGGTTTTGTAGATCCAAAGGGAGCTAACAAAGTGTGCAAGCTCCAGCGATCCATTTATGGACTGGTGCAAGCCTCTCGGAGCTGGAATAAACGCTTTGATAGTGTGATCAAAGCATTTGGTTTTATACAGACTTTTGGAGAAGCCTGTATTTACAAAAAAGTGAGTGGGAGCTCTGTAGCATTTCTGATATTATATGTGGATGACATATTACTGATTGGAAATGATATAGAATTTCTGGATAGCATAAAGGGATACTTGAATAAGAGTTTTTCAATGAAAGACCTCGGTGAAGCTGCTTACATATTAGGCATAAAGATCTATAGAGATAGATCAAGACGTTTAATTGGACTTTCACAAAGCACATACCTTGACAAGATTTTGAAGAAGTTCAAAATGGATCAAGCAAAGAAAGTGTTCTTGCCTGTGTTACAAGGTGTGAAGTTGAGTCAGACTCAATGCCCGACCACTGCAGAAGATAGAGAGAAAATGAAATATGTTCCCTATGCTTCAGCCACAGGCTCTATCATGTATGCAATGCTGTGTACCAGACCTGATGTGTGCCTTGCTATAAGTCTAGCAGGGAGGTACCAAAGTAATCCAGGAGTGGATCACTGGACAGCGGTCAAGAACATCCTGAAGTACCTGAAAAGGACTAAGGATATGTTTCTCGTATATGGAGGTGACAAAGAGCTCATCGTAAACAGTTACGTTGATGCAAGCTTTGACACTGATCCGGACGATTCTAAATCGCAAACCGGATACGTGTTTACATTAAACGGTGGAGCTGTCAGTTGGTGCAGTTCTAAACAAAGCGTCATGGCGGGATCTACATGTGAAGCGGAATACATAGCTGCTTCGGAAGCAGCAAATGAAGGAGTCTGGATGAAGGAGTTCATATCCGATCTAGGTGTCATACCTAGTGCATCGGGTCCAATGAAAATCTTTTGTGACAATACTGGTGCAATTGCCTTGGCGAACGAATCCATATTTCACAAGAGAACCAAGCACATCAAGAGACGCTTCAATTCCATCCGGGATCTAGTCCAGGTGGGAGACATAGAGATTTGCAAGATACATACGGATCTGAATGTTGCAGACCCGTTGACTAAGCCTCTTCCACGAGCAAAACATGATCAGCACCAAGGCTCCATGGGTGTTAGAATCATTACTGTGTAATCTAGATTATTGACTCTAGTGCAAGTGGGAGACTGAAGGAAATATGCCCTAGAGGCAATAATAAAGTTCTTATTTATTTCCTTATATCATGATAAAAGTTTATTATTCATGCTAGAATTGTATTAACCGGAAACATAATACATGTGTGAATACATAGACAAACAGAGTGTCACTAGTATGCCTCTACTTGACTAGCTCGTTAATCAAAGATGGTTATGTTTCCTAACCATGGACAAAGAGTTGTTATTTGATTAACGGGATCACATCATTAGTTGAATGATCTGATTGACATGACCCATTCCATTAGCTTAGCACCCGATCGTTTAGTATGTTTCTATTGCTTTCTTCATGACTTATACATGTTCCTATGACTATGAGATTATGCAACTCCCGTTTGCCAGAGGAACACTTTGTGTGCTACCAAACGTCACAACATAACTGGGTGATTATAAAGGAGCTCTGCAGGTGTCTCCAAAGGTACATGTTGGGTCGGCGTATTTCGAGATTAGGATTTGTCACTCCGATTGTCGGAGAGGTATCTCTGGGCCCTCTCGGTAATGCACATCACTTAAGCCTTGCAAGCATTGCAACTAATGAGTTAGTTGTGGGATGAAGTATTACAGAACGAGTAAAGAGACTTGCCAGTAATGAGATTGAACTAGGTATAGGATACTGACGATCGAATCTCGGGCAAGTAACATACCGATGACAAAGGGAACAACGTATGTTGTTATGCGGTCTGACCGATAAAAGATCTTCGTAGAATATGTAGGAACCAATATGGGCATCCAGGTCCCGCTATTGGTTATTGACCGGAGACGTGTCTCGGTCATGTCTACATTCTTCTCGAACCCGTAGGGTCCGCACGCTTAAGGTTTCGATGACAGTTATATTATGAGTCTATGCATTTTGATGTACCGAAGGTTGTTCAGAGTCCTGGATTTTATCACGGACATGACGAGGAGTCTCGAAATGGTCAAGACATAAAGATTGATATATTGGAAGCCTATGTTTGGATATCGGAAGTGTTCCGGGTGAAATCGGGATTTTACCGGATTACCGGGAGGTTACCAGAACCCCCCGGGAGGTATATGGGCCTTAGTGGGCCTTAGTGGAAGAGAGGAGAGGTGCCCAGAGATGGGCCGCACGCCCCTCCCCCCCTTGGTCCGAATAGGACAAGGAGAGGGGGCCGGCCCCCCTTCCTCCTCTCTCTCCTCTTTCCCCCACTCCGGGAATCCTATTCCAACTAGGAAAGGGGGGAGTCCTACTCCCGGAGGGAGTAGGACTCCTCCTGGCGCGCCTCCTCTTGGCCGCCCCCCCCCTTTGAACCTTTATATACGGAGGCAAGAGGCACCCCTAAGGACATAAGTTGATCCACATGATCATATTCTTAGCCGTGTCCGGTGCCCCCTTCCACCATAGCCCTCGATTATATTGTAGCGGTGCTTAGGCGAAGCCCTGCGACAGTAGTACATCAAGATCGTCACCACGCCGTCGTGCTGACGGAACTCTTCCCCGACACTTTGCTGGATCGGAGTCCGGAGATCGTCATCGAGCTGAACGTGTGCTAGAACTCGGAGGTGCCGTAGTTTCGGTGCTTGATCGGTCGGGCCGTGAAGACGTACGACTACATCAACCAAGTTAACTCTTCCGTTGTCGATCTACAAGGGTACGTAGATCACACTCTCCCCTCTCGTTGCTATGCATCATCATGATCTTGCATGTGCATAGGAAAATTTTGAAATTACTACGTTCCCCAACAAAGCAACCGTTCATAATTCTTTCATACATGTCACTCTTGGTTCATTGCATATCCCAATACACCGCCGGAGGCATTCATATAGAGTCATATCGTGTTCTAAGTATCGAGTTGTAATTCTTGAGTTGTAAATAAGTAGAAGTGTGATGACCATCATTCATAGAGCATTGTCCTAAGAATAAAGAGAAAGGCCAAATAAAAAAGGAAGGCCAAGAATATATATAAAAGGGACAATGCTACTATCCTTTGCCACACTTGTGCTTCAAAGTAGCACCATGATCTTCATTATAGAGAGTCCCTTGTTTTGTCACTTTCATATACTAGTGGGAATTTTTCATTATAGAACTTGGCTTGTGTATTCCAACAATGGGCCTCCTCAAGTGCCCTAGGTCTTCGTGAGCAAGCAAGTTGGATGCACACTCACTTAGTTTATTTTGTTGAGCTTTCATACATTTATAGCTCTAGTGCATCCGTTGCATGGCAATCCCTACTCCTTGCATTAACATCAATCGTTGGGCATCTCCATAGCCCATCGATTAGCCTCGTTGATGTGAGACTTTCTCCTTTTTGTCTTCTCCACATAACCCCCTCATTATATTCTATTCCACCCATAGTGCTATGTCCATGGCTCGCGCTCATATATTGCGTGAAGGTTTATAGGTTTGAGATTACTAAGTATGAAACAATTGCTTGGCTTGTCATCGAGGTTGTGCATGATGAGAGCATTCTTGTGTGATGAAAATGGAGCATGACTAAACTATATGATTTTGTAGGGATGAACTTTCTTTGGCCATGTTATTTTGAGAAGACATAATTGCTTAGTTAGTATGCTTGAAGTATTATTATTTTTATGTCAATATGAACTTTTGTCTTGAATCTTTCGGATCTGAATATTCATACCAAAATTAAGAATAATTACATTAAAATTATGCCAAGTAGCACTCCGCATCAAAAATTCTGTTTTTATCATTTACCTACTCGAGGACGAGCAGGAATTAAGCTTGGGGGATGCTTGATACGTATCCAACGTATCTATAATTTTTGATTGCTCCATGCTATATTATCTACTGTTTTGGACATTATTGGGCTTTATTATCCACTTTTATATTATTTTTGGGACTAACCTATTAACCGGAGGCCCAACCCAGAATTGCTGTTTTTTTGCCTATTTCAGGGTTTCGAAGAAAAGGAATATCAAACAGAGTCCAAACGGAATGAAACCTTCGGGAACGTGATTTTCTCACCGAACATGATCCAGGAGACTTGGGCCCTATGTCAAGAAACAAAGGAGGAGGCCACGAGGTAGGGGGGCGCCTACCCCCCAGGCGCACCCTCCACCCTCATGGGCCCCATGTTGCTCCACTGGCGTACTCCTTCCTCCTATATATACCTATGTACCCCCAAATGATCAGATACGGAGCCAAAACCCTAATTCCACCATCGAAACTTTTTGTATCCACGAGATCTCATCTTGGGGCCTATTCCGAAGCTCCGCCGGAGGGGGTATCCATCACGGAGGGCTTCTACATCAACATCATAGCCCCTCCGATGAAGTGTGAGTAGTTCACCTCAGACCTACGGGTCCATAGTTATTAGCTAGATGGCTTCTTCTCTCTTTTTGGATCTCAATACAATGTTCTCCCCCTCTCTTGTGGAGATCTATTCGATGTAATCTTCTTTTTGCGGTGTGTTTGTTGAGACCGATGAATTGTGGGTTTATTATCAAGTCTATCTATGAACAATATTTGAATCTTCTCTGAATTCTTTTATGTATGATTGGTTATCTTTGCAAGTCTCTTCGAATTATCAGTTTGGTTTGGCCTACTAGATTGATCTTTCTTGCAATGGGAGAAGTGCTTAGCTCTGGGTTCAATCTTGCGGTGTCCTTTCCCAATGACAGTAGGGGCAGCAAGGCACATATTGTATTGTTGCCATCGAGGATAACAAGATGTTTTTTAATCATAATGCATGAATCTATCCCTCTACATCATGTCATCGTGCTTAAGGCGTTACTCTGTTTTCATTAACTTAATATTCTAGATGCATGCTGGATAGCGGTCGATGAGTGGAGTAATAGTAGTAGCTGCAGGCAGGAGTCGGTCTACTTGTCTCGGACGTGATGCCTATATACATGATCATACCTAGATATTCTCATAACTATGCTCAATTATGTCAATTGCTCAACAGTAATTCATTCACCCACCGTAAAATACCTATGCTCTCGAGAGAAGCCACTAGTGAAACCTATGGCCCCGGGTCTATCTTCATCATATTAATCTTCCAATACTTAGTTATTTCCTTTGCTTTTTACTTTGCTTTTATTTTACTTTGCATCTTTATCACAAAAATACCAAAAATATTATCTTATCATATCTATCAGATCTCACTCTCGTAAGTGGTCGTGTAGGGATTGACAACCCCTTATCGCGTTGGTTGCGAGGATTTATTTGTTTTGTGCAGGTACGAGGGACTCGCGCGTAGCCTCCTACTGGATTGATACCTTGGTTCTCAAAAACTGAGGGAAATACTTACGCTACTTTGCTGGATCATCCCTTCCTCTTCGGGGAAAACCAGCGCAGTGGTCAAGAGGTAGCAACTATCACTGCCGCTTAGTGATAAAATAAAGCAATTCCATGGCGATTGAATTTCATACAATAAAGTGACAACCATATGGCTCCTGCCAGTTGCCGCTAACTGTGTTACAAAACATGATCATCTCATACAATAAAACTTAGCATCATGTCTTGACCATATCACATCACAACATGCCCTGCAAAAACAAGTTAGACGTCCTCTACTTTGTTGTTGCAAGTTTTACGTGGCTGCTATAGGCTAAGCAAGAACTATTCTTACCTACGCATCAAAACCACACTGATATTTCGTCAAGTTAGTGTTGTTTTAACCTTCAACAAGGACCGGGCGTAGTCACACTCGGTACTAATGTTGGAGAAACTAACACCCTCCAGCCACCTGTGCACGAAGCACGTCGATAGAACCAGTCTCGGGTAAGCGTACGCGTAATGTCGATCCGAGCCGCTTCATCCAACAATACCGCCGAACCAAAGTATGACATGCTGGTAAGCAGTATGACTTGTATCGCCCACAACTCACTTGCGTTCTACTCGTGCATATAACATCTACACATATACCTGGCTCGAATGCCACTGTTGAGGAACGTAGTAATTTCAAAAAAAAATCCTACGCACACGCAAGATCATGATGATGCACAACAACGAGAGGGGAGGGTATCGTCTACGTACCCTCGTAGACCATAAGCGGAAGCGTTATGAGAACGCGGTTGATGTAGTCGTACGTCTTCACGATCCGACCGATCCAAGTACCGAATGCATGCCACCTCCGAGTTCAGCACACGTTCATCTCGATGACGTCCCACGAACTTTGATCCAGCAGAGCTTCACGGTAGAGTTCTGTCAGCACGACGGCACGATGATAGTGATGATGTTGCTACCGACGCACGGCTTCTCCTAAGCACCGCTACGATATGATCAAGGTGGATTATGATGGAGGGGGGCACCGCACATGACTTGGAACAATCAACTTGTGTGTCCTGGGGTGTCCCCCTACCCCCGTATATAAAGGAGCAAGGGGGAAGGCCAGCCGGCCCTTGCAGGGCGCGCCAGGAGGAGGAGTTCTCCTCCTAGTAGGAGTAGGACTCCCCTTTCCTACTCCTACTAGGAGGGGGAAAGGAAGGAGGAGAGGGAGAAGGAAGGAGAGGGAGGAAAGGAGGAAAGGGGGGCCGGCCCCCTAGTCCAATTCGGTTTGGGCTAGGGGGGCCGCGCACCCTGCCTCCTCTCTTCCACCACTTGGCCCATGAGGCCCAATACTTCTTCCCCGTATTCCCATAACTCCCCGGTACTCTGAAAAATACCCGAATCACTTGAAACCTTTCCAATGTCCGAATATAGTCGTCCAATATATCAATCTTTACGTCTCGACCATTTCGAGACTCCTCGTCATGTCCCCGATCTCATCCGGGACTCCGAACTACCTTCGGTACATCAAATCACATAAACTCACAATACCGATCGTCACCGAACGTTAACCGTGCGGACCCTACGGGTTTCAGAACTATGTAGACATGACCGAGACACGTCTCTGGTCAATAACCAATAGCGGAACCTGGATATTCATATTGGCTCCTACATATTCTACAGAGATCTTTATCGGTCAAACCGCATAACAACATACGTTGTTCCCTTTGTCATCGGTATGTTACTTGCCCGAGATTCGATCGTCGGTATCTCTATACCTAGTTCAATCTCGTTACCAGCAAGTCATTTTACTTGTTTCCGTAATGCATCATCCTGCAACTAACTCATTAGTTGCATTGCTTGCAAGGCTTATAATGATGTGCATTACCGACAGGGCCCAGAGATACCTCTCCGACAATCGGAGTGACAAATCCTAATCTCGATCTATGCCAACTCAACAAGTACCATCGGAGACACATGTAGAGCACCTTTATAATCACCGTTGTGACGTTTAGTAGCACACAAAGTGTTCCTCCGGTAATCGGGAGTTGCATAATCTCATAGTCATAGGAACATGTATAAGTCATGAAGAAAGCAGTAGCAGTAAACTAAAACGATCAAGTGCTAAGCTAACGGAATGGGTCAAGTCAATCACATCATTCTCCTAATGATGTGATCCCGTTTATCAAATGACAACTCATGTCTATGGTTAAGAAACATAACCATCTTTGATTAACGAGCTAGTCAAGTAGAGGCATACTAGTGACACTCTGTTTGTCTATGTATTCACACATGTATTATGTTTTCGGTTAATACAATTCTAGCATGAATAATAAACATTTATCATGAAATAAGGAAATAAATAATAACTTTATTATTGCCTCTAGGGCATATTTCCTTCACCTACTCCTACTAGGAGTAGGTTCCCCCCCTTTCCTAGTCCAACTAGGAGGGGGAGGAAAGGGAAGAGGGAGAGAAGGAAAGGGGAGGCCCTCCCAATTCAGATTGGGCTTGGGGGCATGCCCCTCCACTTGGACGCCTCCTCATCTCTTACACTAAAGCCCATGAAGGCCCATTAACCCCCCGGGGGGTTTTGATAACCCTCGGTACTCCCGAAAATGCCCGAACCTATCTGAAACCTTTTCGGTGTCCAAACATAACCTTCCAATATATCAATCTTCATGTCTCGACCATTTCGAGACTCCTCGTCATGCCCGTTATCACATCTGGGACTCCTAACAACCTTCGGTACATCAAATCACATAACTCACAATACATATCGTCATCGAACGTTAAGCGTGCGGACCCTACGGGTTCAAGAACTATGTAGACATGACCGAGACTCATCTCCGGTCAATAACCAATAGCGGAACCTGGATGCTCATATTGGTTCCTACATATTCTACGAAGATCTTTATCGGTCAAACCGCATCACAACATACGTTGTTCCCTTTGTCATTGGTATGTTACTTGCCCGAGATTCGATCGTCGGTATCATCATTCCTAGTTCAATCTCGTTACCGGCAAGTCTCTTTACTCGTTCCGTAATGCATCATACCTCAACTAACTCATTAGTTACATTGCTTGCAAGGCTTATAGTGATGTGCATTACCGAGAGGGCCTAGAGATACCTCTCCGACAATGGGAATGACAAATCCTAATCTCTATCTATGCCAACTTAACAAACACCACCAGAGACACCTGTAGAGCATCTTTATGATCACCCAGTTACATTGTGATGTTTGATAGCACACTAAGTGTTCCTCCGGTATTTGGGAGTTGCATAATCTCATAGTCATAGGAACATGTATAAGTCATGAAGAAAGCAGTAGCAGTAAACTAAAACGATCAAGTGCTAAGCTAACGGAATGGGTCAAGTCAATCACATCATTCTCCTAATGATGTGATCCCGTTTATCAAATGACAACTCATGTCTATGGTTAAGAAACATAACCATCTTTGATTAACGAGCTAGTCAAGTAGAGGCATACTAGTGACACTCTGTTTGTCTATGTATTCACACATGTATTATGTTTCCGGTTAATACAATTCTAGCATGAATAATAAACATTTATCATGAAATAAGGAAATAAATAATAACTTTATTATTGCCTCTAGGGCATATTTCCTTCACCTACTCCTACTAGGAGTAGGTTCCCCCCCCTTTCCTAGTCCAACTAGGAGGGGGAGGAAAGGGAAGAGGGAGAGATGGAAAGGGGAGGCCCTCCCAATTCAGATTGGGCTTGGGGGCATGCCCCTCCACTTGGACGCCTCCTCATCTCTTACACTAAAGCCCATGAAGGCCCATTAACCCCCCGGGGGGTTTTTATAACCCTCGGTACTCCCGAAAATGCCCGAACCTATCTGAAACCTTTTCGGTGTCCAAACATAACCTTCCAATATATCAATCTTCATGTCTCGACCATTTCGAGACTCCTCGTCATGCCCGTTATCACATCTGGGACTCCTAACAACCTTCGGTACATCAAATCACATAACTCACAATACATATCGTCATCAAACGTTAAGCGTGCGGACCCTACGGGTTCAAGAACTATGTAGACATGACCGAGACTCATCTCCGGTCAATAACCAATAGCGGAACCTGGATGCTCATATTGGTTCCTACATATTCTATGAAGATCTTTATCGGTCAAACCGCATCACAACATACGTTGTTCCCTTTGTCATTGGTATGTTACTTGCCCGAGATTCGATCGTCGGTATCATCATTCCTAGTTCAATCTCGTTACCGGCAAGTCTCTTTACTCGTTCCGTAATGCATCATCCCTCAACTAACTCATTAGTTACATTGCTTGCAAGGCTTATAGTGATGTGCATTACCGAGAGGGCCTAGAGATACCTCTCCGACAATCGGAATGACAAATCCTAATCTCTATCTATGCCAACTCAACAAACACCACCAGAGACACCTGTAGAGCATCTTTATGATCACCCAGTTACATTGTGATGTTTGATAGCACACTAAGTGTTCCTCCGGTATTTGGGAGTTGCATAATCTCATAGTCATAGGAACATGTATAAGTCATGAAGAAAGCAATAGCAATAAACTAAACGATCATAGTGCTAAGCTAATGGATGGGTCATGTCAATCACATCATTCTCTAATGATGTGATCCCGTTCATTTGATCAAATGATAACTCATGTCCATGGCTAGGAAACTTAACCATCTTTGATTAACGAGCTAGTCAAGTAGAGGCATACTAGTGACACTCTGTTTGTCTATGTATTCACACATGTACTAAGTTTCCGATTAATACGATTCTAGCATGAATAATAAACATTTACCATGATATAAGGAAATATAAATAACAACTTTATTATTGCCTCTAGGGCATATTTCCTTCAATGATGTGACCGGGATTCTGTCCGTCAATGGCTTAGTTCACATCCTTCTACTTTGGGAAATCATGATTACCATTGACCTCGATCCGGTGCAAATTGATACTCCTATTTGGAGAAGGAATAGTGCTGGTACCTACACCTCATCATCCACTCATGTTATGCTTTGGCAGGTGAGCTGTAACGCCCGGGTAATTAAGCTACAGTAATCCCACGCTAATGATGTCACGTCACCACAGTTATTGTTGTTAACCTTGCGATGATTCGAAACCGTTTCAAATTAATGACAAAATAAAAAAATTTCAAAAATTAAAACAAAAATGTTCGGGAGGTGCCATATTTTGCATATGTAATTATGGTGTAATAAACACATTTTTATGAAATGCCTAAATATTTTAAAATGAATTAAAACAGAAAAGAAAATAAATAAAAAGAAAACAAAAACAAAAACTAAAATAAAAATAAAAGAGGCAGGCCCCTCCTCCCCACTTGGCCTCTTGGCCCAGTCGGCTCAGCCGACCAGGCCGGCCCAACCGGCCCCACTCCCCTTATCCTTCCTCCACTCCCCCACTCTCCCACCGACACTCCCCACTCCCCCCTCTCACAAAATATCCCCCTCCCCCTCTCTCCCGATTGGATCGGGAGGAGACCGCCGCCCCGCGCCAGGACGTCGCCCGGAGCCCGTGCCGCTACCTCGCCAGCCTGCCTCCACTTCCTCGCCGGCCTGCTTCCTCCCCCCGTCGCCCGAACGTCGCCGTCGACCACCCCGAGCCCCTCTGCCCAGACCCTACGGCCCCAATGAGCCTCGCCCATCTCCCCTTTGCCTCCCTGTGGCACACCGCATCGCTGCACCTGAGCTCATGCACGCTCCACCGCGCCCTTCGCGCCATGCGCGTCCTGCGCCCGCGCTCGTGGCGCCCCGCCCACGCGAACCCCGCCCCGCTCGCCAGCCCCGCTTGCTGCCTTGCTGCAGCTGCTGCTGTACGCCGCCGCCACCTGCATGCTGCTTCTCCTGCGCACGGCACGCCGCGCCTCTTCTTCCTCCCCGCAGCATCGTCCACACGGCCCCATCCGCTCCCTTCTCCCCTGCCCGCACTTGCCCGCGGCCACTGCCCTTTGCCTCCTCCGCGCGCACGCGTCCCGCCGAACGCCGCCGTCCCTGTCCCCGCTTCGCCGCGACGCTTTCCGAGCGCCGTCACCACACCCGCCATCCACCCCGCGCGCGCTCGCCGCCGCACCGTCCAGTGGCTTCCCCTGCCACCCTGCTCTGCTTCGTTCCCTCATGCGCCGCTCCTCGCCTTGCCGCACCAGCCACACGGCCCCGCAACGACCCCCATCGCTCCTCCCCGATGTCGCCTCTCCACCGGCCACGGCCAGCGCGCCCCGCTCCGGCCATGGCCCCGCCGTGGCCACCGCTCCCCTGCTCCGGGGATATTTTTCCGGATGTTTTTCCCCCTTCACCGGTACCACCTCATACCGTGTTAGGGCATCCCTAGCACTGATACTTGTCATGTCATGCATCTCTATGCATCTGTTTGCTTAATATTTATTGTTTCTCCCCCCTCTTCTCTCGCTATACACCGAGACCGACGCCACTGCTACCCAGTACGACTACGGTGTTGACGACCCCTCTCTCTTGCCAGAGCAACCATGCAAGCCCCCCCTGATCACCAGATATCGCCTACTCTTCTCTATACTGCTTGCATTAGAGTAGTGTAGCATGTTACTGCTTTCCGTTAATCCTATTCTGATGCATAGCCTGTCATTGTTGCTACAGCTGTTGATACCTTACCTGCAATCCTAAATGCTTAGTATAGGATGCTAGTTTATCATCAGTGCCCCTACATTCTTGTCAGTCTGCCATGCTATACTATCGGGCCGTGATCACTCGGGAGGTGATCACGGGTATATACTTATACCTAATATATGATACTTGTGGTGATTAAAGATGGGTCGGCTCGAAGAGTACCCGTGAGTGATTCACGGATTGGGTCCGAAAGGACGTTTGTCCTGACGGCCCTCTGAGTGGATCTTTGTGGCAGAGCGACCGGGTAGGTTGAGACCACCTAGGAGAGAGGTGGGCCTAGCCCTGGTTGGCGTCCGCGATTATTTCAAAATAACACGATTAACGAGATCTTGGTATTTGATCTGAGTCTGGCCACTGGCCTATATGCACTAACCAACTACGCGGGGACAGTTATGGGCACTCGACGTCGTGGTATCAGCCGAAGCCTTCATGACGTCAGCGACTGAGCGACGCGCGCCGCATTGTACCGTAAGCTCGCGCTTGTATTAAGGGGGCTAGGTCTGCTTCCGGCCGCGTACGCAACATGCAGGTGTGCAATGGGCGATGGGCCCAGACCCCTGCGCCATAGGATTTAGACCAGCGTGCTGACCTCTCTGTTGTGCTTAGGTAGGGCTGTGACGTGTTGATCTTCTGAGGCCGGGCATGACCCAGAAAAGTGTGTCCGGACAAAGGGGATCAAGCGTGTTGGGAAATGTGGTGCACCCCTGCAGGGAAGTTAATCTATTCGAATAGTCATGATCTTCGGTAACATGATGACTTGGAGTTGTACCTTGACCTTATGACAACTAGAACCGGATACTTAATAAAACACATCCTTCCAAGTGCCAGATACAACCGGTGATCGCTCTCTCACAGGGCGATGAGGGAAGGATCATCGGTTAGGGTTATGCTATACGATGTTACTTGGTGAACTTACCATCTACTCTCTTCACGTGCTGCAAGATGGAGGTTACCAGAAGTGTAGTCTTCGATAGGACTAGCTATCCCCTCTTATTCCGGCATTCTGCAGTTCAGTCCACATATGTTACCCCTTTTGCCATTTGATACCAATGCATACATATGTAGTGTAGCTACTTGCTTGCGAGTACTTTGGATGAGTACTCACGGTTGCCTTGCTCCCCCTTTTCCCCCTTCCTATACCCGATTGCTGCGACCAGACGTTGGAGTCCAGGAGCCAGACTTCACTGTCGATGACGACTACTACTACTCGGGAGGTGCCTAGTACTACGTGCAGCGCGCTGACAATGACCAGGAATAGTTTAGGAGGATCCCAGGCAGAAGGCCTGCGCCTCTTTCGATCTGTATCCCAGTTTGTGCTAGCCTTCTTAAGGCAAACTTGTTTAACTTATGTCTGTACTCAGATATTGTTGCTTCCGCTGACTCGTCTATGATCGAGCTCTTGTATTCGAGCCCTCGAGGCCCCTGGCTTGTAATATGATGCTTGTATGACTTATTTTATTTGTAGAGTTGTGTTGTGATATCTTCTCGTGAGTCCCTGATCTTGATCGTACACGTTTGCGCGTATGATTAGTGTACGATTGAATCGGGGGCGTCACAGGAGCGTTAGGTTTGCCCTGGCTCCGGCAGTATGGAAGTGTTCGGCGCCTCTATCTTGCAAGCTGTTCATGTGGCTCGCAACACAGTAGCGTCTATCGACAACTAATCGCTGGTTGCGACAAGGGCCACAAGATCAAAGCTCCCCTTACTACATTTGTGCTCATGAGGAAGAATCGGTTGATCACTTATTGCTTCATTGTGTCTTCGCTCGTTAAGTCTGGTATAGTTGCTTTCAAAAAGCAAGAATTAACATCACGATGGTGCTGACGGATGATTATATTGGTGACTGGAGAATCGACGCTCGCAAGAGGATGCCAAAGGATAATAGGAAGGGTTTTGACTCGGTTATCATGCTCATATGTTGGTTGTTATGGAAGCATCGCACCAGGATGGTATTTGGACCGAGGATTGCAATTGCTATGGTGCCGCATTTTACCACGTAGATTTTTGATGAGCTGCCTCCCATAGGGCTGCCTCCCCCCACCTATATATATGTGAGGAAGGAGAGGGGCAACACACACCACGATCCCCAAGCCGTGTGCGACGCCCCCTCTCCCTTTAGTTCCAGTTCCTCCTCCGTCCATGTTCGTTGTGCTTGGCGAGTCCCTATGGATAGTTTCACCACCATCATCACCACGCCGTCGTGCCGCTGGAACTCATCTACTACTTTGCCTCTCTTGCTGGATCGAGAAGGCGAGGACGTCATCGAGCTGAACATGCGCTGAACGCGGAGGTGACATACGTTCGGTACTTGATCGGGACGGATCGTGAAGGTGTATGACTACATCAACCGCGTTGATAAAGCTTTCGTTTAGCGATTTACAAGGGTATGTAGATGCTCTCCCCCTCTCATAGCTATGCATCTCCATGGATAGATCTTGCGTGTGCGTACAGTTTTTATTATTTTTCCATGCAACATTCCCCAACACGCTCCAGCTCCGCGCCGCCGTCCCGGCGACCAGCAGCTCCCGAGCGGCGGCGGCGCGCGCGGCTGTCGTCGCCGGTCTCGACCGTGGCGGCGGAGGCGCCCTCGGAAGCGTCGTAGTTCGGTGGCGAGAAGGAGAAGGATGAGGGGTAGTTCGACTGCCTAGACCAGTGGTACCCGCTGGCACCCGTGTGCGACCTGGACCCCAGCGCACCGCACAGCAAGATGGTGCTGGGCCTCCGCATGGTGTCCTGGTACGACCGCGCTGTCGACGAGTGCTGCATGTTCGACAACGCGTGCCCGCACCGCCTTGCGCCGCTCTTCGATGGCCGCATAGACGACAAGGCCCGCCTCCAGTGCATCTACCACGGCTGGTGCTTCGACGGCCGCGGCTCCTACCAGTTCATCCCACAGGCCCCTGCCCTCGACCCACTCGTAACCATCGACCCCATCTCCTTCTTCCTCCTTCGGTCGATCACAAAACCAAAACCCAAACCAAAATGTTTCTTCTCTAAATTGCGCAGGTGCACAAGAACAATAAAGCTACAGCTAAAATTCACAACCTATGAGCTGCAAAAAAAATAAACTAACAAGCATGGGCTACAAAAAGGGTAGAATGAGCTACAGAAACTATGAGCTGCAAAAATTCAGAAATTAACACAGTGGGATCCAGTAACTTTAAGTTTATCATAAACTATGAGCTTCAGAAAAAATCAGAGGAGATCCTCCAGAAACTATGAGCTCCAGAAATTTAGAAATAATACAAGGGATCCTGCAGCTTTAAGTCCCTCTTGCACTAAAATATCGAACCTGAAACTCAGTAAAATTCAGCAGCACAACTTAAAAACCGAACGCGAATCAATCTTTGGTTGAGTTGGTTAGGTAGACAATGGTATCCTCAACCCATCGGGGTTCAAATCCTGATGCTCGCATTATTCCTAGATTTATTTCAGGATTTCCGGCGATGCGCTTTCAGTGGGAGGAGACGTTCCCGTCGACGACGAGGCGCCTACGGTGACTTCGTAAATCTCAAGATGATATGCCGGCTCAGTCTCTCGGAGATGCTCATATGGATAGGGTGTGCGTGTGTGCGTTCATAGAGATGAGTGTATGCGCGTGTATATAAGCGCTTGTATCTGTACTGATGCTAAAAAAAACTTAAAACCCAAACTCAATAAAATTCAGCAGCACATCTAAAAAACCTAAAACTCATCGGAACAATTCAGAAAAGGCACGGACTTTGCTCACATGTGCCCAGCAAAAAGCATGTTTATCTGCAAAAATCATGTAAAAAATTCCTGCAGCACATCCAAATCCAGCTTCACATCAAACATCACTAGCTCTACTCCGCAGACGATGCCCTACACCTACACCGCGACCGCTCTCTACAACGCCGTCAAACTACCTACATCGACGACCACTCTCCAGCAAACCAGTCGTCGTTATCTCGATGGATATGCCACCCCTATGGATTGAGCCGCCCCGTAGATAACCGCCATGAACGCCTATAAATCATCAGAAATACAGGGGAAAGGGGAGGAGGGGATCTCAGATCCATACCTGCTAGAGTCGATGCCGGCCACCGTTGAACCTGTCGCCGTCGCCACCGCACTGGATATGCCCTGGTCGCCCAACGCCCTGCACCGCCGCCCTCACAAATCTAGAAGCGGACACAAGTCAATGGAGCTGCCAGTTGCATGAATGCTTGTCCTGTAACAAGGGCTCTGTTTCAGAAAATGGACACGCATGACGCGGAAGCGGGGACGCAAGCGGGGACGCTCTCATCCGTCTGATCAATAGACGATCCGACGGATGCGGAGCCAACAGAAACGGAGCCCGTGGATGGACGCACACGTGATCGGTCGGCTGAAGGTAAGCTTTTCCGTTTTAGATTTTACTGTTCCTTTTGCCTCGGACCTACACTAGCGGTATGGCTGGCAGTCCACGCGTTCTGCACTTGGCGGTAGAGACGTGGCGATAAGTCGTACCGGCGAACCGCAGCCGCAATCGCGCGCGCGCGCATCCCTCATTCCCTCCCTCCCGCGCGCACTCCCCACAGCCACAGGTTCTTCCCCCGCCGTCGGCCGCCGCGGGATCAGACGACGCGCCATGGATTCCCTCTCCCTCCTCGTCCCCCGCGCGCGCCCTTCGCTCCCGCTCCCGCTCCCGCTCCGCGCCGCCGCCCCGGCCACCAGCAGCGCCAGAGCGGCGGCACCGGCCCCGCGACGGTGGCGGCAGCGCGCGCGGCTGTCGTCGCCGGTCTCGGCCGTGGCGGCAGAGGCGCCCTCGGTGCCGTCGCCGTTTGGTGGCGAGGAGAAGGAGAAGGAGGAGGGGCAGTTCGACTGGCTGGACCAGTGGTACCCGCTGGCCCCCGTGTGCGACCTGGACCCCGGCGCGCCGCACGGCAAGACGGTGCTGGGCCTCCGCGTGGTGGCCTGGTACGACCGCGCCGTGGACGAGTGGCGCGTGTTCGACGACGCCTGCCCGCACCGCCTGGCGCCGCTCTCCGAGGGCCGCATCGACGACAAGGGCCGCCTCCAGTGCGTCTACCACGGCTGGTGCTTCGACGGCCGCGGCGCCTGCCAGTTCATCCCACAGGCCCCCGCCCTCGGCCCACCTGTCTGTAACCATCCATCCATTCTCCTTCTTCCTCCTCCGTTCGATCACAAAACCAAAACCAAAACCGAAATGTTTTCTTCTCTGAATTGCGCGGCGCAGGTGCACAAGAACAGCAAGGCGTGCGTGGCGTCGTACCCGAGCGTGGTGCGGAACAACATCCTGTGGTTCTACCCGAGGGCCGACGAGGAGCACCGGGACGTGTTGCAGAGGAAGCGCCCGCCATTCATCCCGGAGATCGACGACCCCTCCTTCGTCACCGTCTACGGCGTCAGGGACCTCCCCTACGGGTACACATCCTCAACCTCGACCTCCATATATGCGGGCGGCTGCCTCCCTCCATTGCACAGTCTCACAGTCACAGCTCCGTTGGTTTGCAGCTACGATGTGCTGGTGGAGAACCTCATGGACCCTGCCCACGTCCCCTACGCGCACAAGGGGCTGATGGGCAAGCTTCGCAAGAAGGAAGATCCCGGAAGATAAGCCCCTGCCCAGCTGCCCTGACATGACCGGCGCTGTCGAGTTCAGTTCACACTGTCACTGAATGGGAGTGTTGATTCAGTTGTTCTTCTCTTCACAGTTGAGTTCGACATCGAAGGCGGAGGGCCAGTGAAGATGAAGATAGAGGAGGCGAACATCGCCGGGTTCCTGTCGGAGCAGGACAATAGCGGATACTTCCGGTACGTCGCGCCGTGCACCTTCTACGGCTCGCCCCTCCCCAAAGAGGAAAAGGGAGAGGTATGAATCGGTTGATTGGGCAGACACATTTTTCCATTGCTGCCGGTGCAAGCGGAACTTGCAGCGCTTCAGAGGAGAACAAACAGGGGTTGTTCAGAAGTTGACAGTTCATGCTTTGGTTTTGGGCAGGAGAAGAAGAAGAAGCCGCCTCAGTTCATGCTGGTGTTCATGTGCGTCCCGGTGTCTCCAGGGAAAAGCAGGGTGATCTGGGCGTTCCCGAGGAACGTCGGCGTCTGGCTCGACAAGGTCATACCGCGGTGGTACTACCACATCGGCCAGAACGCCATCCTGGACTCAGACATCTACCTGCTCCATATCGAGGTGATGATTCTTCAGCTCAAGCTCAGTAATTCTGAATTTCAGAGCCTTGTCCAGGATATGGAGCTCAAGCAGCAAGTAAACCCACTGTTCTTCCTTCATTTAGGAGCGCAACTTTGCCGCGGCGGGTGTTGAAAACTGGCAGAAAGCCGTGTACGTGCCGACGTCGTCGGACAACATGGTGATCGCCTTCAGGAACTGGTTCAGAAAGCACTGCAAGAGCCAGGTCGGCTGGGCCGCCCCAACAATAGGTCAGCTACCAGAGACTCCAACCAAAGACAAGCTCATGGAGAGGTACAGATAATGCAACATTCTAACTCTTCTCCACGCCCACGCCAAACCTGAATACCTGAGAATTCAGTGAACCCCACCTGAACGAATTTTGCGATGGCGTCCACAGGTACTGGTCACACGTCGCGCAGTGCAGGAGCTGCAGCGCGGCGCTGAAGACCATGAAGGCATTGGAGGTTGCCCTTCAGGTCGCGTCGGTGGCTGTCGTCGGGTTCCTCGCCGTCGCCAAGGGGACGCTGGTGACGTCGGTCGTGCAGAGAGCCGCCGTCGTGTCCTTGGCCGTGCTGTGCTTCGCTGCATCCCGCTGGCTCGCGAGCTTCATCGAGAAGAATTTCTATTTCCAGGATTACGTCCATGCCTACAAGTGAAGGCCATAATCCTGCGCCTTCCGTTGCTAGGGTTTTGTAGCTCCTGAATCGATGCAGCTTTAGAAAGTGTACATGAAGCACATTGCTTTACTTGATACCGATAGTAGCTGTATATAAAGCAACTAGTTTTTCCTTTTCAAACCAAAACCGGCTTCCGATTTCCATTCAAATCCAGTGCATAAATGCTAAATGCGTGACAAAAGGAAATTAAGAATTTTGTATCAAGTACCAGGTGCTATTACCAGGCAAATCGAGAAACTTGTTGCCACAAAACCATACAAGGAACAACAATATAACTTCTTATTCATATATGATTGGCGTTTTGCACAGCACATCCCAGTATTATTTCACTTCACAAAACTACCAAGTTATAAAAGGGCAACACATCTTAATGTCAGCGTGTACATCGCTTCCCCAAAACATATCTATAAGAACAAAAATGTGTTGTTTGTTACTGAATTCCTGGTAAAACTGGATGCCTTTTTTGAGGAGGCAGATTCAGAATTATGTCTATGGCCTAGCAAACTTATCTAAGAAGGTGAGTACAAGTCGAAGCCCAATTTCGGAGAACAAAGCACCATATGACACAACCCTTAGGCCCTGAAATAGAAAACAGTTTCAGTGAATTTTTACCAAGAACTTAGCTACCAAAGTACAGACGACCCGCACCATTCATGTTCAGAATAATACAGCTTTCTGGGTAATTAAGATTTCCATCAACTTACCTAGTCATATATGAATCATCCACAGTACTAACAATGATGTTCTCACCCACTTCAACAAAAGGCGGGGCCTACGATTGGCAAAAAGTTGATGCAAGTGAGAAATACTTCAAGCTGCAGGACTATATCAAATTTCTTGGTTTCTAATTTTAATATTGATAATTAGGAGATTGCAAAACAATGAATGGATAAAAAAAGATGGCTTTTCCATACACCATTCCATAAAGGTCTATGTGAATATACTCTATGAAATGGTACCATCAACTTACAAGTACTGTAAGGCCATTATCCAGCAAGACCCTCTTATATCTGCATTTAGTACAAACACAAGTTTAGTTACCGCATAACACCAAGCCTCAAACAATTGATGATAAGAGATGATGAAGCTGATCAAAGGGGAATCTGCAATGCGCATGTGCATGGATACAATTCCATAGTTCATGAACTACTGTTTACTGCTTTTGCAGGGATTTTTGTTATGAAACTAGCTAACCTGTTGTTATAGTTCTGCTGCATGTAACTCATAACTACTCCCTCCGTTTCCAAATATAAGCCTTTTTAGAGATTCATTACGGACTACATATGGATGTATATAGACGTATTTTAGAGTGTAGATTCACTCATTTTGCTCCGTATGTAGTCCATATCGGAATCTCTAAAAAGGCTTATATTAGGAACGGAGGGAGTACACAATTAACTTTCAAGTTTCTTCTCTGCGCATATAATTATCCATCAGGTATGTTCACTCCAGACAAAATATCACATTATGGTTAGAACACTATCACTCACTCCAAGCAATATATGCACCAATAATATGAAACATATTACTCTATTACCATAACTTCATTGCCGATCATTTGACAAGAGTGCTTATTTTGAGCCACAAAATATGAGAAGTACCCAGTGTATCCACTTGGAGTTGACTTACTAATACTCAACCCATAAAAGGTATTGGAACAATGAATAACCCAAAAACTCATCAATACATAATAAACAAATGTTGCAGAAATAAGAATTAATTTGATGATGGAAGTAATATGAAACTCACTGAGGTGTAGCAGTTAGGCCTTTTGCATTAGGCTGTGCTTCAACAACAGTGCAAGTCACACGAGGAGGCACTGAGCCAGACAACGCTCGGCCATCAAAAAATTGTAGAGTTACCTTCATCTCATCTGAAAAAATATGATATTGGAAATTTGAGTTAAATGGTCTCAATCAAAATTTACTTTAACCATTGTATTTATTTCGATGAGATCAAATACATTTAAAACCATTTTGACAATGAGCAGAAGATATCAACATCGAGCGAGTCATGTACACTATCAGTGCAGGAGTGAGCGAGCCTCTTAGGTGCTGACGTCTTTATTGTTGCCACCGAATTAAGAAAAATGCACGTGTATCGGATATGTTTGGGCCCGCTAATACATGGCATATATACAGATCACAATTATTTGTAAGGTAAAACTTAAGTGTCCCACACATTATATTCATCGGAATTGATAATTTTGTCCACTGTGATCATTTAAAACTAACTACTATGTCTACAGCAGCACTAACTTGCATATATGAGAGCTACAGGCACAAAAGTAAACAAGTCATCTAACTATTCAAAAGGTAAAACACAAGCACGTTCTTATAATCTAGTATTCATAGCAATTGGTGTTCTTCTGGTTGTCAATTAATACTGTTCGGACCTTTCAGATATGCAGCGTTTTTGCCAAACAGTTCCTTTGAAACCTCGAGTTGCTCAAACGTGTTAGGCCTGACAAAAAAAAGGGTTCCAGATGAAGTCATTACTACATGGATGTTAATGAGGGAATGACAAGAAAACAGGGAAATAAGCATACTCCATAAGTGCCACGTTGTCTCCTTCCTGATACAGATATGTGAAAGGCTTATCCTCAACAAAAACTCCTGAATGTGTAAAGAAAATACATAATGATTAGATTTCCATTATGAACACGACTGTACGCTTTCCAAATACAAATAACCAAACTACTGTTATCAACTTATCATGACTGTGCCTTACGAAATTCCCACTGGACTAGATATTACTGGAAGAAAGTTGGGTAGCCAGGAGTTTCTCAAAAGCAGGTTAATTTGGCCACCTTCTGGCAAAACCTAGTTCCATACGGCGCCACCTTCTTTTTTCTTCAATTATTATTGATATTAATATATGATGCATTTATGTGCAAAACTAATGTCAAATGTCACCCAAATCTTGGCAAATAAATGATACATATCAATAATAATTTATATTTAATTGGAGAGGCTCATAGTCGTGATTGATATATGAGGTGCTGATTGTAATACTCCTAAAAGGCTGGTTAACGCATCCAGCTTCTATAATCATTATCGTTATTTGAGTTTATTGTAGATGGTCATCATCTGAACTTTGTTTGGTACCTTCAGTGCGGCTAACACTGCTCGAGTATTGACACATGTATGATTGAATGCAATAAAACACACTAGAAGAAATTATTGCTTAGCTTCGTAAGATGTAACCAGAAAAAGGGAAGAGAAGGCTATGAAAAATTGCACAGGAGCACGTTTTAACAAGGACAGGGTACAAATAGCTACAGAAAGGAAACCAGACTAAAACATAGAAGCCTATAACTTTAGTCCTAGAATGCCTTTTGTGTGGGGAAGGAGTGTTCGTACTCTCAAGAGCCTCGTCGGTACGAAATCTTTCAACTATTTTGTTACCAGTGTCAACATCCCTCAGTTCCACCTGCAGCAATCAAGAGTTGAGAATAAAATTCAGATTGTAATGAAACAAATGACAAATTTAAGCTCCAGTTAAGTCAAGCACATATAAAAAAACATCCACCTGAACTTAGTTTTCGTCATTTGAGGGGACATCTTGCATGGAACTGCAGGCATGCCATTGGGGCAACAGTGCATCAAACTATTCATATGTATTTCTTGGTGCCTAGCTGTTTATTTCACTGTCCTTGTTATTACTCATTTACAAGTTATTCCAAAGTTATATTTTCGTTGTTGGCATGTCCTGTTGCTGTTGCTAAAATAGGTAGTCTAAGATGAGAGCATTTTGTGTGATTGGGTCTGATAATATAGATGCAAGGAAAAATCCGGCAAGTAACAAGACCAACATTAGCTTGCCATCATGTGAAGTATGCAGAGTTAAGTGGTGCAACAGATTGAAAGAAACAAACAAAATAAATGACCTGTATTGTGGCTCCTCCTCTTCCTTGGTGTGAATGATGCGATTTTATCACCTGAACAGAAGACATTCAACTCAGAAATGATAAGAGTGATTGCTCTTACTTAGTAGACCAGAAACACAGGTGAATATAAACCAGAAAGCTTGAGGAAATATGGAGGGACATAGGACATGAAAAGCAGTTAAACGCACCTGATAAATGCGGCCTTGATTTAAGGTTGGCCCAAAAGATGGATAAGTAGTAATCCACGATACTTGGAAGTAAAAAACAAAACACTAAAGATGTAATCAGCTAATCACACACCTTTTCTCTGTATCACATTTCCAAGTTTCACCTACACATATGAGGATATCTCAAGTCAATGCAAGCATCGTTATGCGCTTTCACAAAGATTAATAAAATAATAGAAGTGAAAAGGCATTAGCAAAATTAAGACCCAGGATATAATCAAGATGTCATTAAAAATGTACACCAGAAGTTTTGCAGTTATTTTTAGGACCATTGGAAAGCTGGAAGCCTCCCTGCTAACTACAACTGTAGAAAACAACTTCAATAACAACTTCTAAATGTACCATCCATGTCAAGCCGATAGACCAAATACTAATTAACTCGGCTAAATCTAGGTTGGAATATGCTACTGGCTACACGTTCTGCACAAGTTGCAATATGACTGTTGGTCGCACGGGGAATTCACACCACGATTTTGTGGATGCAAAAGTAGAACATACAATTTGAGCATTCCACAACAAACACAAAATAATTGCAAAAGGCTTTCCATGACATTTGTTCGATCGCTAGTGAACATATCAATGGAACCACAGAACAAAATAGCAAGGAACTGCTCCGCCTGCCAAGCGAATTCTCCCACAAATTCGCTACGAACTGAACAGAGCAGCAGGAGCCATAACAGTGCACGAGCTTAGCAGAACCCTATCTAAACCCTGTGCGGCCACGGGCCAAGCGAGCAGACGCGAGAGCGAGGGGGCAGAAGGGGGATTACGTCGGAGCCGAGCATCTTCGCGCCGCGGCGCTGCGTGGCGGCCCACGGCGTGGTGGCGAGGGAGCCGGTGGACGGGTCCCGCCGGGCGGCGGAGAGGGTGGCGGGAGGTGGAGAGTGGAGGAGGGAGGAGAGGCGGCGGGAAGCTTCGAGAAGGTTCCGACGGAGGATCTGCATCGCGAGGTCAGGCTGGGTGGTTCGCCGTCTGCACTTTCCCGGCGCCGGTAGGTTTGGAAATTTTTTTTTAGACAAAAGTAGGTTTGGAATGGGCACAGGGTGACCTCGGATTGGGCCCGGGCCGTGGTCCGGGCGGGCCTAAGATGTGGGCTGAAGGTGCGCCCGGAATGGAAAATGTGCCATTTTATCTCTTTTGTGGTGGAGGATCAGGTTTGCATTTACATTTCAGTTTTTAAAAGCTTTGCATTTGCAAATTCACCTTTTTAAGGCACTGCATGTTTTCTAGGTCAATTTTTTGCATGCTTAGTGGGAGGAAAGGAAGAACATAAGACAAAAGTTATTGAAGAAATACCTACCAAACATTTGGCAAAAGGTCTTATGGAACAAATATATAATCTATAATACCTAAATAGGTCATCCCCACTAACCTAATGAGCACGCAACTAGAAGAAGAAGAGAGGACCATTATGATGAAAAAAATAGAGGTACATGAAGAAAGCGGTGGAGAAGAAGCGACAAAGGGGGGTGTATATAAGTGATTGGCGACAATGGCCACCAAAAGTGTTAACATACGGAAGCAGGACAACATACACCCTAACGGATTAGATGGGTGGTTGATTAGGAAACCAACGCCCCGATTAAGAAACCAAGTAGAATTCAAGCACAGAGGAGGGAGTGGACAACACGACAGTGTTTAAGTTAGAGAGATGAAAACACAGTAGGAGAACACACGAAAGATTCAAAGAAGGGTGAGCGGACGGTCAAGTGTAAAAGGAAGACTATTAGTTGAGGAAGATGGGTATGGTGGACTAGTTAGCTCTCTAGTCCTATGACGCGTATGAGTCACGCCTTAAAATGTTGAGAGAAACTTGTTACAAATTTTAAATATAACTTTAAAATGACAATACTACATAAAAAGGCTAGAGATCCTATGATCATTCTCCAAAGAAAAAGATATACCAATAATCTGGATGAATTTTGAAGTCATCAGAAACCTTCTTCTCCACTATCTAAAAGAACCTAAGGTTCCCTTTCCTGCCAAGAGGATGATGCCTTGCACATTGTTTCATTCAAACTCACACCCAAATTCCCACCTCCATCCAAGCCTAAAAAAAGTCCAATCCATCGATTTATCATTGTCCCACCACCAGCCGATTTGGCAATATTTAATCACCATAATTTACTTTCCCTTCTCCACCCAACCATGACGTTACTTTCCCTTTCCCCCCTCCCATGAATCACACCGTAATTTCATCCTTCCATCCAGTAAACGAGCCAAAACAAATTTCCAATCGTTGGTGCTTCCCGTGTGTCTCCATGGCATATAAGGTGATCACCCATTTCCTTAGTACTTTTGAGACCCACCTTTGTCCTTCTAGCTAATATGTACATGTCTCCAAGCTAACGCAATGGTGATCCGATACAGTCTCGGTCGCCCGGCTCAAAGAGGGTGATGGCACCACCACCTATCTCGGCTCCTGTCGTGTGGCCTCCTCCGATCAACAGGCAACTTGTTCCATTTCCTGCATCAAAAATTTTATGTCATATGTCTCGGGAAAAATGGTTTAGATGATGCATGTATAATTATGTTTTCCCGTTTCTCCTTTAACCAGTGTAGGGATGTTAGATTCCACAATGTTGAAACCGTGCACATATACAACAGATTTTGGGAGACAACGACAAAAATTCTTTCCAGCTGAATCAAGCAAAAACTAGAAGTGGAGATGTAATCTACTGCGCCATCCTTGCCGACCTAGATGAGAGAAACATGTACAACACCAGTACCCAAATTACCGTGGTAACTAAAGTACTGATTCATCTATCCTTGCTCAAACAATGTTGGCTATTTCGAAGGGAACCAAAATGGAGGCAACTGCTTCTGAGCAGCACACAGATCATTTCAACGAAAGCATGCAGACCGACAAAGTATACTTATTTAGGAATGTGGGGTTCGAAATGCGTGAAATGCCACCCCCAATTCTATTGACCATATACCAACCCCCTATTACATCATTCTACATGGACAGACCGATGTGCATCTTGCTAGATCGCACATTTTTGTGCCTAGGCTGCCTCCGCGATTCATGGATTTGGGTGATGTCAACCGACTCAGGAACATAATGCTCGCAGGTAAATTCTATTGAGGCTCATTCCTTGTGGATATCATTGTTTTGTCATGCTATTTTTTTCTAGATGTCATTGGGCTGGTTGTCCATGTCGGTCCCTTTATGCTCCAAGATTCTTCCCACCATACTGCATGCCTAGATGTCACTTTAATGGACACATGGTATGGCAAAATAACCGCATATGTTAACTACTTTTGATTGACTTTGGATTGATGTTCTCGAACTTAACAAGTCGGGAGTTCAACTTTCTGCACGTCTGGGACCAACATGTGGCACGTCACCTAACATAGTGGAGACATGTCGAACAGGAAATGCGGACTTTAGCTGCCACACCCCTGAAGGTTAACACAGAAAATGTGCGTCCTTATGGATGTGACATTATGGACTAATGACGTTACCATGGCTATGTAACATCATATTGTTCTTATGTTAAAAAAATATCATATTGTTGTTGAATTGTTGTTTTTAGGGGGCATGAAAACAATTATATGAAAGTCATATTGTTTTTGAGCCATGCAATCAGCAGGGGGATGAGCTAGGCGCTTATCAGGCAAGGCTCAACACAGCTCGAAGGTCCATCCAAAGGCAGGTCAGATCAGTTGTGTGACAGATGAAAATTCACAAGGAGGCCAATCTTCGACTTATGAGGCTCTAGCCAGTGGCGGACCTTGATGAAGATTGTTGAGGGGGTAATCGGATTTAAGGGGGCGAAGAAGATAAGTTATGTATGAACTCTGAGAAATCCGGAATAATCAAGGCTAATAATTAGGGATGCACTCAAGAGTTTTCTTGGGGGGGGGGGCAATGGCCCTTTAGCCCCATGAAGCTCCGTGATTGGCTGTAGCACGATGAACTTGTAGCTGCCAATGTTGAGAGTCCATTGAGATTTCTATTTTTACTAGTTTGATCGTAATAATGATGACTAGATTCGACTTTTACGGTGTTTGCGTCGACTAGGTAATTGGTCGTCCTTTGCAACGGGATTGATCCACTATATGCCCTTCAAATTCTACATCAAGCGACATTTTTGACTTTTTTACCATTGAATCACTAGTCTACCTACATCTCTCTCCCCCACTACGCTGTCTATCTCTCTCTGCTTCCTCTCTCCTATGAATTAACTTAATTTCCTCTCTAATGTCTCTATTTTCTAT
The DNA here is from genome assembly GCF_018294505.1 of Triticum aestivum. NCBI lineage: Eukaryota > Viridiplantae > Streptophyta > Magnoliopsida > Poales > Poaceae > Triticum > Triticum aestivum. Next base: position 638,200,119 of record NC_057806.1, read on the forward strand.
CTAAGAAGAATATAATGTTTTATGTTTCACTTTTCTTTCAACCAACCCTTTGTCCACGCTTCCCTGTATGATATCAATCCCCCCGTACTGTGCGTTAGGCACATTACGAAACCAAATTATCCCAAAACACTTAGGCATGAAGCATTAACTCCTCACCTCATTTCACATTTATTGTCGCGAAAAAGGAATTATCCAATAGAAGATGTGGGATGTGTGTCTTTAGTGACTTGAGACTAGCCAGCACGACATGCACTGGTCTGTTGTTTGCATGTAATGGTATTAATTAGCAAATTAACATCATTTTTTTCTCATTTTTCTCTCCGTCTTGGTCACCCCACACCACCTGAGAGCAAACACGATAAGGCTGACCATAGTGGTGGTATCTTAGCTAGTATCATGTACTCGGGACTAGCAAATATGTTGATGTGGGAGACAATTAAAGAAGATAGAGAGAGGGTAGGTAGATATCGTATCATAATAAATGTTATGCTATTATGTATCATGCATGACAATAAATATTATCATCTATGGTACTAATATATGATATTATGCACTATAAAGGTAGCGTCATACTCCCTCCGTTCCTTTTTGCTCCGCATATAAGATTTGTGTCGAGTCAAACTTTACAAAACATTGACCAAATTTGTATAAAAAATATCAACATCTAAAATACCTAATATACTTAATATGAAATTACATTCCATAATGAATCTAAAGATATTCCTTTGGCCTTATAAATATTGATACTTTTTTTTTTATAATTTTGGTCAAAATAGAGATACTTTGACTTCAGACAAAAGTTATATGCTGACTAAAAAGAAACAGAAGGGAGCACACTATAGTATATGTATGATAGTAGTATATGATACTCCCCAGTACAAATAGCCTAAGGTGACATAAGCAAACTATAAGGACTAAAATATTATCTCTTTACTTAGTTGGAGGAGCGAGAAGAAGAAAAACAAGTTCTAAGCAAGGGCATGTCCAGTGCATAGCCCCAGGATGATGCCCCATAGACCATGTAGGATCGGATGCCAGGAAAAATAGGTTCGAATGGAGCAGCGGGATCCTCTGCAGGAGGTGGATGCTTGGAAAGAAAAAAATATGGTCCGATGCATAAAGTTAAAAAAAAATTAAAGTAGCGAGTAGAGATGCATGTGTGGGATTTTTTATTTTCTATTCTTTGATGAAGCCCACTCATAGTAGCTTGCATTGGTTGAGAAAAAGAAAATCAATGCAGGGCCTGAAGGTACTTTCTGCAACCGTATCTATATGCCACCATAATCCATGCCCGTAGTAGCCGGCTGCAGCACGAGCCCCAAAACACTTTATAAGATTGTAAGGCGGGTCACCTCTTTATAAAGTACTCCCTTCGTCTCATAATATAAGAGTGTTTTTGATATTACATTAGTGTTGAAAATGCCTTTGTATTATGAGATGGAGGGAGTAATATATATTCAAAATTTATTATTGTACATATCGGCTATTAGGCTACTCTATATAACATGCCAAGTGTTGTCTATATTATCAATCATGCTCCGAGATGCCTAATGCACTGATAGAGGGAGTAGAATATTTATATCCCGTTTCAACTGGCATTGTTCAAAGCAGAAATCACGAGAAAACTACAGTGGATGAGCCAGAGCCGCTGACAGCCGGGCCCAACGGCCCCTACGTGACACGTGAGGCCGAGCAACCGGACCCAGGCCAGCACGTACTCGCCACAACCACCAAGTGCCAGCCACGTCACCTCCCGTACGCCCAAAATAGGCTCGTGGCAAATCTGGTCTACCAGTCGCCCGCCCCCCACCCACCCCGCCCACGGAGAAAATTCCCCCAGGAAGAAGAAATTCCAGGCTGCTGCCATTCCGACGATGCGCCGCGCCGCCGTCGCCGTCACCGCCGCGCTCCTCCTCCTCCTCGTCGCCGGCGCAGCCGCGGGGTCCCCCGGCGCGGAGCCCACCTGCCCGCGGGGGCCCGGCCCGACGTTCCTCGACGCGCTCGGATCGCGCTGCCCCCGCGCCGCCCGGATCGTGCCCTCCCGGCCCCTCGAGGTAGCCGCCTCCTCCCCTCTCCGCCGCCTGTCCGCGACCCAGCCCGACCCCGGTCCTCGTGCCCTGCGTCATACATAGCCCCGACCCCGAGATTCATTCCGCGCGCCATATTCTCCTCACCGACGGGATGTTTTGGTCACAACACAATGCGGCCGTAGGGTATTTTGAATCGCTGACGCGGCGGGTGATTAGGTTTTGAAGCGGGGCGACGTTAGAGGGGGATTTTGGTACAGAGGGTGGGGTGTGTGTCGGGAGGGATACTCGTGGCAGGAATGATGTGAATTGCAATGCGTTGGTGGGTGCATAGTATCATTCAATTATCAGGAGCAGACAAAACATGGGTGGCTCAGGCGAAGGAGAACAATCGAGGCGCGTCGGTGCTGCGGTGTCTAGGCGCCACAGTAGGATCCATACGTTAACGCAAGCTTGACGTGTTTCGAATTTGATTCGTAGGCGTAGGTTGGATTCAAAACGCAAGCGGGAGGAAACATAATTAGCATCATTACTAGTGCCCTTCCTGCACATTGCGGCGGGGAATATTTCGGGTACTATTGGTTTCCATTATAGAAAACATTTATCAGTTAGTAATTACTTGGATCCATCCATATGTTATGCAATCTTGTCTTGGTTCGAATTCGCACCCTTAGGTTAGATTCAAAATGCGGGCAGGAGGAAACATAAATACAAGCATCATTACTAGTGCCCTACCCGTGCATCGCTGTGCGGAATATTTTGGATACTATTGGTTTTCATATTTATAGAAAACATTTATCAGTTAGTAATTAGTTGTAACTTTGAGCATAAGTTCCGTGTAATTTCATCAAAAGTATTCTGTGTGGTACCAAGGAGTATGTAAATAGAAGTTCAAAAGAAAAGGAGTATGTAAATATTCCAAATCACTTGAACATATATTTAAGCCTGGAAAACTTTACTTTATTACATAATGTCCCATTTACATTGTTTTTCCTTTTACAAAAGATAAAAGTTAGGAAGCATGATAGTTTTAATATATTTTTTACAATAACACAACAACATGATGGCTCCTTAGCTATCTCCACCTGTACATGTTTTATGCCATCATCTCCAACTCCACAAACCGTCAGCGGTGGCCAATGTTTTGTTGCCTACGCTACCCTGTCATCAGTGCCACGAAGAATCCCATGGAATGCAAATCTAATAGTCATCCAGCGTTGTCCTGGTCTTACACTTGGTTTCTGCCGAAGCGCGCATTAAATCCCGCCAAGGTGCCATGCTTTCTTATGTCAGTTGAGTGAGCGACCAATTTTATTGGCTATTGGCAAGGAGACAAACTGCCAATGTGGCGCATACCTTACGGCGTGATTGGTCGTATCTTTCGCTAGTGTTCTTGCATGTGCACATGCATGTTAGTATTAGAAAGCGAATAAAGAAAGAAGGACTGAAATTAATAGTCATTGATGGACATCTATTATATGTATGCATGTAAGAATGGTTTACTGATTTTTGCAACCAGGAAATTAAAAGCTTTTTAATTCCGTTGGTTTTGGGAATGTGAGAGCACATTATCGTTCTGCTCCACTGTTCCAAAGGACGCAACAGCGCAGCGGTGTTGCATCTTGCATGTCATGTTAGTATGTTACGGTTTTAAGTGCTTCTCTAGTCAATCCAACAGATGTTATTAAAAAGGCGAGTGGCATAACATGGTCACTGCATGTAATTTCAGAATAAAGAGAGATGTGCATGTAATATCCGGATTATCTGTTTCTTCGTACATTATGAACGAGATTTTGATTTGAGCAAACATAAGTGTGATGAGGATACAGTGCAGATACACGAAGGACTGTTATATAAATGTTAATCTTGTACTTACAAGAATGCTGATATGCATGTTGCTGATCTGGCAAACTCTCTGGTTTCTTCTGTAGTTATTGACTATCTGTTAATAATTTAAAATATGTTCCTCCTACTGAAGGTGAGAGGAGATGCTGTTGATAAAGAGTTGAACCTTCGCTGTACTGGTGCCTCATGTTCCATTCTCTTCTATGCCGCATGGTGTCCTTTCTCGAGCAAATTTCGACCAATATTTGAAGCTCTCAGCACCATGTTCCCTCAGATACATCACTTTGTTGTCGAAGAATCTTCTGCGACGCCTAGGTATCTGATTGTTGAAATCTTTTTTCTGTGCCTGAGTGATACATCCTGTCCCTTTTGTTTCCAACATGTTATTTGCCCAGTGAATTATTGCTCATCCTACCCCTTCTGCTGACTGCAGCTTGTTTTCAAGATATGGTGTCCGTGGCTTCCCAGCCATTCTTCTGGCAAATGAGACTACAATGGTTCGTTACAGGGGTACAAAAGATCTGAAGTCTCTGGTTCAGTTCTATCGAGAGACTACAGGTATGATCATTTCTTTGTTCTTTCATTTTGAATGTCATTACTTGAACATGCACACATGAGAATAGCTACTCCTCTGTTTCCTGCAGACATAGTTTATTTAATGGTAACAGGCTAACAGCTTGTTTTAAACATGCCTGCTTTTGAAACTTGGAACAATACTCAGAATTTTGTTCCAAATATTGGCCAGTTAATCAGCATCTTGGTCAGTTAATTGCTACTTGGTGGGTCACCGAATAGCCAATTAACTGATTTATTGGCTGATTAACTGGAAAATTCACCTATTTATCCCTACTCAGCACCCGACCAATATGGTACCAGTTATCGATACCTGAACATAATTAAAGATTGTGCATGGGGTTCTTTCGATTGAAAGTTCGCATTGTTTTTGCTTCTGATTGGTCTAGTGCTCATTTACATTGGAGACCGTGTGTGGCATGGTGGGGAATTAGCTGCGCTCTTGATTCCATGAATGATACTCTTGACCCCATACATCAGGATTGACGTCTTGCTACAATTATCTACTTGTTGAAACGTTTTACTGTTGATGCCTGTGAATGTTCAACAACAGCATATTTGATTATTCCTGGGGCATTTTAGCATGCTCATAATAACCTGTCTTGATAGTATGGATTTTATTCCATTGTTCAATTGATTTAAAAATGGATATGCATATGTTGCACACTGCACTGCTACATCCATTGATGATAAGTCTGTTTGGTTGATTTTATCACTTCAAGCATTGAAGCAAGGTTTTTCTTGCTGCAGGCCTCGATCCAGTTACATATATTGATGTTGATCAGCAAGAGAGCGCTGGAAGCTTAGGATCAGTCATGCCAGGAGGCCGGTCTCTGCGCAAAATGGCGGAAGACGAGCCCTTTGTGTTTCTTGGAGCGCTTTTTATAATCATGAAGGTCGCGGCACACTTCGTACCCACTGTCATCTCTCAACTCAGAGCCTTCTTGATCGTGCGTGTTCAGAACTTGAACTTAAGAATTCGTAGGGGATCAAGCCAACTTATGGAACGGGCTTTGACTGTGCTTGATGTTAAGAGGCTTTGGAGCAAGCTTAGACTGAGCAGTAAGACAAGGGACCTAAGTAAAGGGGCGAGTAATGCTCGAGCTTGGGCTTCGTCATTTGCGTCCGTCTCACTGGGTGAACCATCCTCCTTACGGCATGCCTAGCCTTCTTTGCGATGCTGGTCGATAGTCTAGCTGCTGATATATGGCCCAAAATTGTTTGGTCTTGCTTCCCCATCCTGCTATGTATGTGCATCCACGCATGTGGGGACCCAGGAATGTAAATTTTCAGGATATCATCTTGTTGTATATAGGAACGCGTTTTCGCTTTGCTGACGCGATAGCTGATCTCTGATCTTTGTGTCAATTAACTCTTCGATGTATGCTGAGGATCTGAGCATTTTCTTTGATGTCTTTCGGTTAATGTTAGAATTTGGCTTCACTATGCCACCCTTCTCTGCACCAGCTTAAATCCTGGGCTGCCGGCTCCTGCTCTGAATTGTAAAACTGGCTTGATTTTTACACATACCATGCTGTCTGAAAGAAACAGAACAGTCATATATCTGAATGGTTCTCATTTTCAAGTGAATTTGTTTCACTCCGAAGACCCATTTCATTTCCTTTTCTCCCAGTCACATTGTCCTGTGCACAGTTACCCATTGTTGTCTCGGGTTACAATCTCAACTTTTCTGAGTTATATTTCTGCAGAACCTTCTAAACACGCGTCTCGATCTCCTCTGCCCTCCGTGTTCAGCTGGTGTGTGTCTCTATCCATCTTTACTTCCCGTTGATTCCGTTTATCAGTTCATTTGTTTATGATCTGCCGCGTAATTACTTTGACCCTATCCATTATGTTACTTAGTGTGCAGTTATCTCTGAAAGCATGCTTTTTATATGTATCTTGATTTTGAAGAGGACGTTCATCGGAATCCCTTTCGGATTCGGTGGCATTGACATCATGCCCTGACAGCAACTGGCGTGACATATTTGATTACAGTTTGCCTTGCCAAGTAAGATTGCCAAGTAACGCTGCGCTGGTGCTTGGGGTTATTTTAGAATTGTGGATGAGTTTGCCAGTCGGACGATTTGACTGCGCCGACATTATATCCTAAAGCTGTTCTATAATGATATTTTTCACCACCTCCTTGTATGAATCACTTTCTCATTGTAGATTGTTTGCAAGTATAATGATATTGCAGGAAAATACGGCAGCCGGAAAGAATTGAGTAGGAAAGAAGGAAGGGAGGAGCTAGTCCCCATTGGTAGGCCCGAAAGAACACTTTCAGCTTTGTCACTTAGCAGGAAGGCAAAGCACCTTAAATTGGTTTGCCATCTCCCTTGGTGCAACATGTACTAGTTCCCACTACCCCTTCTAGCTTCTTCAGGTGCTGTTCCCCTCCAGAGAAAGAAGAAAGTATCCTTCCAAGCCACCACTTGCTTTGATTCTTGGGGAGCATCCATTCCATAGCATCCTCATAGCCGCCTGCAAGCAGATCTGAGCAGCTATAATAACTCCCTGATCGGATCCGCTCTCGTTCCTTGCGCTGATTTGCGATGACCGGAGGGGATTCCATGGATGCAATCAGCCTGGATGACTGGGAGCTCCTGCCTGACCTCGGGAGCTCCTTCTTCCTGGAGGAGTGCGCTGCTGGTGGTGGTGGTAAGGATCAGGATCAGCTCTTGTTTGGGTCCGGTTTGGTCGTGATCGACATGGGCCACTTCACCCTCCACCCTGCATCTCACCCCTCTACCTATGATTGCATCCTAGATGAAGAAGATGCCATGGGACCATCAGCGCAAGCTGCCTCTGCACGGCAGCAGCATGATGTCGAGTTCGAGGACATCGGCGTCGTGCAGGCCGAGCCGAGGCAAGGGGAGCTCGCGATGATGGTGACCGAGGTGATGGTCTCCGGTGCAGAAGAGGAGGAAGAGATGGTGAACTCCCCTGTTGCCGAAGAGGAAGCTGGTGAGGAGGACGAGGTGATGGTGGAAGCAGCACCTGATCATCTACCCCATGAGGTGGAAGAAGGTGCGGAGAGAGACAGGGCAGGGATGGACGCTGCTGGCTTCAGCGTCGGGAAACTGAGGGTGAACGGCGTCGGGGCGCTCTGCTCCTTCGGGGTCGCCGCTGCCACCTTCTGCATCCTGGTGCTTGGCGGCAGGCCGCAGCAGCAGAGGAAGGTGCAGGACCACAAGTCCCAGTTCCAGGTGTTCGCCGATGATGAGGTCGATCACTCTTTCCTTCTGTTCGTGAACTAAATTTCTTCACTTCTACTGATTGATCTTCTCTTTGTTCCCTAAAGGCATGCTCTAGCAAATTACTGCTATAGTTTTTAAACATCATTTATTATACTTGGGTCCAAAAAAGAAAAGGAAAAAACATTGGATGAGTTCAGCAACTCTGCATCATGATGATGATGCTTCTTTTTAAAGATTAGAATCTTCTTTCTATAGACTATTGAAGAGGAAAGGGTGAAAATGACCCACTGCTCCTGATGATCTGATTTCCTTTATAGCTGGTTCTTGGAATCTTGCAATAGATTAGCCTAAAGCACGGGGGAATTTCATTTAGGGGTGAAAAAAATGGCCTGGTGTTTTCTGACAGTTTTGCTTGTGTTTGATCTGCTGCAGAGGATCCATCGTGCCGTGGAGCAGGCGTCCAGGCTGAACCAGGCCGTGTCGTCGGTCATGGGGGGCGCGTCCACCAGGGGGGCGACGGTGTCGTTCGGCGGCCACTACACCGGGTTTTGACGTGCTACGAGAAGCTTCTAGAATCCGTCGACGCATCCACGATCTAATAGTATTAGACATATTGATTGATATTGAGATTCTTTATTTACAAACATTGGCCAGGGCCCCGTAGCCTGCACGCATGTACATATGCTTCTACTCAGCTGGTACGTAGATAGCATGAGTCCACTGTCATGTACATTTCCTACCAGCAGATGTGAATATTATTCTGGGTTTGATTTTCTCCGCGAAATTACTTCGCCTTCCCCTCCGATTATCGTACTGTACGACGAGGCAATGGATGGTGAGGATGCTCTGTGGAAATGCAACCAACGGCTCGTGTTTTTTTATGCGATGACAAAGAGGATTCAAACGCACGTCACTGGAACGCACGCGGTAACCACGCGCTGGAACTGACCGCAGCTGCAGATACTACTTGGAAGCCACCGCCGGGCCACTTGGCCCGCCGGCCGAGTGTCCGTTCACTGAATCCGGCCGGCGTGCGCGACCGTCGGTTCGTCGGCTAGCGGTGCGGCGAGACACCCTGACATGGACGTTGATTCCTTACCTTTCCTCCTGTTCCCGCGGGGCAGGCAACGGCATATGCAGTTGCCCGGAGGTCCCGTCGCTTCGCCGTGCGCTGGATCGTCTGGCCCGGCACGTCGCTGTATCTGACTGGCGATTTTGCTTCCTCTCTCACATGATCAAACTTGTCCGGAAGAACACGTCGAGATTCAGTCGTCTACGGGGGGTAAAAATCTGGCGTCGACATCGGATGATGGGAAGAGGCCGGGCCGTGCCGGAGCTCTGCTCTGTGACAGCGATGCACATACATCCGGAGGAAGGGAAGGACGACGGGTGATTTGTTTCTGTCCAGGGAAGAATCCAGGAAGGCGGGTTTGAGTGACAGTGCTGCTCGTCTGATGCCGACAGGTTTTCTTTTTTTGAGCAACTGCCGACGGTCTCTGATTGGCACTCCCTGGCCCCAAGAGGCTAAATTTCCTGTTTTGACCCTTTTCTAGAAGTTATTCGAGATCTGACCCTAGTTTAGAAAATTTTCGTGATTTGACCTTTTTTTCTACTGCCATTGATTCTGGCGGTAAGGTTTAACTACCTACCGCCAGGATATCTGGCGGCAGAATTTGACAACGCCGTAACGTTCGTTTAACGTGGAATATACCCTATCATTAGGGTTCTTGGCGGTAGCCCATTATACCCTATCGCCAAGGACATTGACAATAGTGTCGTAAAACAAAATCCTGCGCTGCTTCCCTCGAATAGAAAGATGGGGACGCTGCATGTGGGCTCCCCTCAGTTAAAAAGTACTTCCTCCGTCCCATAATATAAGAACGTTCTTATATTGTGGGATGGAAGGAGTACTAAAAACAACAGCTAATGATGGGTGCGCTGAATGTGGGCTGCTGTGGGCTACTGTATGCTACTGTGTGCACGCATTAGATGGATGGAATGGATGCGCTGCGTGCATGCATGCATGGATGGATGCGCTGCATGGAGTGCTCTGAATGCATCGGGCCCTGTGTACATGCATGCATGGATGGATGTGCTGCATGCATGAGATAGAGAGATGGGAGCCCGATCCATCATAGGAATAGCCTACCGCCAAACTCTTTGGTAGGGTTGCACAGCTTACCATTAAGGGCTTTGGCGGCAGGGTATTTTTCATGTTCAACGGAGTGACAACACAGTCAGCTCCTCCTGTCAATGACCTTGACGGTAGGTAGTTATACCCTACTGTCATCAACACTGGCGGCAGGAAAAGGGTCAGATTTTGAATTTTTTTTTAAACTAGGGTCAGATTTCGAATAACTTTCAGAAAAGGGTCAAAACACGAAATTTAGCCGCCCTAAGAATGTATCCTGTGCAACGGCCAGACTCATGCACGAGATGCTCCGAGCCATTCTGCGCCAGTGGATTGAAAATTGATGGACGGGATGTTATCATCAGGTGGCTGCCGGTATATTTTACAAAGTGGACCTTGCAAAATCATTTAACTGTGCAAAACAGTCCCTATGAACCCATCATCTCCTTCCTTTCCTCTGTTCCCTTTCTGTACCTCTACATGGCAATCTGTGAGCTAGGGTTAACCATTTGCTCCATCGCCACTCTCTCTGAGCCCCTCCCCATCTGTCGTACCACCTTACCTAGTTCTAGCACCTGTGGCCCTCTTACTCTCTGAAACGACATCACCCAGCAGCCACTGTCATCACCGCCGGGGAGCATGTAAATGTAGCGCCGCCGTGCTGTTGGTCTGGTCAACATTTTTTCTAGCTGATTGATGATCGTGCTTGCACTCCGACCTCTGGCTATTGCTATTTTTTCAACTGTTTATGAACTAAATTTGATGCTTGCTCCTGTGCTCGCATCTGAGAAATCACGCTCTTTGTGCACTTGTGATTACATTCTAATAAAATGAAACCAAGGGGTGTGCCCCTTTTCTATAAAAAGAGTATGATTCTTCTGTCGATGTATAACAATTTCAGGTCATCTATACTCCTCTGCTTCTAAAATTTTCTGTACCACATACACAACCCGGTTCAAACATTGTGTACATAAGGAGAAGTATGTCCAACTCTTGTATCTACTATTGTTCCTTCACACGTACATTAATCAGCTAGTGAGCATTGTCTACTGAAGTATCCGGACAACAATATCTGTTCACTTTAGGAAATAGATTGAGCACATGCAGCTCCCCCGATTATCTGAAAGTGACATTTTTGTCTTGCCAAAATACACACAGTCGATGCAATTAGAAGGTAGAACACTAACTTGTACAACCAACTTTTTCTTTCTGTAGACGAGCATGCGGCTGCACCTACGGAGATAATACTACTTGAACAGCATGAAGATCTATTTTCAGGTCATATCCAACAGAAGATCAAACTTTATGATATGGTTGGATAAGGTTAAGCTTTATGCTGCAGAGAATTTCAGCGATGTTAGTTAAGATTTTTGCAGCAGATCGTGGATCTTAATCCTAATATCATTTGTTCTTATTTTCCACCATTTGTTCAAGATTTTCTTGACCTTATTATGAACTTGTGGCCAATTGTTCAAGAATTTATTGGCCTTGATATTTGCTCTTCACCTCCTGCGATCTGGTGTTTTACAAAATATTAAAAAAGGATATGGCTAACTTGAAATTGATATGGCTCGAACGCATAAAGTTCATATGTACCGCCAACACATATCTACGGATTCAGTTGAGGTTCAGGGGGCATATACTTGAGAACTGCTGCTGAAATATTTTGTCCTCACACTGAGTTGTACCATGTTTGTACTTAAAAGGTTGATGTATCTGTTGTTCCTTTTCTAAAAAGATTATATTTCTCGCATACCATTTATTCAGTTGTCATGGCTTCAATGCACAAGCTTAGAAACTACACTTGCTTTCTTGGTTGTTTATTTGAGCACAAAATTTACGGTACAAGGCCCAAGTAGAATCTGACAAGGGCATGACAAAGACAATAATACTAACTGCTGAACTGCAGTCTGGTTCCTGTTTTGGACAGATAAACGTAAAAGTATTAACATGGGAAGGCTCACGAATGCGAGAAGTTCAACGATATCGACTGTAATCAGTAATCAGGAACGATTACTCCTAGTTCTTTTTTCGCTGCTCCTACGGAGTAAATATGCACTCACGATCTGAATAAAGAAAGCAACGCAGCTTGTTGGAAATTTGCGGCGGCGTTGAATCTTAGCCTGCAACGACGGCGGCAGTGCCAAACCAAGAGCGTGCACCGTCGTTTGTGCCAAGCCGTAGCCAGCACTGTCATGGAGAGGGATAGATTGTGGAGATAGAGGGAAGAGGGATTTGCAGCGGGGTAGGAGTTGTGCTGAAGAGAGCTCACACCTGTTAGGACCTGGTTACGATCTAAGGGAGGAATTTGTGCCGTGGAAGGGAAACTTGTCTCTCAGATCTATTTCATTGAATATCTGTAGCTGAGCTAGCGTATACATGAAGCCATTTGGCAGTTCAGAATGAGGATAGATGATGTCGACCCAGCCACACCCCGGCTGTTATATAGGGAAGGCATTTACCGGCAACGCTGTGAAGTGGAATAGTAACTACTAGAAACGGTACAGTAGAGATCTAACGGTTCGCAACGATGCTGAGCAGAGGAGCGATCCTGGCCGTTGGTGACGAAGTGTTAACTGAACCGAAAACTGTTAACTGAACTTGTCTGCATCGCGATGCCTGACATTGCCCCCTTCTTGAGCATCGACGAGTCCTCACGTCGATTCTTGCGCGGCCCTCCAAGCTTGGGTAGTGCTCCTGAAAAACGCTGGGAACGAGTACTTGATGAAGACGCGTCCTCCCAAGTAGCGTCTTCTGGCGACAGATTTTCCCATTGAATTTTCCACTGTACCACTGGCGCATTGTTTCGTGGGATTTGCCTCACTTGTAGAACTGTGGCCGGACCCGTTTTGATAGTGCCATCAGTATTTACCATGGGAAGGTTTGGGCTCGGTACCGCCTTTGCGCCAATGTGTTTCTTGAGCTGGCTCACATGGAAGACAACGTGTATCTGGATATTGCTAGGGAATTGCAACTTGTAAGCAGAGTTCCCAATCTTTTTAAGTATGAGGAAGAGGCCGTAATACTTGTTCTGTAACTTGAGCGCTCCTCTCCACTTGTAAGGTGCCATCTTCAAGTAAACCATGTCTCCAACCTGGAAGCTTCTCTCCACTTGTTTGAGGTCTGCATAACGCTTCATTCTGTTATGAGCCTTGCACAAATTTTCTTTCAGATGTTCTAGCATTTGTTGTTTAGCAGACAAGAAATCATGTGCTTCCTCATCATCAGGTCCCGGAATTGCCAGTTCAGAGATGAGGGGTGGAGGAAATCCATAAAGTGCTTGGAATGGTGACATTTTCAGAGCAGTGTGATATGTAGAATTATACCAATATTCAGCGAGAGAGAGCCATGACATCCACTTGGTAGGTTGATCTGTTGTCATACACCGTAGATAAGTTTCCAAACACTGGTTCACATGCTCAGTTTGACCATCAGTCTAGGGATGGTATGCTGTGCTGAATCGTAACTCCACCTTGAGGGCAGTAAAAATGTCCTTCCACAGTTTGCTAGTGAAAATCCTGTCTCTGTCCGAGATGATGATCTTAGGAGGGCCATGTAATCTTATGATGTGATCCACAAATTTCTGAGCCACCAAGAGGACTGAGTATGGGTGGGCCATAGGAATGAAGTGACTGTACTTGGTGAACCTATCGACCACAACCATAATGACATCCTTGCCCTGGGATTTTGGCAGGCCTTCCACAAAATCCATCGAGATGTGTTGCCACACCATATCTGCAATTGGTAGGGGGTCCAACAGTCCAGGCTGCAAGCAGGTCTCATGCTTTTCCCTTTGGCAAATAGGACATTCTGCAATGAATTTTTCCACATTCTGCTTCATACCTGGCCAGAAAAAGATGTTTTTCACTCTGTTATATGTGGCTCGCACTCCTGAATGGCCCCCAATAGGGGAATTGTGCAGTGCTTACAATAGTTTGTTTCTCAGCTCTGCAGACTTGCCCACCCATAGTTTCCCTCTGAATCTGATGATCCCAGAGTGAAAGCTGTATTCTGAAGAGCTATGTTGTTTCTGCACTAACAATTTCTCTAGCAACTGTTGAGGTTGTGGATCTTGCTGGTAACTTGCTCTAGATCTTCTGCCCATGTAGGTGTGACAGCAGATAAGGTGAAACAATCGGGTAACAATCTAGATAGGGCATCAGCTACTTTGTTTTCCACTCCCTTCTTGTACTGGATTGTAAAATTGAACTCTAAAAGTTTCATCATCAACTTGTGTTGTACTCCTTCTGTTATTTTCTGATCTGTAATAAACTTAAGAGATTGTTGATCAGTTTTGATCACCAGCTCATTACCCAGCAAATAGTGTCTCCACCTCTTTAGTGCTTCCAGGATTGCCAGAGTTCTTTTTCATAAGTGGAGAGTGCTGAATTTCTTGGGCAAAGAGCTGAGCTGTAGTAAGACAAGGGTCTCCCTCCTTGCATGAGCACTGCTCCAATCCCTTTTCCTGAAGCATCAGTTTCCAATACAAAGGGCTGACTAAAATTTGGTAGTGCCAGTACTGGTGCTGAAGTTAGAGCTTGTTTAAGTGTAGAGAAAGCCTTCTCATGAACTGGAGTCCATTGAAACTGTCCCTTCTTTAGAAGATCTTGGAGTGGTCTACAGATCAGGCCATAATCTTTAATAAACCTTCTATAATACCCAGCCAATCCTAAGAAACTTCTCAGCTTTGTGGCTGTGTTAGGAGTTGACCACTCTGCAATTGCTGCAATCTTCTGTGGGTCAGTAGCTACTCCATTCTCAGATATCACATGACCCAGATATTCCACTTTTTGCACTGCAAAGCTGCACTTGGATTTTTTTTGCAAACAATTTGTTATCTCTTAACACTTGTAATACAACCTTGATATGTTCCAGATGTTCCTTGAGGGTTCTGCTGTAGATGAGGATATCATCAAAGAAAACCAACACAAACTTTCTCAAATATGGAGCAAATATTGTATTCATTAACTCTTGGAATGTGCCTGGGGCATTAGACAGCCCAAAAGGCATGACTAAATATTCAAAATGCCCCAAATAAGTCCTGAAAGCAGTTTTGTGAATATCATCTGGGTGCATTCTTATTTGGTGGTACCCAGATCTCAGGTCCAATTTAGAAAAATATTTTTCTCCATGCAATTCATCCAATAAATCCTCTATAACTGGAATAGGGAATTTATTTTTGATTGTCAGGGAGTTTAGCTTTCTGAAATCAGTGCATAACCTCATAGAGTTGTCCTTCTTTTTGACCAACAGGATTGGAGCAGCATAAGGACTTTGGCTATGTCTAATCAAATGGTTGGCCAACAACTTTTTTATCTGCTCTTCCATTTCTCTCTTTTGATGTTGTGGAACTCTATAAGGTCTCAATTGTGGAGGATTTGCTCCTCGTACCAAAGGAATTTTGTGATCCAATGCTCTATGAGGTGGGAGTTCAGTAGGTTCCTCAAATAAATCAGCATATGTCAGGAGTAGTTGTTGTATTTGTGGAGGTGTTTTGGTCCCTTCTAGAGCTTCCATGAGTATATTATGCACTTGCAATAAGAATACTTCTGCTCCTTTATCCATTAACTTGTTCACATCCTCTGCTGGTACTTCCTTAGTGGTCTGGGAATTGGTGAAAATAGCTGCAGTCATTGTCTGTTGCCCTTTTTGTGTGAAACTGAATTGTTGCTTGGGAATGTCAAAAGCTACAGGACTAACAGCAGTAAACCAATCGTAGCCCAAGATCACATCATGGCCGGGCAATTCCAGGGTTCTGAAATTGTGATATATCCTTGTTTTGGCAACTAGAAACTCACAATTAGGGACCACAGCCGTAGATAGTAGGCGTGCCCCACTAGCTACAACAATGGCTCTCGGTTTAACAGGCAGTATATTGCAGTTAGCTTTAGCTGCAAACTGTGGATTGATGAAGGAGGTTGTACTGCCCGAATCCAGAAGAGCAATAGCTCGTTTGCCATTGATGTGTATAACAATGGTGGGTGTGGGTACGGCCAGTTGTTGACCCATAGCATGAGCAGAAAGAAACATGACTTGCTCTTCCTGTTCATTGGTTTCCACTTGCTCAGGTTGTGCTCCTTCTTCTATTTCTTCTTGTTGTTGTTCCTCAAACTCATGTTGCAGTAGATGGACATTTGGTATCAATCTACACTTGTGTCCATGCACCCATTTGTCCCCACATCTCCAGCATTCGCCCACCTTTCTCACCTTTTGGCTGTTTGTTGCAGGAACTTCTGTTTGTCTGATAGGGATTTGTTATTGTTGCAGAGGAGTGCTCTGTTTTGCTTGGGTGTTCCAGCTGGATTTTTGGTAGAAATTGCTGTATGAAATTCCTTGTTTCTTGGGTGATGTACTAATGTAAGGGTGGCAAGGCTCAATGTCGTTAGCAAGGCAGTAAGCGTCTGTCAATGTTTGGGGCCTGAGAGGCCTGAGCTGAAACTTTATCCCATCTCTTAATCCATTAACATAGCACCTTACAAACCACAGTTCCCCTAATTCAGGATTTTCTTCTTGAACATCAGCCATCAGGTCTTCAAAAACCTTTGTGTATTCAGACACTGTGATATTGAATTGTTTAACTGAATTGAATTTTTCAGTTAAATCATAAGATCCTGTGTCTGAAAATCGTTTAACCACTTCAGCTCCAAACTATTTCTAGGACAACTGTTTCTTCAATAACCCAGATCGTCTAAGCCACACATCAGCCTCATCCACAACATACATTTGTGCTAGGGACACTTTGTATTCTTTCGGAGCTGCTCATATTTGAAAGTACTTATTGCATTGCCTCAACCACCCCACTGGATCCTCGCCCAAAAACCTTGGAAAATCCAGTTTAGGCCCTTTTGTTAATGACCTCATGAATTGTGCTTGCATCTCTTGTTCATAGTTTTTGTGATATCCCTGCCACATTTGCCTTTCTCTGTTCTGCTGATAAAATCTGTTGAAGACTGGAGTAGGCACTTGCTCTCTTGCCGTTAATGGTGTGCTTATATTCTGGTTAACATCTGTTCTAATTGGATTTGCAAACCCTGGAGGTGCCTGAGCTGTGGTAGTTCTTATTAGAGGCAGAGTCTGTAGTTGCTCTTCGATCTGTTTAGATTTCTCTCTTTCAAGTTCAAGTTGCTTCCTTAGCTGCTCTGTTCGGCTCAGCTGATCCTGTACATTTTCTTGCTGCAGTGTTGGGGACTTAGGAACCTGATTTGAACTCGATGGTATGTCATTCTGAGCAAGATTGGATGTGGTTTTGACCAACGATTGCAAAACTGAACTGATGGTGGACAGCTGCTTGCTCAGGTCCAAGACCACCTGCTCTACTCGCCCAACTTGCTTCGCTATTTCTCCTTGTTTAGCACTCATGGACAGCACATCCTCCTGCAACCTGGACATCTCTGACCGCATCTAAATATTATCCTGCTGCAGAGTGCCAAAATCATCGTGCATGGAAAGTACTTCTTGCAGTTCTGCATCATCGATCGCCTTGGTGCGCCCCATCGCCTTGACCTGAGGTGAGGGTAAGGAATTTTACTACTGGCTCGCTAGCAACCCGTCCCTGACCACAGATCCTTCCACCGCCGCGATCCACGCCTCCTTGGCACACGGATTGGTGCTCGAGCGCGGAATTTTACAGATCAAGCAAGGTGCTCGAACAACCGCCTCTGCTCTACCGATCTGTGCCCGAATAAGCACCGCCACCAGCGCCTCCTCACCGCCGCCAACTAGGCCGCCAGAGAAGGGAGGGAAGGGTGGGAATCCTGGATATGAGATTTGAGAAAATTATTGCTCTGAGGAACGATGGCTCTGTATACCAATTTGTTAGGACCTGGTTACGATCTAAGGGAGGAATTTGTGCCATGGAAGGGAAACTTGTCTCTCAGATCTATTTTATTGAATATCTGTACCTGAGCTAGCGTATACATGAAGCCATTTGGCAATTCAGAATGAGGATAGATGATGTCGACCCAGCCACACCCCAGCTGTTATATAGGGAAGGCATTTACCGGCAACGCTGTGAAGTGGAATAGTAACTACTAGAAACGGTACAGTAGAGATCTAACGGTTCGCAACGATGCTGAGCAGAGGAGCGATCCTGGCCGTTGGTGACGAAGTGTTAACTAAACCGAAAACTGTTAACCGAACTTGTCTGCATCGCGATGCCTGACAACACCGTCCTAAATCGCTTGGTACAGAGAGGGGATCTCGCAGAGATAGGTACAGATCGGGGCAGAGTACACGGAAGGAGACGATGGGATTTTGGAACTTTTGTGCAGTTCAATCACTTGACAAGGTCCATTGTGTAAAATGTATCCAGGCCAGCTTATGAGAACATTCAGTCCATCTATTCCCCATCCAGTGGCCAAGAATCGCTTGGTGTACTAGATGCATCAATTCAGTCGTTGCACAGGATACGTCCTCCAGAGAGAGTGACGATGGAGCAAATGGTTAACCCTAGCTCACAGATTGCCAGGTAGAGGTACAGAAAGGGAATAGAGGAAAGGAAGGAGATGATGGGTTCGTAGGGACTGTTTTGCACAGTTAAATGATTTTGCAAGGTCCACTCTGTAAAATATACTGGCAGCCAGCTGATGATAACATCCCGCCCATCAATTTTCAATCCACTGGCGCAGAATGGCTCGGAGCATCTCGTGCATGAGTCCGACCGTTGCACAGGATACATTCTCACTCTCTCTGAGTCTCTCCCCATCTGTTGGACCACCTTACCTAGTTCTAGCACCGGTGGCCCTCCTACTCTCTGAAACGACATCCGCCAGCAACCATCATCATCACCGCCGGGGAGCATGTAAATGTAGTACCGCCGGGGCCCTCCTACTCTCCTCTGGCCCTCCCGTTCTTCATATTGTGCCCGGCTTCCACTGAATCACCCATTCCTCCTCAACTGCCGACTGTCTAACTGGCACTCTTTGGAGTATTTCTTCGAACAGAGATTCATACCGCGAAGTAGGTGTTTCCAAAAGATTTCATTGTAATTCTTAGTCATAGGAGTTAGTTTGTATTTTCTTGGATCTTAGGTCAAAATCAGTGTCCTGTAATTGTTATGAGCATGGATAAAGTTAGAGCATCTCCGGCTGTTGGCCCCCAGGAGTCGCTAAAAATCGCCCCCTAGGGGCGCACCGGCGCAAACCGCGTGCTGGGGGCGTGATGCCCCCCAGTCGCGGCGCCCATGTTTTTTTTGAAAATTAAATTCTGGCACAAACACGGCGCAAATTCAACCAAACTTCGGCGATTTCATACATATTTAAAGTATTTTACAAAAAAGAAAAAATGCTACTAGGCCCGCCATCTCCCTCGCTGCTCCTCGCCGCCCGCCGCCCTTGTAGCTCTACATGCTGAGGAGGCTGTAGAACCACGTGTAGTTGCCGCCGTCGTCGTCGCTTCCTCCGTGTCCGCCGTCCCTGCTGCAACCCTCCCCAGGTTGGCGCGGCGGGTTGGACGGTCCGGGGGCGACCTCGTCCTCGTCACTGTCGAGGATCACCATGTTGTGCTCGTCCTCACGCCCACGCTTGCGGGCGGCTATCTCCTCCAGGGCTCGGCGCTGCCGGACCATCTCGTCGCGGAGGTAGTCGTCCCGCGCCCAGCCCACCATAGGGCGTCCTCCTCGGAGAAGCCGCGCCGGGCTATCTCCTCGTACTCTGCGGGGAGGCCGGGCTCCGGCTTCGGCCTGACGAGGACGAGGCGGCCAGAGACGGGGGCGGAGTCGTCAATGCGGACGCCGGAGCTGCGGGTGCGCGCGCTGACAGGTGTGTCCTGGGGCTCCGTGTTGAGGCATATCTCTCTCGATGTAGTTTTGGTGATTGATGACAACATGTTTGCGGACTAATCGTGTGCTTTGAGTATTTCACAGATCCATCCTTGGCACGAGACATTTTCTTCCCTTCGGAGTGTCAGTCAAGATGGTGTAGCTCTTTCATTTCTCTTTCGGTGGACTAGTTGTGTAGAGGGCACCGTACTATCAAGAGGGGGTCCGCTGGAGTATTGCTTGGGTGGAATCAACACGTACACATCAGCTTCTCACCCTCAGAGCTCATCCACTTCATTGAAGAGATCTCTTCTCCTTTTGTGTCATGTCTGGGTTCCAGCGGTAATACCACGCAACCCAGCGGTAGTATCGTTGAGGAGTCACAAGCGGCAGTACCGCTCCCCGGCGGTAGTACCGCCGGTGACTCCATAGCAGTACTACCGCTGGCTTGCCTGGCACCACCGCCTCGTCCTCAGCCTCGACGCAGAGATCTTCTCTCTCCTGTCTGTGTCCCAGCGGTAGTACCACCGAAGGGTCACAAGTGGCAGTACCGCTCCGCAGCGGTAGTACCGCCCGTGATCCCGCTGCTGTACTACTGCTGGGCTATCTGGCTCCTACCGCCTCGACTCGAGGGCTCTTTTTCTCGTGTCGGCTTTTGCAGCACTAGTTGCGGCAGTAGAGGCGGTAGTACCGTTTCGGAGCGGTAGTACCGCCCTTACCACCGCGGTAGTATCGCGCTGGGTCCAGATCCCTGCTGCTCTCCTCTGCGCGGCAGTACCGCTAGCTAAAGTGGCAGTACCGCTGGCTCAGCGGTAGTACCGCCCCTCCTAGCGGTACTACCGCCCTATGCGGGGCTGGTTGGTGGGGCAACGGTTGGATTGTTGCCCCCACTATAAAAGGGGGTCTCCTTCTTCCCCGTTGACTCACCTCTTCCCACTCAAGCTCCATTAATGCTCCAAGCTCCATTTTCACCCGATCTATCTCTCTAGCCAATCAAACTTGTTGATTTGCTCGGGAGTGGTTGAGAAGGCCCCGATCTACACTTCCACCAAGGGATTTTCGATTCCCCCACTCATCCCTAGCGGATCTTGTTACTCTTGGGTGTTTGAGCACCCTAGACGGTTGAGGTCACCACGGAGCCATAGTCCATTATGGTGAAGCTTCGTGGTATTGTTGGGAGCCTCCGATTAAATTTTGGAGATTGCCCCAACCTTGTTTGTAAAGCTCCGGTTGCCGCCTTCAAGGGCACCAATAGTGGAATCACGGCATCTCGCATTGTGTGAGGGCATAAGGAGAATACGGTGGCCCTAGTGGCTTCTTGGGGAGCATTGTGCCTCCACACCGCTCTAACAGAGACGTACTTCCCTTCAAAAGGAAGGAACTTCGGTAACACATCCTCGTCTTCACCGGATCCACTCTTGGTTATCTCTTACCTTTACTTGTGCAAGCTCTTTAGTGTTACTTCTCTTGCTTGCTTGGTTGCTTGTTGTTATTGCATCATATAGGTTGCTCACCTAGTTGCTATTGGGTTTCGTAGTAATTTCAAAAAATTTCCTACGCACATGCAAGATCATGTGATGCATAGAAACGAGAGGGGAGAGTGTTGTCTACGTAGCCACACAGACCGACTGCGGAAGCATTGACACAACGTAGAGGAAGTAGTCATACGTCTTCACGATCCGACCGATCAAGCACCGAAACTATGGCACCTCCGAGTTCGAGCACATGTTCAGCTCGATGACGATCCCCGGACTCCGATCCAGCAAAGTGTCGGGGAAGAGTTTTGTCAGCACGACGGCGTGGTGACGATCATGATGCACTATAGCAGCAGGGCTTCGTCTAAACTCCGCTACAGTATTATCGAGGAATATGGTGGCTGGGGGCACCGCACATGGCTAAGGAATAGATCACGTGGATCAACTTGTGTGTTCTAGGGTGCCTCTACCTCAGTATATAAAGGACCAAAGGGGGGAGGCTGGCCGGCCACAAGGGGCGCGCCAGGAGAGTCCTACTCCCTCCGGGAGTAGGATTCCCCCCCCCCAATCCTAGTTGGAATAGGATTCCTCGGGGGGGGGGGGGGAAGAGAGAGAGGGGGCCGGCCACCTCTCCTAGTCCTAATAGGACTAGGGGAAGGGGGAGGCGCACAGCCCACCTTGGGCTGCCCCTTTCTCCTTTCCACTAAAGCCCACTAAGGCCCATATGGTTCCCGGGGGGTTCCGGTAACCTCCCGGTACTCCGGTAAAATCCCGATTTCACCCGGAACACTTCCGATATCCAAACATAGGCTTCCAATATATCAATCTTTATGTCTCGACCATTTCGAGACTCCTCGTCATGTCCGTGATCATATCCGGGACTCCGAACAACCTTCGGTACATCAAAATACATAAACTCATAATATAACTGTCATCGTAACCTTAAGCGTGCGGACCCTACGGGTTCGAGAACAATGTAGACATGACCGAGACACGTCTCCGGTCAATAACCAATAGCGGGACCTGGATGCCCATATTGGCTCCTACATATTCTACGAAGATCTTTATCGATCAGACCGCATAACAACATACGTTGTTCCCTTTGTCATCGGTATGTTACTTGCCCGAGATTCGATCGTCGGTATTCCAATACCTAGTTCAATCTCGTTACCGGCAAGTCTCTTTACTCGTTCCGTAATACATCATCTCGCAACTAACTCATTAGTTGCAATGCTTGCAAGGCTTATGTGATGTGCATTACCGAGAGGGCCCAGAGATACCTCTCCGACAATCGGAGTGACAAATCCTAATCTCGAAATACGCCAACCCAACATCTACCTTTGGAGACACCTGTAATGCTCCTTTATAATCACCCAGTTACGTTGTGACGTTTGGTAGCACCCAAAGTGTTCCTCCGGCAAACGGGAGTTGCATAATCTCATAGTCATAGGAACATGTATAAGTCATGAAGAAAGCAATAGCAACATACTAAACGATCGGGTGCTAAGCTAATGGAATGGGTCATGTCAATCAGATCATTCAACTAATGATGTGACCTCGTTAATCAAATAACAACTCTTTGTTCATGGTTAGGAAACATAACCATCTTTGATTAACGAGCTAGTCAAGTAGAGGCATACTAGTGACACTCTGTTTGTCTATGTATTCACACATGTATTATGTTTCCGGTTAATACAATTCCAGCATGAATAATAAACATTTATCATGATATAAGGAAATAAATAATAACTTTATTATTGCCTCTAGGGCATATTTCCTTCAGTCTCCCACTTGCACTAGAGTCAATAATCTAGATTACACTGTGATGATTCTAACACCCATGGAGTCTTGGTGCTGATCATGTTTTGCTCGTGGAAGAGGCTTAGTCAACGGGTCTGCAACATTCAGATCCGTATGTATCTTGCAAATCTCTATGTCTCCCACCTGGACTAGATCCCGGATGGAATTGAAGCGTCTCTTGATGTGCTTGGTCCTTTTGTGAAATCTGGATTCCTTTGCCAAGGCAATTGCACCAGTATTGTCACAAAAGATTTTCATTGGACCCGATGCACTAGGTATGACACCTAGATCGGATATGAACTCCTTCATCCAGACTCCTTCGTTTGCTGCTTCCGAAGCAGCTATGTACTCCGCTTCACATGTAGATCCCGCTACGACGCTTTGTTTAGAACTGCACCAACTGACAGCTCCACCGTTTAATGTAAACACGTATCCGGTTTGCGATTTAGAATCGTCCGGATCAGTGTCAAAGCTTGCATCAACGTAACCTTTTACGATGAGCTCTTTGCCACCTCCATATACGAGAAACATATCCTTAGTCCTTTTCAGGTATTTCAGGATGTTCTTGACCGCTGTCCAGTGATCCACTCCTGGATTACTTTGGTACCTCCCTGCTAAACTTATAGCAAGGCACACATCAGGTCTGGTACACAGCATTGCATACATGATAGAGCCTATGGCTGAAGCATAGGGAACATCTTTCATTTTCTCTCTATCTTCTGCAGTGGTCGGGCTTTGAGTCTTACTCAATCTCACACCTTGTAACACAGGCAAGAACCCTTTCTTTGCTTGATCCATTTTGAACTTCTTCAAAATTTTGTCAAGGTATGTTGTTTGTGAAAGTCCAATTAAGCGTTTCGATCTATCTCTATAGATCTTAATGCCTAATATGTAAGCAGCTTCACCGAGGTCTTTCATTGAAAAACTTTTATTCAAGTATCCTTTTATGCTATCCAGAAATTCTATATCATTTCCAATTAATAATATGTCATCCACATATAATATCAGAAATGCTACAGAGCTTCCACTCACTTTCTTGTAAATACAGGCTTCTCCAAAAGTCTGTACAAAACCAAATGCTTTGATCACACTATCAAAACGTTTATTCCAACTCCGAGAGGCTTGCACCAGTCCATAAATGGATCGCTGGAGCTTGCACACTTTGTTAGCTCCCTTTGGATCGACAAAACCTTCTGGTTGCATCATATACAACTCTTCTTCCAGAAATCCATTCAGGAATGCAGTTTTGACATCCATCTGCCAAATTTCATAATCATAAAATGCGGCAATTGCTAACATGATTCGGACAGACTTAAGCATCGCTACGGGTGAGAAGGTCTCATCGTAGTCAATCCCTTGAACTTGTCGAAAACCTTTTGCGACAAGTCGAGCTTTGTAGATAGTAACATTACCATCAGCGTCAGTCTTCTTCTTGAAGATCCATTTATTCTCAATTGCTTGCCGATCATCGGGCAAATCAACCAAAGTCCATACTTTGTTCTCATACATGGATCCCATCTCAGATTTCATGGCTTCAAGCCACTTTGCGGAATCTGGGCTCACCATTGCTTCTTCATAGTTCGTAGGTTCATCATGATCTAGCATCATGACTTCCAGAACGGGATTACCGTACCATTCTGGTGCGGATCTTATTCTGGTTGATCTACGAGGTTCAGTAGTATCTTGTTCTGAAGTTTCATGATCATTATCATTATCTTCCTCACTAACTGGTGTAGGCGTTACAGAAACAGTTTTCTGTGATGTACTACTTTCCAATAAGGGAGCAGGTATAGTTACCTCGTCAAGTTCTACTTTCCTCCCACTCACTTCTTTCGAGAGAAACTCCTTCTCTAGAAAGTTTCCGAATTTAGCAACAAAAGTCTTGCCTTCGGATCTGTGATAGAAGGTGTATCCAATAGTTTCCTTTGGATATCCTATGAAGACACATTTCTCCGATTTGGGTTCGAGCTTATCAAGTTGAAGCTTTTTCACATAAGCATCGCAGCCCCAAACTTTTAGAAACGACAACTTTGGTTTCTTGCCAAACCACAGTTCATAAGGCGTCGTCTCAACGGATTTTGATGGTGCCCTATTTAACGTGAATGCGGCCGTCTCTAGAGCGTATCCCCAAAACGATAGCGGTAAATCAGTAAGAGACATCATAGATCGCACCATATCTAGTAAAGTACGATTACGACGTTCGGACACACCATTACGCTGAGGTGTTCCGGGTGGCGTGAGTTGCGAAACTATTCCACAATTTTTCAAATGTACACCAAACTCGTAACTCAAATATTCTCCTCCACGATCAGATCGTAGAAACTTTATTTTCTTGTTACGATGATTTTCAACTTCACTCTGAAATTCTTTGAACTTTTCAAATGTTTCAGACTTATGTTTCATTAAGTAGATATACCCATATCTGCTTAAATCATCTGTGAAGGTGAGAAAATAACGATATCCGCCACGAGCCTCAATATTCATCGGACCACATACATCTGTATGTATGATTTCCAACAAATCTGTTGCTCTCTCCATAGTACCGGAGAACGGTGTTTTGGTCATCTTGCCCATGAGGCACGGTTCGCAAGTACCAAGTGATTCATAATCAAGTGGTTCCAAAAGTCCATCAGTATGGAGTTTCTTCATGCGCTTTACACCGATATGACCTAAACGGCAGTGCCACAAATAAGTTGCACTCTCATTATCAACTCTGCATCTTTTGGCTTCAACATTATGAATATGTGTGTTACTACTATCGAGATTCAACAAGAATAGACCACTCTTCAAGGGTGCATGACCATAAAAGATATTACTCATATAAATAGAACAACCATTATTCTCTGATTTAAATGAATAACCGTCTCGCATTAAACAAGATCCAGATATAATGTTCATGCTCAACGCTGGCACCAAATAACAATTATTTAGGTCTAATATTAATCCCGAAGGTAGATGTAGAGGTAGCGTGCCGACCGCGATCACATCGACTTTGGAACCGTTTCCCACGCGCATCGTCACCTCGTCCTTAGCCAATCTTCGCTTAATCCGTAGCCCCTGTTTCGAGTTGCAAATATTAGCAACAGAACCAGTATCAAATACCCAGGTGCTACTGCGAGCATTAGTAAGGTACACATCAATAACATGTATATCACATATACCTTTGTTCACTTTGCCATCCTTCTTATCCGCCAAATACTTGGGGCAGTTCCGCTTCCAGTGACCAGTCTGCTTGCAGTAGAAGCACTCAGTTTCAGGCTTAGGTCCAGACTTGGGTTTCTTCTCTTGAGCAGCAACTGGCTTGCCGTTCTTCTTGAAGTTCCCCTTCTTCTTTCCTTTGCCCTTTTTCTTGAAACTAGTGGTCTTGTTGACCATCAACACTTGATGCTCCTTTTTGATTTCTACCTCCGCAGCTTTCAGCATCGCGAAGAGCTCGGGAATAGTCTTGTTCATCCCTTGCATATTATAGTTCATCACGAAGCTCTTGTAGCTTGGTGGCAGTGATTGAAGAATTCTGTCAATGACGCAATCATCTGGAAGATTAACTCCCAATTGAATCAAGTGATTATTATACCCAGACATTTTGAGTATATGCTCACTGACAGAACTGTTCTCCTCCATCTTGCAGCTATAGAACTTATTGGAGACTTCATATCTCTCAATCCGGGCATTTGCTTGAAATATTAACTTCAACTCCTGGAACATCTCATATGCTCCATGACGTTCAAAACGTCGTTGAAGTCCCGATTCTAAGCCGTAAAGCATGGCACACTGAACTATCGAGTAGTCATCAGCTTTGCTCTGCCAGACGTTCATAACATCCGGCATTGCTCCTGCAGCAGGCCTGGCACCCAGCGGTGCTTCCAGGACGTAATTCTTCTGTGCAGCAATGAGGATAATCCTCAAGTTACGGACCCAGTCCGTGTAATTGCTACCATCATCTTTCAACTTTGCTTTCTCAAGGAACGCATTAAAATTCAACGGAACAACAGCACGAGCCATCTATCTACAATCAACATAAACAAGCAAGATACTATCAGGTACTAAGTTCATGATAAATTTAAGTTCAATTAATCATATTACTTAAGAACTCCCACTTAGATAGATATCCCTCTAATCCTCTAAGTGATCACGTGATCCAAATCAACTAAACCATGTCCGATCATCACGTGAGATGGAGTAGTTTCATCGGTGAACATCATTATGTTGATCATATCTACTATATGATTCACGCTCGACCTTTCGGTCTCCGTGTTCTGAGGCCATATCTGTATATGCTTGGCTCGTCAAGTATAACCTGAGTATTCCGCGTGTGCAACTGATTTGCACCCGTTGTATTTGAACGTAGAACCTATCACACCCGATCATCACGTGGTGTCTCAGCACGAAGAACTTTCGCAATGGTGCATACTCAGGGAGAACACTTCTTGATAATTTAGTGAGAGATCATCTTATAATGCTACCATCAATCAAAGCAAGATAAGATGCATTAAAAGGATAAACATCACATGTAATCAATATAAGTGATATGATATGGCCATCATCATCTTGTGCTTGTGATCTCCATCTCCGAAGCACCGTTGTGATCACCATCGTCACCGGCGTGACACCTTGATCTTCATCATAGCATCGTTGTCGTCTCGCCAAGTTTGTGCTTCTACGACTATCGCTACCGCTTAGTGATAAAGTAAAGCATTACATCGCGATTTCATTGCATACAATAAAGCGACAACCATAAGGCTCCTGCCAGTTGCCGATAACTCGGTTACAAAACATGATCATCTCATACAATAAAATTCAGCTCCATGTCTTGACCATATCACATCACAACATGCCCTGCAAAAACAAGTTAGACGTCCTCTACTTTGTTGTTGCAAGTTTTACGTGGCTGCTACGGGCTTAAGCAAGAACCAATCTCACCTACGCATCAAAACCACAACGATAGTTTGTCAAATAGACTCCGTTTTAACCTTCGCAAGGACCGGGCGTAGCCATACTTGGTTCAACTAAAGTTGGAGAGACAGTCGCCCGCAAGCCACCTGTGTGCAAAGCACGTCGGGGGAACCGGTCTCGCGTAAGCGTACGCGTAATGTTGGTCCGGGTCGTCTCGCCCAACAATGCCGCCGAACCAAAGTATGACATGCTGGTAGGCAGTATGACTTATATCGCCCACAACTCACTTGTGTTCTACTCGTGCATATAACATCAACATAAATAACCTAGGCTCGGATGCCACTGTTGGGTTTCGTAGTAATTTCAAAAAAATTCCTACGCACACGCAAGATCATGTGATGCATAGTAACGAGAGGGGAGAGTGTTGTCTACGTACCCACGCAGACCGACTGCGGAAGCGTTGACACAACATAGAGGAAGTAGTCGTACGTCTTCACGATCCGACCGATCAAGCACCGAAACTATGGCACCTCCGAGCTCGAGCATACGTTCAGATCGATGACGATCCCCGGACTCCGATCCAGCAAAGTGTCGGGGAAGAGTTTCGTCAGCACGACGGCGTGGTGACGATCATGATGCACTACAGCAGCAGGGCTTCGCCTAAACTCCGCTACAGTATTATCGAGGAATATGGTGGCTGGGGGCACCGCACACGGCTAAGGAATAGATCACGTGGATCAACTTGTGTGTTCTAGGGTGCCTCTACCTCAGTATATAAAGGACCAAAGGGGGGAGGCTGGCCGGCCACAAGGGGCACGGCAGGAGAGTCCTACTCCCTCCGGGAGTAGGATTCCCCCCCCCCCCCAATCCTAGTTGGAATAGGATTCCTCGGGGGGGGGGGGGGGGAGAGAGGGGGCCGGCCACCACTCCTAGTCCTAATAGGACTAGGGGAAGGGGGAGGCGCGCAGCCCACCTTGGGCTGCCCCTTTCTCCTTTCCACTAAAGCCCACTAAGGCCCATATGGTTCCCGGGGGGTTCCGGTAACCTCCCGGTACTCCGGTAAAATCCCGATTTCACCCGGAACACTTCCGATATCCAAACATAGGCTTCCAATATATCAATCTTTATGTCTCGACCATTTCGAGACTCCTCGTCATGTCCGTGATCATATCCGGGACTCCGAACAACCTTCGGTACATCAAAATACATAAACTCATAATATAACTGTCATCGTAACCTTAAGCGTGCGGACCCTACGGGTTCGAGAACAATGTAGACATGACCGAGACACGTCTCCGGTCAATAACCAATAGCGGGACCTGGATGCCCATATTGGCTCCTACATATTCTACGAAGATCTTTATCGGTCAGACCGCATAACAACATACGTTGTTCCCTTTGTCATCGGTATGTTACTTGCCCGAGATTCGATCGTCGGTATTCCAATACCTAGTTCAATCTCGTTACCGGCAAGTCTCTTTACTCGTTCCGTAATACATCATCTCGCAACTAACTCATTAGTTGCAATGCTTGCAAGGCTTATGTGATGTGCATTACCGAGAGGGCCCAGAGATACCTCTCCGACAATCGGAGTGACAAATCCTAATCTCGAAATACGCCAACCCAACATCTACCTTTGGAGACACCTGTAATGCTCCTTTATAATCACCCAGTTACGTTGTGACGTTTGGTAGCACCCAAAGTGTTCCTCCGGCAAACGGGAGTTGCATAATCTCATAGTCATAGGAACATGTATAAGTCATGAAGAAAGCAATAGCAACATACTAAACGATCGGGTGCTAAGCTAATGGAATGGGTCATGTCAATCAGATCATTCAACTAATGATGTGACCTCGTTAATCAAATAACAACTCTTTGTTCATGGTTAGGAAACATAACCATCTTTGATTAACAAGCTAGTCAAGTAGAGGCATACTAGTGACACTCTGTTTGTCTATGTATTCACACATGTATTATGTTTCCGGTTAATACAATTCCAGCATGAATAATAAACATTTATCATGATATAAGGAAATAAATAATAACTTTATTATTGCCTCTAGGGCATATTTCCTTCAGTTGCACATCTAGACAACCTACTTTGATGCAAAGTTTAATTTGGTAAAGAAAAGTAAAAATTGTTAGTTGCCTATTCACCCCCCTCTAGTCAACCATATCGATCCTTTCAATTGGTATCAGAGCCTCGTCTCTTTATTAAGGACTTTACCGTCCAAAGAGTATGGTTGATACCGTAGACACTATGGAGGAACAATCATGTGTGAATCCGACCTCGTCTACGGGCGATGGAGGAACCTCAGTGTCTCGTGAGGAGTTCAATGTGGCCTTGGAGACATTGAAAACCTCCATGATGACCGAGGTTGAAAGCATGTTTACTAAATTTCTTGAGGGGCTTAAACTATCCACCGCACCATTGAAAGTGGGTGATCCCATCGACAAGGTGACGGATGCTATCTCCGACAAGGGGGAAGCTAGTAGTGAAAATGCTCCTTCTTCTAGTGGTAAAAATGGCACCGGCATCTTTGCTCATGTGGAACCACCACTTGTTTATGGTGGACCGGTTCCTTCCACTCATTTGAATCATGCCGGTCCTCCCCCTAAGATTGTGAAAAATGAGGACTTTGATTCTTGGGTTTACCGCTTTAAACGTCATTTAAATCATGTGAACACTAACCAAACTCGCGGTCTCACTCCGAGATCACGGGAGCAAGGACACGGATGACAATTGGATCAAGCACAAATTCCTCAAGGCAATGATGCCCTACCACAAGGCCATGTCCTCCGTCATTCGTCAAAGACTGGACTTCCACACTTTGACCTCAAGCGAAGTGTTGGATGAGTTTCTGGCCATGAACATTTTGGACAAGACCGCCGACAATACGGTGCTTCGTTCTCAAAGGGCAAAGACGCCCAACCTTGCATTGAAGGCCAATCTCTCCGTTGAAGAAGAAGAAGAGAAAGAAGAGGAGAGCAACCCCAAGGATACAAAATATGCATGACATGAACACATGGCACTCGCTTCAAGGCAATTTTGGAGCAAGAAAAACTCGAGGCCAAACTTTAACAAGAACAACTCAAGTGGCACGAAGAGCAAGCAACATGTAAGGACTTGCTACAATTGTGGCAACGTGAGTCATTTTTTGCGGAGTGCCCGTATGAGAAGAGGGAAGACAATGGTGGCAAGCTCATCCGAAAGGACAAGGCCAAGTCGTTCCCCAACAAGAGCAACTTCACCAAGAAGACTCCTCCCAAGGCATTGGTGGTACAAGAAGAGTACAATGAGGATGACGATGATGATGAAGGTGATGAGTCGGTTGCCATGGCCTCCGTTGCCATTGCGACGACTCCATGGGTGTCCCTCTTCGACTCACCCAATGGGAGCATCACCGCCAAATGCCTCATGGCTAAAGCCACCAACAAGGTAACCCCCAACATCAAAACTACCATCATTAATCATCCTTCTCCAATGGATAGCATTAATGAACTTGAGGGAGCGAATGTGGAGGCAAATGAGTTTGAGGCCTTTATGGGAAAACTTAAGGGAAAATCCAAGAAGCACTTTGTTGCTCTCTTGGAACAACTTGGTGAAGCCAATGACATGATCGAGGCTCACGAAGACACCATCACTAAGATGGAAGGGCATAGTCGTGACTATGCCGATGAGATTTCGGATCTTTCCAATGCTCTTGAGGAAGAGCGTGGTCTTCATTTGGCTCTTGAGGAGTCACACAACGTTGATCATGCTAAGTTAAAGAAAGATTATGATCATGTCCTCATTGTTTCTCATGTGCTAAACTCCGAGAAGGCCGAACTTGAGGTTGATCTTGCTAGACTCAAAGAGGAGTTTGATCTACTTGACAAGGCTCACAAGGTCTTGAAGGGTGCTCATGCTAGTCTCAAAGAGTCTCATGATCAACTTAAAGTAAAGCTAACCAAGGAAAAAGCCACTTTTCCTCGTATGATGTTAATTGATAATGCAAATGCTACTAACCCGTGTTGTGAGCACGTGCATCTCGTTGAGGAGAATGCTAAGCTAAAGGGGAAACTTGAGAGAGGTCTTGCGACTTGCATACAAGGCAAGAAGAACCTCAACAACCTCTTGATCAACAAAAAGGGAGTTGTGGCCAAGGAAGGGTTGGGTACGTGCCCGACTCCAAGAATAAGAAAAAGAATTACAAGACCAAACGACCTCCTCCTCTCATGCAAACCTTTGTGAAGGAGGGAGAGAGTGCCTCCGAGGAGAAGAAAGAAGAACAATGAGAAGGGTGGCATTGTCAAAAATGGCAATGCCACTCCTCGCATCAAAGCCGGTGACTTTAATCCTTCTCATGTGTTATGCCGTGCTAGTGATGGGCATGTCTATGCCAAATTCGTTGGTTCTCCTCATGAATACATTGAATGGTCTATTTGGGTTCCAAAGACCCTTGTCACTAACATCAAAGGACCCATTACAAAATGGGTACCTAAAACCAAGCATTAATCTCTTGTACGTGTTTCTTCCGGTGGGGGATCATGGTTGCTCGATAGCGGAGCTACAAATCATATGACCGGAAGCAAGGACTTGGTGGTGGACGTGCACAAGATTCCATGTATGCCCACCAATGTCGAGTGGGGTGACACATCATCCTCTAAGGTATTTGGACTTGGCAAGGTGGTCATCTCTCATGATCTCACGATCGAGAAGGTCATGCTTGTTGAGTCCCTTGCGTACAATTTACTTTCCGTTCGTCAACTTGCAATCATGGGATTTGCCACTTTCTTTGATATCGATACCATGGCCCTCTTGTGGAGCAAGACTCTTAAAGTATCCTTTGTTGGGCATGTCGAGAACGGTCTATATGTGATTAACTTTTCGGAGCGACCCACTAAGACCGCGACATGCCTAATGGCTAAAGTTGATGTGGGATGGCTTTGACATCGCCATTTAGCCCATGTCAATATGAGATCTTTGCAAAGTCTTCTCAAGGGGGACCATGTCCGTGGACTAACGAATGTTAGTTTTGCTAAAGATCGTGCTTGCAGTGCTTGTATCGAAGGAAAGCTACATGAGAAGGCTCACCCTCCCACGACTATCATTTACTCAAAGAGGCCTTTGGAGCTCCTTCACATGGATCTCTTTGGGCCTCCATCCTTCGATAGTCTTGGAGGTAGGAAGTATTTCTTGGTGATTGTGGATGACTACTCAAGATACACATGGGTGTATTTCTTCAAGAGGAAGAGCAAGACCCAACAAACCATCATTGACTTTGCAAATGAAGCACAACGTCAACACAATGCAAAGATCTTGACAATAAGAAGTGACAACGGCACCGAGTTCAAGAACTACACCTTGGATGAGTTTCTTAGTGATGAGGGGATCAAGCATCAATATTCCGCACCTTACACCCCTCAACAAAACGGTGTTGCGGAGAGGAAGAACCGGACATTGATGGATGCGACAAGGACCATGATGGCGGAGTTCAAGTCTCCGTACAACTTTTGGGCCGAAGCCATCAACACCGCGTGTCATGCATCCAATCGGCTCTACCTCCGCAAGGGCTTGAACAAGACTCCATATGAGATACTCACCGGTAACAAGCCCAACCTCAAGTACTTTCGGGTGTTCCGGTGTAAGTGTTTCATTCTCAAGAAAGGTGTTCGGTTGTCTAATTTGAGGCTAGAGCTTATGAGGGCATATTTGTTGGTTATGCTACAAACTCTCATGCTTACCGTGTCCTCAATAAATCCACAAGACTTATTGAGGAGACATGTAACGTGAAGTTTGATGAGAATAACGGCTCCCAAGTGGAGCAAAGTGGCACTTGTGATGTAGGTGATGAAATTCCTCCTCAAGCCATAAGAAGAATGGGTGTTGGTTTCATCCTACCCATTGAGGAACCCCTTGTGGCCGAAGGAGAAGGACAATGCTCCACTCAAGTGGAGCCATCACCAACCCAAGGCCCACACGCTTCCGAAGAACAACATGAAGGCCCTCGTCCTCAAGAACATGACCAAGGACAAGATCATGCTCAAGACGGTGTTGACACATCAAGTGATGCCCAAGGTCAAGTTCTCTCCTCCGAGCAAGTTCAAGAACAAGAACAAGCTCAAGACGACGCTCAAGATGATCAAGTGACCACTCCTCGTCTCACCCCCAAGGAGGATTTGGAGCGTCGTGCCGCCAAGGTTGCTTCCAAGCTCTCCACCAAGGATCATCTCTTGACGAATGTGCTTGGAAGCTTAAGAAAGGGGGTAAGCACTCATAGACAATTAGCAAACTATTGTGAGCATCACGCGTTTGTCTCTTGTATCGAACCCCACAAGGTCTATGAGGCGCTAGAAGATCCGGATTGGCTCAATGCCATGCATGAAGAACTCAACAACTTCGAGCACAACAAAGTGTGGAGATTGGTGCCAAGACCGACGGGGAACCACAATGTCATTGGAACCAAGTGGATATTTAAGAACAAGCAAGATGCCCATGGGATTATCATTCACAACAAGGCTCGTTTGGTAGCACAAGGCTACTCCCAAGTCGAGGGTATCGACTACGGTGAAACCTTTGCTCCCGTTGCTCGTCTTGAATCCATTCGCTTGTTGATTGCATATGCTTCTCATCATAACTTTAAGTTACAACAAATGGATGTGAAGTGTGCTTTTCTTAATGGTCCTATTAATGAATTGGTTTACGTCAAGCAACCCCCCGGGTTCGAGGATCCCTACTTTCCTGATCATGTGTATCAACTCGATAAGGCACTCTATGGCCTTAAACAAGCCCCACGTGCGTGGTATGACCACCTTATCGAGTTGTTACAAGACCGTGGTTTTGAAGTTGGGCTAATCGACCCCACTCTTTTTACTAAGAAGGTCAAAGGGGAGTTGTTTGTGTGCCAATTATATGTTGACGATATTATCTTTGGTTCACCTAACAAAGCTATCAATGAGGAATTTGCCGCTCTCATGACCTCAAAGTTCAAGATGTCTTCCATGGGAGAGTTGAAGTTCTTTCTAGGGTTCGAAGTGAAGCAAAGAAGAGAAGGAACCTTCATCAACCAAGCCAAATACACTCAAGACATGCTCAAGATATGCAAGCTAAGTGACGTCAAGCCGGCTTCTACTCCAATGCCCACCAAGTGCCAACTTGACATAGATCCCAATGGTAAAGCGGTGGATCAAAAGGTATATCGCTCCATGATTGGATCCTTGATTTACCTTTGTGCATCTAGACCGGATATCATGTTGAGTGTGGGAATTTGTGCACGGTTTCAAGCCGCACCTAAGGAAAGTCACCATGTGGTGGTCAAACGAATCTTTCGATATTTGGCTCATACCCCAAACTTTGGCTTATGGTACCCAAGAGGATCAAACTTCAAGCTTGTAGGGTTCTCGGATTCCGATTGGGCAGGAGACAAAGTGGATAGGAAGTCCACTTCCGTAGGGTGCTAATTCCTTGGTTGCTCTTTGGTAAGTTGGTCTTCCAAAAAGCAAAGTTGTGTGTCTCTCTCGTCCACCGAAGCGGAGTATGTAGCGGCCGGTAGTTGTTGTGCACAACTCCTATGGATGAGGCAAACTTTAAAGGATTACGGTGTCACTTGTAACAAAGTGCCTCTTTGGTGTGACAATGAAAGTGCCATCAAGATCTCTCTCAACCCGGTGCAACACTTCAAGACGAAGCATATTGAGATTCTGTATCACTTCATCCGGGATCATATTAGGCGAGGAGAGATCGAGCTCAACTATGTCAACACTCATGATAACCTTGCAGATATTTTCACGAAGCCCTTGGATGAAGCAAGATTTAGCGAGTTAAGGCATGAGCTAAATATCATTGATTCGAGCAATGTGGCTTGAACCCTTGCACACCCCACCACGCTCAATTTGTTGTCTAGTTTAGGTGTAGGCATGGACATAGGGGGAGTGTTGTTCTCTCAATGAACTCTCCCTCCCCCCATTATGCATAAATTGATCAAGTCTTTCACTTTAGCCATTGATGATGGTACTTGTGTTTCAAAGACGAGTTTTGGTCATGGGCCCAAGGTTAAAATCTTCGCGGCGCCATACCTCTTGACTCAAACATAGGTGGCCTCGGCCACCGCCCTCTCTTGAAGAGGTGTGTCTTTGTCATTTGCTGGTGTGCTCTCTTTTCTTGTCGTTTTGTGGGAGGTACTACCGCTGGTGGTGCGCGGTACTACCGCTTCTAAGCGGTACTACCGCTTATAAGCGGTACTACCGCCCCCAGCGCGGTACTACCGCTGAGGGACGGGACCAGGGGGTTATATCGGGGCAGGGGGAGGTTTCTTCTCCCCCATACCCATTCGCTTCGCCCCCTCTTTCCTCTTCCTCTCTCCAGCCTCAACTCGCCGTGGGAGGGCTCCGGCGGATCTCCGTCTCCGGGGCGTCCCTCTCCATTTCCTTCGGTGGAGTCGATCCCCACCTCGTTCTCTTGCCATGGATGCCGGTATTGCCCCCGTTCCTTCTCTCCTTTTGTCTTGTTTTCAGATTTTGTTTCTTAGGGGCAATGGTGGTTGCATCTCTAGATTTTTGGCTAAATCTAGGCTTGAGTAGGTTGGAGAAGGCAACTAGACTATCTAGATTAGAGTTTGGTAGGAATATTTTTGAATTTGGCAGGCCGGTAGTGCCAGATCTGACCACGGTAGTAGCAAACTACTGTTTCCCCGCCTCGAGCGGTACTACCGCTCTCGTTGGAGCGGTACTACCGCTTGACCTTGAGCGGTACTACCGCCCTCTATGGAACGGTACTACCGCTTGGGCGGTACTGCCGCGGGCATGTCCCGGTACTACTGCTGCCTGCCAAGTTCCATCATGTTCCTGCCTTACCTTGATCCCTTTGTTGTGTTTGTTGGCTTATGCTCGTTCTTTCTGGTTGTTGTGCGTGTTCTTGTGTTTGGTTCCAGGTGATGAACATCCTGAGCATCAAGCTCGCCGTGTCAACCCCGGGCGTGCAACGTCAAAGCGCTACCGCACCTCTGATCCAGTAGGTGGTTCCTCTAGCACTCAACTGCCACCAGCAGGTGCATCCACAAGTGCTCCTCCACCACCTCAGCAGTCGAAGAGATCCACCAACAAGCCAAAGGGAAAGACTGTGACTGAGATGACTGCCAAGGAGTTTTGGGAAAAGCGTCGCCGCAATCCCTATGAGGTGGACTAAGATCCCACTTTGGTCAACCACCCGTTCTGGAACCGCTTTCAGTTTGCCATCTATTTTGATGTGATCAAGGCCAAGAAGAATCTCTATATTGATGTTCGCTCCATCGACACTGATGCCATGGAGAAGGACCCTGAGTACTTTGGCGAAGCCCTTCAGATGTGCACTCAGCTGAACATTCTCAGAATCATGCAGTTCAACAAGGATTTCAATGCAGATTTGGTGGCTCAATTCTTTGCTACCGTTCATCTTGGAACGGATGCCGACAGGACTCTGACTTGGATGACCAATGGCAAGTTGCTTTCCGTCAAGTGGAAGGCCTTCATGGAGTTACTTGATGTGGAAGATCGCGGGCTGGAGACTTCAGTCGGTTTCCGCCCTCATCGCAATACTACATCCACTCACAAGCAAGCCCTTTGGCCCTACTGCACTGTGAAGGTTCACCCAGTGACTAAGAAGGAAACCTATGAGTTGTCTACGTATCTGGACATTCTTCATTGTGTCTTCCGTGAGACTCTCTTCCCTCGCATCGGGAATCTGGATATGGTCCACTCATATCTCGTGGACATGCTTCTTTTCTGTCAGCATGAGAAGGAAGCAAACACTGGAGAGAGCCTGGATATTTCTCATGTTATGTGGTCTGAACTTCTCTCTGCCGTTTCTGAGCGCAAGTGCCCGATATATGGTCCATTCATCATGAGGCTCATTGAGAGGGCCTCGGCACAGATCTATCCCAGAGTGATGCTGGAAACTCGAGACTTGGTTTCTCATGAGATCAAGCGTCTGAGGAAGAAGGACAATTGGGGCACCCCAACGCCTAAACACGGGGGTCCGTCTGCTGCTGCTGCTGCCATGGAGACCGAGGGTGGGGCTGCTACTAATGATCACGAGGAGGACTTTGGGCACTCTAGTGCAGAACCTTCATGGGCCAAGAAGCTTAAACACAAGATGAAGAAGCTTTTCTGCATGGAGTCTCATGGTCAGTACATGACTCATGTGGCGGAGAAGCATGCCAGGGTGCGCCACAAGGATCTCATGCATCACCTGGGAGCGACAGTTGCCACTGGTTCTGAGGGACATATCACTGAAGAGGAGGAATGGATTCACCAGCATTGCCCTTGGACCGAGTCCGATGCCGAGCAGTTTCCGACCAACGACGGAGATGCAGACGATCACGCTGAGATGTGATGTTCCGCTTGCCATCACCTGGAATCGTAGCTTCGCTCTTTGCCCTTTTGGTGTCTCGATGCTAAAGGGGAAGAGAGTTCAGGGATTTGTGTTGTTGTCGTGTTGCGTGTGTGTCTTTGTGTCGTCTTGTGTTTTCTTGTGTGTTCTCTCGTTGTCTTCGTTTGGTTTGGTTTGGTGCCTGTGAGACCTAAGTTCTAGACATATGGTGTGAGACATATGCTCCCTATCGCTACCTTATTACTTATGTCTATTTCAGTACTGGAGTATATTATGAGTTGTCCTATTTCATATATCATATGCTTAAAATTGTTGGACTATAAAATATAGGGGGAGTGTTGCTTCGGATGTGTGTGTCTTGCTTTCCAAAGGCTCCACTAACTAGGTGCACACATTCAGGGGGAGCCCGTCTATATTTTATAGTTCTTAGTTTTCTTACTTTTATATCTTTTCCTTGTGCAAATCCCTAGTTGTCATCAATCCACCAAAAAGGGGGAATTGTTGAGGCATGTCTCTCTCGATGTAGTTTTGGTGATTGATGACAACATGTTTGTGGACTAATCGTGTGCTTTGAGTATTTCACAGATTCATCCTTGGCACGAGACGTTTTCTTCCCTTCGGAGTGTCAGTCAAGACGGTGTAGCTCTTTCGTTTCTCTTTTGGTGGACTAGTTGCGTAGAGGGCACCGTACTATCAAGAGGGGGTCCGCTGGAGTATTGCTTGGGTGGAATCAACACGTACACATCAGCTTCTCACCCTCAGAGCTCATCCACTTCATTGGAGAGATCTCTTCTCCTTTTGTGTCATGTCTGGGTTCCAGCGGTAGTACCATGCAACCCAGCGGTACTACCATTGAGGAGTCACAAGCGGCAGTACCGCTCCCCAGTGGTAGTACCACCGGTGACTCCACAGCAGTACTACCGCTGGCTTGCCTGGCACCACCGCCTCGTCCTCAGCCTCGACGCAGAGATCTTCTCTCTCCTATCTGTGTCCCAGCGGTAGTAGCGCCGAAGGGTCACAAGCGGCAGTACCGCTCCACAGCGGTAGTACCGCCCGTGATCCCGCTGCTGTACTACTGCTGGGCTGTCTGGCTCCTACCGCCTCGACTCGAGGGCTCTTTTTCTCGTGTCGGGTTTTGCGGCACTAGTTGCGGCAGTAGAGGCGGTAGTACCGTTTTGGAGCGGTAGTACCGCCCTTACCGCCGCGGTAGTATCGCGCTGGGTCCAGATCCCTGCTGCTCTCCTCTGCGCGGTAGTACCGCTAGCTGAAGCGGCAGTACCGCTGGCTCAGCGGTAGTACCGCCCCTCCTAGCGGTACTACCACCCTGTGCGGGCCTGGTTGGTGGGGCAACGGTTGGATTGTTGCCCCCACTATAAAAGGGGGTCTCCTTCTTCCCCGTTGACTCACCTCTTCCCACTCAAGCTCCATTAATGCTCCAAGCTCCATTTTCGCCCGATCTATCTCTCTGGCCAATCAAACTTGTTGATTTGCTTAGGAGTGGTTGAGAAGGCCCCGATCTACACTTCCACCAAGGGATTTTCGATTCCCCCACTCATCCCTAGCGGATCTTGTTACTCTTGGGTGTTTGAGCACCCTAGACGGTTGAGGTCACCACGGAGCCATAGTCCATTGTGGTGAAGCTTCGTGGTATTGTTGGGAGCCTCCGATTAAGTTGTGGAGATTGCCCCAACCTTGTTTGTAAAGGTCCGGTTGCCGCCTTCAAGGGCACAAATAGTGGAATCATGGCATCTCGCATTGTGTGAGGGCGTGAGGAGAATACGGTGGCCCTAGTGGCTTCTTGGGGAGCATTGTGCCTCCACACCGCTCTAACGGAGACGTACTTCCCTTCAAAAGGAAGGAACTTCGGTAACACATCCTCGTCTTCACCGGATCCACTCTTGGTTATCTCTTACCTTTACTTGTGCAAGCTCTTTAGTGTTACTTCTCTTGCTTGCTTGGTTGCTTGTTGTTATTGCATCATATAGGTTGCTCACCTAGTTGCACATCTATACAACCTACTTTGATGCAAAGTTTAATTTGGTAAAGAAAAGTAAAAATTGTTAGTTGCCTATTCACCCTCCTCTAGTCAACCATATCGATCCTTTCAATTGGTATCAGAGCCTCGTCTCTTTATTAAGGACTTTACCGTCCAAAGAGTATGGTTGATAACGTAGACGATATGGAGGAACACTCTGGTGTGAATCCGACCTCGTCTACGGGCGATGGGGGAACCTCGGTCTCTCGTGAGGAGTTCAATGTGGCCTTGGAGACATTGAAAACCTCCATGACGACCGAGGTTGAAAGCATGTTTACTAAATTTCTTGAGGGGCTTAAACTATCCACCGCACCGTTGAAAGTGGGTGATCCCACCGACAAGGTGACAGATGCTATCTCCGACAAGGGGGAAGCTAGTGGTAAAAATGGCACCGGCATCTTTGCTCATGTGGAACCACCACTTGTTTATGGTGGACCGGTTCCTTCCACTCATTTGAATCATGCCGGTCCCCCCCCTAAGATTGTGAAAAATGAGGACTTTGATTCTTGGGTTTACCGCTTTAAACGTCATTTAAATCATGTGAACACTAACCTTTGGAGAATCATTGAAGAAGGTTTCTATCCGCATGATCCAAGCAACTTCACTCCTCGAGAAGCCGCGGATAATAAATTCAATGAAAAATGCTCTCTTCATCATTCAAGATGCAATCCCACCCAAAGACCTACCTCATCTTCGGCCTTTCGCCTTGGCCAAAGACGCATGGATTTGTGTTGTCTCCCTCTACCGGGGAAGCGCAAGCATTCAACGCTCCAACTATGAAGTGGTGCAAGATGAGGCCAATGAGTTTGCAATGAAAGAAGATGAAGAACCTCGTGAGCTTTATCGGAGAGTAACCAAACTCGCGGTCTCACTCCGAGATCACTGGAGCAAGGACACGGATGGTAATTGGATCAAGTGCAAATTCCTCAAGGCAATGATGCCCTACCACAAGGCCATGTCCTCCGTCATTCATCAAAGATCGGACTTCCACACTTTGACCTCAAGCGAAGTGTTGGATGAGTTTGTGGCCATGAACATTTTGGACAAGACCGCCGACAATGCGGTGCTTCGTTCTCAAAGGGCAAAGAAGCCCAACCTTGCATTGAAGGCCAAGCTCTCCGTTGAATAAGAAGAAGAGGAAGAAGAAGAGGAGAGCAACCTCGAGGATACAAAGTATACATATCATGAACACATGGCACTCGCTTCAAGGCAATTTTGGAGCAAGAAAAACTCGAGGCCAAACTTTAACAAGAACAACTCAAGTGGCATGAAGAGCAAGCAACATGTAAGGACTTGCTACAATTGTGGCAACGTGAGTCATTTTCTTGCGGAGTGCCTATATGAGAAGAGGGAAGACAATGGTGGCAAGCTTATCCAAAAGGACAAGGCCAAGTCGTTCCCCAACAAGAGCAACTTCACCAAGAAGACTCCTCCCAAGGCATTGGTGGTACAAGAAGAGCACAATGAGGATGACGATGATGATGAAGGTGATGAGTCGGTTGCCATGGCCTCCGTTGCCATTGCGACGACTCCACGGGTGTCCCTCTTCGACTCACCCAATGAGAGCATCACCGCCAAATGCCTCATGGCTAAAGCCACCAACAAGGTAACCCCCAACATCAAAACTACCATCATTAATCATCCTTCTCCAACGGATAGCATTAATGAACTTGAGGGAGCGAATGTGGAGGCAAATGAGTTTGAGGCCTTTATGGGAAAACTTAAGGGAAAATCCAAGAAGCACTTGGTTGCTCTCTTGGAACAACTTGGTGAAGCCAATGACATGATCGAGTCTCACGAAGACACCATCACTAAGATGGAAGGGCATAGTCGTGACTATGCCGATGAGATTTCGGATCTTTCCAATGCTCTTGAGGAAGAGCGTGGTCTTCGTTTGGCTCTTGAGGAGTCACACAACGTTGATCATGCTAAGTTAAAGAAAGATTATGATCATGTCCTCATTGTTTCTCATGTGCTAAACTCCGAGAAGGCCGAACTTGAGGTTGATCTTGCTAGACTCAAAGAGGAGTTTGATCTACTTGACAAGGCTCACAAGGTCTTGAAGGGTGCTCATGCTAGTCTCAAAGAGTCTCATGATCAACTTAAAGTAAAGCTAACCAAGGAAAAAGCCACTTTTCCTCGTATGATGTTAATTGATAATGCAAATGCTACTAACCCGTGTTGTGAGCATGTGCATCTCGTTGAGGAGAATGCTAAGCTAAAGGGGCAACTAGAGAGTGGTCTTACGACTTTCATACAAGGCAAGAAGAACCTCAATGACCTCTTAGTCAATCAAAAGGGAGTTGTGGCCAAGGAATGGGTTGGGTACGTGCCCGACTCCAAGAACAAGAAAAAGAATGACAAGACCAAACGACCTCCTCCTCTCATGCAAACCTTTGTGAAGGAGGGAGAGAGTGCCTCCGAGGAGAAGAAGAAGAACAATGAGAAGGGTGGCGTTGTCAAAAAGGGCAATGCCACTCCTCGCATCAAAGCCGGTGACTTTAATCCTTCTTATGTGTTATGCCGTGCTAGTGATGGGCATGTCTATGCCAAATTTGTTGGTTCTCCTCATGAATAGATACCGTGGCCCTCTTGTGGAGCAAGACTCTTAAAGTAGCCTTTGTTGGGCATGTCGAGAACGGTCTATATGTGATTAACTTTTCGGAGCGACCCACTAAGACCGCGACATGCCTAATGGCTAAAGTTGATGTGGGATGGCTTTGCCATCGCCGTCTAGCCCATGTCAATATGAGATCTTTGCAAAGTCTTCTCAAGGGGGACCATGTCCGTGGACTAACGAATGTTAGTTTTGCTAAAGATCGTGCTTGCAGTGCTTGTATCGAAGGAAAGCTACATGAGAAGGCTCACCCTCCCATGACTATCATTTACTCAAAGAGGCCTTTGGAGATCCTTCACATGGATCTCTTTGGGCCTCCATCCTTCAATAGTCTTGGAGGTAGGAAGTATTGCTTGGTGATTGTGGATGACTACTCAAGATACACATGGGTGTATTTCTTCAAGAGGAAGAGCGAGACCCAACAAACCGTCATTGACTTTGCAAATGAAGCACAACGTCAACACAATGCAAAGATCTTGACAATAAGAAGTGACAACGGCACCGAGTTCAAGAACTACACCTTGGATGAGTTTCTTAGTGATGAGGGGATCAAGCATCAATATTCCGCATCTTACACCCCTCAACAAAACGGTGTTGCGGAGAGGAAGAACCGAACGTTGATGGATGCGGCAAGGACCATGATGGCGGAGTTCAAGTCTCCGTACAACTTTTGGGACGAAGCCATCAACACCGCGTGTCATGCATCCAATCGGCTCTACCTCCGCAAGGGCTTGAACAAGACTCCATATGAGATACTCACCGGTAACAAGCCCAACCTCAAGTACTTTCGGGTGTTCCGGTGTAAGTGTTTCATTCTCAAGAAAGGTGTTCGATTGTCTAAATTTGAGGTTAGAGCTTATGAGGGCATATTTGTTGGTTATGCTACAAACTCTCATGCTTACCGTGTCCTCAATAAATCCACGGGACTTGTTGAGGAGACATGTAAAGTAGAGTTTGATGAGAATAACGGCTCCCAAGTGGAGCAAAGTGGCACTTGTGATTTAGGTGATGAAATTCCTCCTCAAGCCATAAGAAGAATGGGTGTTGGTTTCATCCTACCCATTGAGGAACCCCTTGTGGCCGAAGGAGAAGGACAATGCTCCACTCAAGTGGAGCCATCACCAACCCAAGGCCCACACGCTTCCGAAGAACAACATGAAGGCCCTCGTCCTCAAGAACATGACCAAGGACAAGATCATGCTCAAGACGGTGTTGACACATCAAGTGATGCCCAAGGTCAAGTTCTCTCCTCCGAGCAAGTTCAAGAACAAGAACAAGCTCAAGACGACGCTCAAGATGATCAAGTGACCACTCCTCGTCTCACCCCCGAGGAGGATTTGGAGCGTCGTGCCGCCAAGGTTGCTTCCAAGCTCTCCACCAAGGATCATCTCTTGACGAATGTGCTTGCAAGCTTAAGAAAGGGGGTAAGCACTCGTAGACAATTAGCAAACTATTGTGAGCATCACGCATTTGTCTCTTGTATCGAACCCCACAAGGTCTATGAGGCGCTAGAAGATCCGGATTGGCTCAATGCCATGCATGAAGAACTCAACAACTTCGAGCGCAACAAAGTGTGGAGATTGGTGCCAAGACCGACGGGGAACCACAATGTCATTGGAACCAAGTGGATATTTAAGAACAAGCAAGATGCCCATGGGATTATCATTCGCAACAAGGCTCGTTTGGTAGCACAAGGCTACTCCCAAGTCGAGGGTATCGACTACGGTGAAACCTTTGCTCCCGTTGCTCGTCTTGAATCTATTTGCATGTTGATTGCATATGCTTCTCATCATAACTTTAAGTTACAACAAATGAATGTGAAGAGTGCTTTTCTTAATGGTCCTATTAATGAATTGGTTTACGACAAGCAACCCCCCGAGTTGGAGGATCCCTACTTTCCCGATCATGTGTATCAACTCGATAAGGCACTCTATAGCCTTAAACAAGCCCCACGTGCGTGGTATGACCACCTTACCGAGTTGTTACAAGACCGTGGTATTGAAGTTGGGCTAATCGACCCCACTCTTTTTACTAAGAAGGTCAAAGGGGAGTTGTTTGTGTGCCAATTATATGTTGATGATATTAT
The DNA here is from genome assembly GCF_018294505.1 of Triticum aestivum. Taxonomy (NCBI): domain Eukaryota; kingdom Viridiplantae; phylum Streptophyta; class Magnoliopsida; order Poales; family Poaceae; genus Triticum; species Triticum aestivum. Next base: position 638,244,906 of record NC_057806.1, read on the forward strand.
CTTTGGTTCACCTAACAAAGCTTTCAATGAGGAATTTGCCGCTCTTATGACCTCAAATTTCGAGATGTCTTCCATGGGAGAGTTGAAGTTCTTTCCAGGGTTCAAAGTGAAGCAAAGAAGAGAAGGAACCTTCATCAACCAAGCCAAATACACTCAAGACATGCTCAAGAGATTCAAGCTAAGTGACGTCAAACCGGCTTCTACTCCAATGCCCACCAAGTGCCAACTTGACATAGATCCCAATGGTAAAGCGGTGGATCAAAAGGTATATCGCTCCATGATTGGATCCTTGCTTTACCTTTGTGCATCTAGACCGGATATCATGTTGAGTGTGGGAATTTGTGCACGGTTTCAAGATTTGGCATTGATTCACCGCGGAAAACGAGGCGATGAGTACGACGAAGCGGCTAGAAGAGAGACGAGTCGCTGGCAAGGAGGGCCCGCGGCTATTTCATGCCAAAAACGATTCGCCCGGCGCCCCCGAGCCCCCCCAACGCGCCGGGTTCGGGTTGGGTCCGCCGGCGCTGATTTCGGCCCAGGCCTGCGAAAATCGGGCTCCTGGGGTGCGACTGGGCCGTTTTTTCGGCGTCGGCGCGAAAAAATCGCCTGGGAGGCCTTTCTGGGGGCGCGGCTGGAGATGCTCTTACATGTGTTTCTAAAAAAGGTTACATCTCCCCATCGCCTAAAAAAGGCTATATCTCCCCCATGCCAAGGTTCCATGCGCTTTTTTTCCTTTTTTTGTTGTTATCGAGTTTCATGATTTTCGTTTGTCTTTCTTCAGCTTATTAAGTTTTCCTTTTCTTTTTATTTCTTCTTCAAATAAATATTGACTTATTTCAATACACGTTGCACATCTTTATTATGCAAGCATATTTTTTGCTATAGGTTGAACATTTTCTAAATGCAGGTTTCCAAACATTTTCTTTGAATAAATGTTAACCATTTTCAAATACACGTTGAACATATTTTTGCACGATGTGATATGTTTATTTAATACTACATGAACAATGTTTTACATTGTATAAATATTTTCAAAATGCGGTGAACATTTATTTGGAACATGTGAACATTTTTAAGTTACATACATTTGTTTATGAATGGTACTAGAGATTTTCTAACTTAAGAAAACATTTTTTACATTGTATAACATTTTATAAATGCGAATAAGAAATTTTGAGATGCTTGATTTTTCTTAATAGCATGAAACATTTTTTTCTGAGTTACAAAAAACATGTTTTTACATTTTCATTTGTACAAATATCACAAACATTATTTTATACATGTGAACTTTTAAAAAATGTCATGAACTTATTTTATATTCTATAAACATTTGTAAAAAAAAGTAATAAACATTTTTTGACACACGTGCTTAAATGTCATAAACATTATTTTAATGCTTTCATCATTTTATAAAAGTTACACAAACATTATTTTTATACTACATGAACATTTTTCAAAAGTGCAATGAATGCTTTTAAACAAATTAAGTAAATGAATTCTGAAATATTTATATTTTAAATAGAAAAGAAAAGAATGAAAGTAAAAAAACAAATGAATAAACGTTTGTAGCAATTAACATACCGACCCAGTAGCGTGTAACACATAGGTGAGGAGGCACTTGCTTTTGCTATGGGTGAGCTGTAGACGCGCTCCCCATTCCTTCCCAATATACCAGTTGTGCCCATATTTTCAAGCTCAAGCGAAGATCAGATCGACATCCTTCCCTAAATAAAATCGGAACGATATCCTCCCCTTAAAAAATCAGATTGACACCCTCCCCTAAAAATATAGATCAACATTCTTCTCTAAAAAGAAAAAGGAAATCAGGCAACGACTTTGATTTGACAGAAGATCACACGCATGTGGGCACTAACACTCGGTTAGTTTGGGTTGCAGGTTCGAAAGATCAGTTGTGGACTTGTTGTGCTGGCAAAGCTATTGTGTCAAGGAAGCTGCCACAGTGAAGGTCAGCTGTTTGACAACACGACCGTGGGTTGGTGAAAACTGAAAACGCACTATTTCAGGAGGAGGGGTGAAGGGAGAGTTAGGTCGTGGCTGCGGTGGCATCTATGACTTAATTATGACCAAATGCCAACGGCGGTGGGCTAGGGAAATGACTTTGGCTATGAAGTACACACAGGCGTGCTTTGGGCTGAAAATAATCCAAATTAGATTTCACTTGTGATTCCTCTAAAATAGATGTTGTTTGAGCTTCATCTTTTCACAGTCCAAAGCTGCCTCCCAAAGCTAAAAAGACCATGACCTCATATATGTGAAACAAAAAACCTCTTACTATAAGATGATTTTACTAGACATGTGTTCAATTTGCCAGACAGTTATTGTCTATCTGTAAATTGCCAATGAACTTCCTAGCAGAAAATATAATATTCAGTCATACTATGGACCTGCTTGGGAGTGCTTTGTTCCCTAAAATTCAGCCCCGCTCTGAAAAGCACAAGCCAAACGGTGCAGCTCCATGAAGTTTTGCTTCAAAAAACCTAAATCTATGATGCAACTTTCAATTTTTCAGAAAGCTCTTCAAGGGGTGCTTCATAAACTCTAGTTTGAAAAGTTCTCATAGAGTTAAGAAAAATTTACCTACCTCTGCCATCGGTAAGTGGGTACCCTTTCGTTTTACTTTCCCAACCCCGCAATAAACCTTTCCCACCAAAATTTCCAATTCTTAAAGCTAGAGCTAGCCAGATGCCAAACATGATAAACTGCTCTTTGTTGGAGCTGGAACCCCTCAGTGGAACAGCTCCAAAGTAGACTTGATGGAGTGGAGTTGATTTTGTTGGCGTGGAGCAACCCCAAACAGGCCCTATGTTAGTGTCTCCACTGGTTCTATTACATTATTTAATCAAGTGCTAATGGATTCTGGGGTCTGGCTGAAACAATTTAATAAAGATGAAGAATCCCTTGTGACTGTAGGAATTGCAGTTGTCCTATGGACTATTTGGAAACTTAGAAACAGAGTGGTTTTTAATAAGAACAGGATTTCTGATTCCTGTGTACCAGGGAACTTGATGATTAAAATACTTCATGATTGGCTCATCTTGCAGATAAACCCAAGAAGACGAAGAATAATGCCGAAGGGCGTAAAAAAGGTTGAGCAGGTCGCTGGAGAAATCTTCAGGGCGGTGGAGGGATGGAGGGCTGTACCACATAATCGCAGCGATGTGATCTTCTGAAGTTCTCTAAACTGGTGCTATAGTCCTAGGAGATCTCCTTTATTATGTCCTCGATCTGTCTCTGTCTTGTTTCTTCAGTTGAACTTAAGTGGTATGCTCCTAGCTGCCGAGTATCACAACTTGATAGTCTGGTTTATTTTGCGTGCGATCATCCTGGAGAACCCGGCTTGTGGGATTTCTCATGATTATGATGATAGGGGCCGTTTAGTGTTTGCGTCTGAAACCTGGTCCGCTCCCGGCTCGAGTAATCTGCACTTTAGAGGAGATCTCATCCTCGACAGTGTGCATCGTAGGATTTGCTAATGTAATGTGAATTGGCAATAGCCTGGTGTCGGTCGCAAGACTTAGTGATTTCTAATAATGGAAATCGGAGAGAAAACTCTCTTTATCAAAAAAAAAGTGCCAATAAATTCATGGTTTAGCTTCAGTTAAGGGGGCACATTCCGATGCCATCTTGCTTTGCTCTCTATTTTATACATTTATTTTAGTGCGCTAATTTGTGAGGTTAGTTTAATCATTAATTACCTCTAGTAAGCTACTTCATCCGTCTCATAATATAAGAACGTTTTTGACAATTAGTGTAGTGTCAAAAATGTTGTTATATTATGGAACAGAGGGAGTAGTACTTTCTCCCTTTTTCATCATCGGCCAGCCTGATTGCTACTACCTTTTTACCGGTTGATCTTCTTCCTCCTGGATGGTCTTTGCTTTTCCTAGCCCCCCGCTCCTTCGCTATCTCCTTTCTCCGGTCGTAATTAGATTAGACACTCCGACCCAAAGGAAAAGCAAAGAGAAGAAAAGAAAGCAGTTCTCCATGGAGATGGAGAAGGAGATCCTCCTCCTGGCTTCCGCTCCCGCTCCGGCTCCCACCATCTTTCTTTCTCATATTCCCTCCCCACCACCGCGCACATATTCCCACCACCTTTGCTCCTTCTTGCTGCCTGAGCCTCTCGCCTCGCCCCGCACCCTCCCGCAGACCACTACATGCGGCGCCGGCGCTCTCCTGTGGCGGCGCTGTGGCTCGCGGCGGCGTGGGCTCTGCAGCTGCTCGCGGGCGCCGGGGCGGCGAACCCGACGTGGTGCATCGTGCGCACCGGGGCGCCGGTGAGGACGGTGCAGGCGGCGCTGGACTACGCGTGCAGCCCCGCGGGCGGCGCCGACTGCGCGCCCATCCAGCCCAGCGCCCTCTGCTACCTCCCCAACACCCTCGCCGCGCACGCCTCCTACGCCTTCAACTCCGTCTACCAGCGCTCCCACGCCGCCCCCGGCGCCTGCGACTTCGCCGGCACCGCCACCGTCACGCTCACCGACCCCAGTCAGTACACGTTGATTCTATCTTTGTTCCTTTCTTCTCTGTTACGCACTGTTTAATTAGTATATTATTTTGGACGAACTCGCATTGTTTGATTATGCTTATGCCCTTGACATTATGTTTAAAATTTGCCGTGTATATATGGTTTCCCTCAATCGCAAGCTTCCTATCGGTCAGTGTAATCCCTTCCATGCACGCGTCTCTTTTGCTTTTGCCGCCTTCTTTTTTTGCTTGACCGGTGTCGCTTTTGCTTTTTTGCTTCGTTATTCGTTAGTAGTATCACTACCACTGCACAAATAGCTGCCTGCTTTTGTTCTTGGAACCTTTGGGATTATGCCTTCATTAGGAGATTTTTTTTTTCACTCAAGAAAATGCATTGAACGAAGAATATATGTGTCGCTAGGCCGATTTCTTAATTTTGATGCGCCATTTTTTGGTAACTTTAGAATGAATGCATTATCCAAAAAAAGACTCCTAAAATTCCCGATCAAGTGATGGCGTACGTTGAGATATGAAAAAGTTATTCACTGTGTTCATGCATTGCCCAGTTTTCGTACGGTTTGTGGACCCTACTTTCAGTTTCAGGACTACCCCCATCAGAGTATTTCTAGTTGTACATAGGCAAGTGATGCGTTTACACACTTCTACTAATAATCCAGTTTTCTCTTACGTTTTTCAGGTTATGGATCATGCACCTTCCCTGCATCTCCAGGGTACGTACGTGCATCACATTGTACTTGCTTCCATTTATTGTACAACTTCACAAAGAATACATGAGGAATTTCTAATAACTCATTAATAAACTTGGTTTACGTCTTCTGCAATCTCATGTATCTAGCTAGAAGAGCATGATATTTGCTAGATGAAATTTGAATTACATGCCACCTCGAATAACATGAGATATTTATACTTAGCTCAGTCTGTGGCTACTGTGACTGTGTTGTGCTGAATTCATTCTATCTGTTGTTACCACAATTTTGCACCTTAAACTTTCAAATTTATCATGTTGGGTTCCTACATGCAGCGCAGCTGGGTCACCCGGTTCAGCCACGTCCGCATCTCGACCGCCGCCGGGCAACCGCAAGCCTGACCTTGGATCAGACGACGACGATTCCGACACCGATGAGGCTCACGTTGCCACCGCCAATGCACCCTTGATGTCTCTTGCCCTCTCCTGTTTCGTGTACCTGCACTTGCGCTGGTGGTGACACGGTATGGATATTTGCGTAGGTAGGCTCTGTGCGTAGAGCACTGCCACGATGTAAGAAGCCACCACAGTTTTGTTTTTGGGAGGGAATTTGTAGTGATCGCTCGTAGCATTTGTAACCTGCCCGTGCAAGCAAAAGGGGGCTAGAGTGGCAGACATTTGGATTCGTCTGATTCATTTGGATGTTCTTTCGTGTCATGAGCTTGACGTCTAACATTTTTCCATCTCTGAAATCTTGTCTCAATGTAGGTGACGAATGCAAAATTATTACCCAAGTTCACGAAAATTTAACATTTTTTGTCAAAACAATACGAGTCATTTGAGAATATATGATCGGTAAGAGCAACTCTAGCAAGTCTCCATGTCACTGATCTCCATCAGTTATATGGAACACGCTTCATATGGATTTGAAGGCTGACGGGCTTCTGCGCAAACACACACTGAGTCGCCACACGGTTGCCACCATAATTTTCTTTTTCATTTATTCTTTTTTTTTTGGTCGTTCGCTACAAATTTGTAGGGGCAATTTGAGCTCAGTTTAGCATTTGTAACCTGCCCTTTCAAGCTAAAGGGGGACAGAGTGGCATACATTTGAATTGGCCTGATTCGTTTGGATGTTCCTTCATGTCCCAGCTTGACGTTTACTTCCTTTGTCACAAAATACTTGAAATTCTAAGTTTGTCTGAGGTCAAGCATTTTTATGTTTGACCAACTATATTATAGAAAAAATAGATCAACATCTACGACGCCACCACCAACGTCGCTCGAATGCACAAACGGTACCTTGTGTCTTATTAATCATGCGCTAGTAGATCGAGTGCACAAGATACTCGTATGCCATGTTGGAAATATGAGCAATTTATCAAATGATTTTATTAACAGAAATATTAGATAAAATATGACTAATATAGTAGAGATAAAACAAATCATGCGTTCTGACAGAGAGAAGGTAAATAGCTTCTGCATATATGAACCATATCCTATCATATCTAAAGCAGACAGTATAGCAAGTAGCATATATGAAGTAGAACCTATCATGTGTAGGACAAGGACTAGAACAAGGAACTGTGGCAGAACCTTTAACAGGAAAGACAAGAACACGTACGAGACAATAGCAGCAGAAGCGCTGGACTTGGGGTCGGTGTCCTCGTCTGCCATGTCGTCGAGGAGGTCGTGGACGTCGGGGAAGAAGTCGTCGTCGGGGAAGTAGTCGTCAGCGACCGGATCGTCCGTGATGAAGCAGCCAGTAGTCGCGCTGAGCGCTCCCCAAAAACCTTATCACCCTTCTCCCGTACAGGACTCAAAAGGTGCGGTCTCGGAGGCCTACTGTCCCGACCTGCGGTGCACGCCGCAAGACGGGATGGGGAAGAACGTAGCAGCAGCGCAGTGGTCGGAACCTTGTGGCGAGAGGAAGAGGAGCTTCTGTTGTGTCTCTCTGGAGAGGAGCGACCTCTCTTATATAGGCACAGGAGAAGGACGCGAAGAGGCTGCGGCAGGAGGTGAAGCAACGAAGGGAGACGAAGCGAACAGACAGCAGCCAAAGAGGCGCTTCGTTCGAATTCAGTGTCCATTACAGAAAACGTTTCAACTCCCACGTGACCTTTCGTATACCCGTCGTGCGTGGCAAAAATTTAGATATCGGCTCGGCTCATTCCCGCAACCCGCGGCGCGGCGCGTCGTGACGAGGCGTGGCGAGGCGGGCGGCGGAGAAGGAGCGCGTGTGGATATCCCTCTTGTTCTCATGCTCGTACAAGTGGGGAAAGAACCTTCCTTATAAGGAGGTCCAACTCCCACTAAACTAGCAATGTGGGACTAAACTTTAGTAGTATCCCTTGCCTTGCACAAATGGGCTAAGTGGGCCTCTAGGATTTATTAGGAATTTCTGAAATAGTTATTGGGCTGCCCAAAATAGCAAAATAGACTAAATTCCAGCAATCCCCCACCAGATCCCAGAGGCACACAGAAATTTGCCTTTGGTTCCAAAATACTGTTTTATATACCGGTACTGCAGTGAAGACTGTTAAGTTGAACTTCCACCTAGAACTCTATGCTACACTAGTAAGCAACTTGAACAGTGGAATGGGCCTTGAACTGCAAGTTTTCTGCGAATCTAGCTTCACATAAAGCCTTGACCGATACGTGGCTACCGTGGATCTTCCCCGCGGGTGGAGTTTATGCATCATACTCCGTGACCTTTCATGAGTTTACTAGAGAGAACTCTACTCTCATAGATTGCGACGTTTGACAATCAGACTCATATAGGTGTGTTCTTCAAAAGATGTTCTGCAGGATAACATCTCTGCTTAAATAAGCCACTTAGAACACATTAAGATATACATCAACCTGCCATGCAGATTAGGAGAGTATTGCATCTTCATGGAGTGGTATTGTGAATAGTAAGGATACTCTCCTCTCAGTTGACCAACAGCTTGTCTTCCACATCTAATTCACGGGATCTCCGATCACAAAGAATAGGTTACCACTGTGAACAACTCATATTGTGGGTCTCATACCCATCTCCCTCGATGCATTATCTATCACATTACGTGATAGACCCTTAGTAAAAGGATCTGCCAGATTTTTAGACGTTTGGATATAATCCAACGCAATAACTCCGGAGTTTTTCATTTTCCTGACAGACTTTAACCTTCTCTGAACGTGTCTTGATGACTTCATGTTATCCTTTGAGCTGCTCACTTTCGTGATCACAGTTTGATTGTCGCAGTTCATAAGGACACCCGGTACAGGTTTCTCAACAACCGGCAAGTCATTCAAGAGCCGGCGAAGCCAATCTGCTTCAACCGTAGCTGTATCTAGTGTTGTGAGTTCTGCTTCCATTGTTGACCTCGTTAAGATGGTCTGCTTGCAAGACTTCCAAGAAACAGCGCCACCTCCATGAGTGAATACATAACCGCTCGTGGCCTTTATCTCATCAGCATCTGAGATCCAGTTTGAGTCACTATACCCTTCAAGCACCTTTGGATGCCCGGTGTAGTGAATTCCATAATTTGCAGTGCCTTTCAAATAACGCAAAACTCTCTCTAGAGCTTTCCAATGCACATCTCCTGGTTTTGAGACAAACCGACTCAGTTTGCTAACAGCAAAAGAGATGTCAGGTCTTGTAGCACTTGCTAAGTACATAAGCGAGCCAATAATCTGAGAATATTTCAATTGATCTCTAGCAATTCTTCGATTCTTTCGAAGTAACACACTCGCATCATATGGTGTTGGAGAGGGCTTGCAGTCACTATAGCCAAAGCGACTCAAGATCTTTTCCACATAGTGAGATTGAAGCAATGTAATCCCACCATCATCGTCTCTCAACAACTTGATGTTCAGAATGACATCAGCCACTCCTAAATCCTTCATCTCAAAACAACGAGATAGGAAATCCTTGACCTCCTTAATAACATTCAGATTTGTTCCGAAAATCAGTATGTCATCAACATACAAGCACAGGATAACTCCCTCGCCCCCACCATGGCGATAGTACACACATTTGTCAGCTTCGTTCACAACAAAGCCTGCAGCTGTTAAAGTTCTTTCAAACTTCTCATGCCACTGTTTGGGTGCTTGCTTAAGTCCGTACAAAGACTTCAGCAACTTGCACACTTTCCCTTCCTGACCATCTAGTACAAACCCATCTGGTTGTTCCATATAAATTTCCTCGTCCAACTCTCCATTTAGGAAAGCAGTCTTAACATCCATTTGATGAACGAGAAGACCATGCGAGGCAGCTAGTGAAAGTAGAACTCGAATAGTGGTCAGTCGAGCCACAGGTGAGTAAGTATCAAAGAAGTCTTCACCTTCCTTTTGGGTATAACCCTTAGCCACGAGCCGAGCCTTGTACTTTCAATAGTACCATCAGGCCTAAGCTTCTTCTTGAATACCCATTTGCATCCTATAGGTTTGCACCCATAAGGACGATCAGTTATCTCCCAGGTTTCATTCGCCAAGATGGAATCCATCTCGCTACGAACCGCTTCCTTCCAGTAGTCAGCATCTTCAGATGCATAGGCCTCTGAAATAGAACTGGGAGTGTCATCTATGAGATACACAAGAAAATCATCACCAAAGGACTTTGCAGTCCTCTGTCTCTTGCTCCTAGTAGGAACTTCATTGTTCTCCTCCACAGGACTTTCAAAGTGTTCCATCGAAATGGCAGGTTCGGTAATTGTAACTGGTTCCTGATTCGATGAACTAGGCATCTCCTGATTAGATGAGGTAGCCATATCCTTCATGGGAAAGATATCTTCAAAGAAAGTCGCATCATTCGACTCCATGATCGTACCGACATGCATGTCAGGTACCTCAGATTTTACAACCAAGAATCTATAGCCAATGCTATGAAAAGCATATCCCAGGAAAACACAATCCACAGTCTTTGGTCCAAGCTTCCGCTTCTTTGGAATTGGAGCATTGACTTTCGCCAAACAACCCCATGTTCGCAGATAAGAGAGTTTTAACCTTTTCTTCTCCCATTCCTCGAATGGAGTTATCTCTTTGTTCTTTGTGGGGACTCGGTTCAGGACATGACATGCTGTCAATATCGCCTCCCCCCACCATGCCTTGGAGAGACCCGATGTGTCTAACATGGCGTTAACCAAATCAGTTAGAGTACGGTTCTTTCTTTCGGCCACCCCATTTGACTGAGGTGAGTAGGGAGGCGTCCTCTCATGGATTATACCATGTTCCGCACAAAAAGCATCAAACTCATTGGAAAAATACTCTCCACCACGGTCGGACCTAAGCCTCTTGATTTTTCGATCAAGTTGGTTTTCCACTTCAGCTTTATAGATCTTGAAAAAGTTCAAAGCCTCATCCTTAGATTTCAGAAGATACACACGGCAGTATCTAGTGGAGTCATCAATTAACGTCATGAAATATTTCTTTCCACCTTTTGTCAACACACCATTCATTTCACATAGATCTGAATGTATGAGCTCTAGTGGTGCAAGATTTCTTATTTCCGCAGTCGTGTGAGACTTACGAGGTTGCTTAGCTTGCACACACACTTGACACTTAGATCCCTTGACGGTGGTGAAACTAGGGATTAAGTTCAACTTCGCTAGTCGCGACATGCAACCAAAGTTAACATGACAAAGACGTGAATGCCACACATTGGATTCACTATTGTTGCAAATATGATTAACAACTTTATTGCAAACGTCTGATAAGGATAAACGAAACAAGCCTCCTGACTCATAGCCTTTACCAACAAAGGTTCCATACTTGGATATTACAAATTTATTCGACTCAAAGACAAGCTTGTAGCCATCTCTACACAGAAGAGATCCGCTAACAAGATTTTTATTGACGGAGGGGACATAATGCACGTTCTTCAGCCGCACGATCTTCCCCGAAGTAAACTTCAGATCGACCGTGCCAACACCACGAACAGAAGCACTTGAACCGTTGCCCATCAGCACGGTTGAAGTCCCTGCGGTCTGATAAGACGAAAACATGGAAATATCACCGCATACATGCACATTAGCACCCGTGTCAATCAACCAGTCAGGAGAATGACATACTGAAAGAATAGTGGGAAATATACCATACCCAGCATCCTTCATGTCAGTGTCTCCAATGACAACATTAGCGGTCTTGCCGCCTTTCCCAGGATGACGCTTGTCATAGCGATTAGGGCAACTAGGAGCCCAATGATCAGGATCCCCACACACATGACAAGCACCTTTCTTCTTGCCATTCTTCTTCTTGAAGTTCGTGTGTTGCACAGCCTTGTTCTTCCCATCAAACTTTGCTTTTCCATCAAACTTGCCCTTGTTCTTGAACTTGTGGGGCTGGAAGTTCTGCTTCTGTACCACATTGGCACTAGATCCTCCCTCAATACCTCGAGCACGTGTGTCCTTTGCTCTCGCCTTTTCTTCCACATCAAGAGTGCCAATGAGATCCGGGACGGAAAACTCCTGCCTCTTATGCTTCAGCAAGGTAGCAAAGTTCCTCCATGAAGGAGGAAGCTTAGTGATGATACCTCCGGCAACAAACTTGTCCGGTAGCATACAACTGAAGTGCTCAAGTTCTCTAGCAAATGACTGTATCTCATGAGCTTGCTCAACCACGGAGCGCTCTTCAGTCATCCTGTAATCATAGAATTGCTCCATGATGTACAGCTCAGTGCCAGCATCCGAGACCCCAAACTTGGCCTCGAGTGCATCCCACATATCTTTTCCATTATCAATTGACGCATAAGCATCAACTATGTTCTCACCAAGAACACTCAAGAGAGCAGCCTTAAACAGAGTATCCATTTTCTGAAAAGCTTGTGCCTGTTGAGCATCAAGCTCTCCTTCAGGTTTGCCGAGAGTGGCGTCATAGCAACTCATGATTTGAAACCACAAGACTGCTCTCACGCGCCACCTCTTATAGTGGATACCCTCAAACATAGGAGGTCTCATGGAAGCAACAAAACCACTTGGGGTAAATTGCCTATAATAAGGTTTTTGGATTGTTGGAAATATGAGCAATTTACCAAATGATTGTATTAACAGAAATACTAGATAAAGCATGACTAATATAGTAGAGATAAAACAAATCATGCGTTCTGACAGAGAGAAGGTAAATAGCTTCTGCATATATGAACTATCCTATCATATCTAAAGCAGACATTATAGCAAGTAGCATATATGAAGTAGAACCTATCATGTGTAGGACAAGGACTAGAACAAGGAACTGTGGCAGAACCTTTAACAGGAAAGACAAGAACACGTACCGGACAGCAGCAGCAGAAGCGCTGGACTTGGGGTCGGTGTCCTCGCCTGCCATGTCGTCGAGGAGGTCGTGGACGTCGGGGAAGAAGTCGTCGTCGGGGAAGTAGTCGTCGGCGACCGGATCGTCCGTGATGAAGTAGCCAGTAGTCGCGCTGAGCGCTCCCAAAAACCTTATCACCCTTCTCCCGTACAGGACTCAAAAGGTGCGGTCTCGGAGGCCTACTGTTCCGACCTGCGGTGCACGCCGCAAGACGGGATGGGGAAGAACGTAGCAGCAGCGCAGTGGTCGGAACCTTGTGGCGAGAGGCGCTTCATTCAAATTCAGTGTCCACTACAGAAAACGTTTCAACTCCCACGTGACCTTTCGTATACCCGTCGTGCGTGGCAAAAATTTAGATATCGGCTCATTCCCGCGGCGCGGCCCGGCGGGCGGCGGAGGAGGAGCGCGCATGGATATCCCTCTTGTTCTCATGCTCGTACAAGTGGGGAAAGAACCTCCCTTATAAGGAGGTCCAACTCCTACTAAACTAGCAATGTGGGACTAAACTTTATTAGTATCCTTTGCCTTGCATAAATGAACTAAGTGGGGCTCTAGGATTTATTAGGAATTTCTGAAATAATTATTGGGCTGGCCAAAATAGCAAAATAGATTAAATTCCAGCATGCCATATCCATGTTCTAAGAAAACACATACTCGTCCCATCCACTTGGCCGTGTTCGTTCATTGAAAATATGCAACAGGCTAAAAGTCTGAAAGAAATCGACGGCGCATTATTCCTCCCCTTCGTGGGCAATGTATGCTTTTTGCTCAGAGATCCCGTTGCTCGATGTTTTTTTTTTCTTTTTGGGAACATCGTGCGCTGTTGGCTGGGTCGTGTGGCCACGATCGAAGTTTGGAGGACATTGGGACTTAGCCGTGTAGGGAGATAAAAATCATGCATCTACATAAGAGGACGATGGGGAAGAGGGCATGCCAGTGCTCTGCTCTACCCGTGATAGCAATGCACGGGAGACTAGTTTTTTTTCTGGACTCTCCTATATGTTGCGCTTTGCAACGAGTAGTCGGCGATTCACACAGGGGGCAGCCCACCTAGGCCGGCCCATGTGTGGTGGCAGTGGCACCGCGTAGCGAGGTAAAAGAGCACGCACTAGCTGGGAATGGAACCCAATTGCTCAAAAGATGGACTGTGCGTCTGTGATTTGTCAACAGTTGCGCAGAATGCGTCAAATAGGGATTTCGTTTTTTGCTTCCAGGAACGGGTTTGAGTGTCACGGCCTGCTTGGCTCGGCCCGCTCTCACCCATCGTGTGGGCTTCCATTCATGCCCATCAGATCGGTATCATTCATTCGCCTCCAAAAAGAAAAAGAAAAAAAGATCGGTATCCTTCATCAAAAGAAATAAAATCAGACAGCTGCCCTGAATCTGAAGAGTTGGAAGTCTGAACTGAGGGCCAGCTTCCCGTCGATTCATCACCAGCAGCCGACGACGCACCACCAGCAAGCAGCCTCTGTCTATATATGCATGTTGTGCAGCGCCGCGACCTGAATGCGAATGGGAAAACCGTTGGGCCGAAGCAAAGGCCGGTCGAGGGAGGAGAGGAGTTATGGACGCGATGCCGCGACCAATCTGGATCGTCGTCAGCGGCGGCGGCGGCAAGTGCAAGCGTCCGAGTTAATGTCATATGGAGGCCGGTTAATTCTTATTAATTCGGTGTTGACGAGTATGCCCATGTTTCTTTTGTCTTTTTTTGAAGTACCGGTTGGGGTAAGGAAAAGACTGGACTTCTATCGATCGCGGTTCTTTTGGCAGGGAGATGAGCTAAAAAGAAAATTCCGGTTAGCGAAGTGGGATATCATTTGTAGGCCGAAAGACCAAGGGGGTATGGGGATTGAAAATCTCGAGGTCAAGAACCGATGCCTTCTTAGTAAGTGGTTATGGAAGTTAGCTTCAGGAACTGAAGCCACTTGGGCTCAAATCCTTCGTAATAAGTATCTTCAAACCAAAACTTTGTCTCAGGTCACGGTTAGACCGACTGATTCACCCTTTTGGAAAGGGCTAATGAAAGTTAAGCTTTCATTCTTTCAGAGGGCAAAGCATGTTGTTGGAAATGGTGCCAGCACAAGATTCTGGGAGGATTGTTGGCTCGGTGATACGCCCCTTGCAATCCAGTATCCGGCGTTGTATCGTGTTGTACAAAGGCGTGATGCTCTGGTTGCAACAGTCTTTCATTCCATTCCACTTAATATTCAATTTAGAAGATCATTAGTGGGCAATCGTTGGGAACAGTGGCTGCATCTAGTTAGGAGACTGATGCAGGTCCAGCTTTCACAACAACCTGATAAACTGCGCTGGAATCTCACTAGGTCGGGGGAATTCACAGTTAAATCCATGTATGTTGCTGTTATCAACTCCAGCTCGATTCCTACTTCCAAGCATGTGTGGGATGTCAAAGTTCCTTTGAAGATTAAGGTGTTTATGTGGTTTCTTCATAAACAAGTCATCTTAACAAAGGATAATTTAAAAAAGCGCAATTGGACATGTCCTACTAGGTGTAGTTTCTGTGATCGGGGTGAAACCATTAAGCATTTATTCCTTGAGTGCCCACTAGCTAGAATTCTTTGGACAACTGTTCATGTTGCTTTCAATATTACTCCACCAAATTCGGTGAATATGATGTTTGGAGCTTGGCTTAATAGGGTAGAGCCCGGGTTAGCTAAACATATTCGCGTGGGGGTGTGCGCCTTAGTGTGGGCACTGTGGAATTGCAGAAATGATCTTGTTTTTAACAGAACAACAAAAACTCATGTTTTGCAGGTTATCTTCAGAGCCACCGCACTTATCCGTTCCTGGTCGCTACTCACTCCGACGGAGGCCAGGGAGCGTTTGGTTACTGGTGCTATCCGATGGGAGACGGTAGCTCGGGATATCTTCAGCCGGTTTGGATGGCGGTCATGTAATAGGATAGGCAATTAGTTTACCTGTCTTTTGTTGAGCCAATCGGCTGTGGTTTATCCTTTGTTGGGCTAGCTTATGTATCTAGCCTTTGGGTTCTGTGTGAGCCTTTTCGTTTTCTTTTTAGTTTGCTACTACTCAGACTTCGAGACTTTGTGGATGTTTTATTATTAATAAGATGGCCGTATGCATCATGCTGATGCAGAGGCCGGGGATCCCCCTTTTCGAAAAAAAAAGTGCAAGCGTCCGATATCGCCACTAAGGGGCCTGCATGTGCATGCATGGTAACCGATCGGCGACGACCGGGCCCTGTTTTTCTTTTTTCTACTACTCCCTCTGTTTCAAATTACTCGTGACAGAAATGGATGTATGTAGAATTAAAATACATCTAGATACATCTATACCTGTGATAAGTAATTCCGAACGGTTGGAGTATTTTTTTTGTGATGAGGGACTGTAATATTCTGCATGCTAACAGTGGCTTATCGGTCAACAATCTCCGTAGCTGAATAGTGTAAGTACCTACTCCTATACTAGTAGAAAGCCCATGCATTGCCACGGGCTAACTAACAATGTATATACAAAGAGAAATGTCATGTGATATGGGAGTCAGACAATTGACATGTGATGATATTTCATGTTTGGGATGTGGTATATAAATGCATCTCATCATCATCTTTCTCTCCCCCTCCCTCTCTCACAATCCTTTCTTCTTCGAATGTTTCTCATGGGGCGAAGGCATAATCATTGATATGAATAGTCATTAAAATATCAAATCACTACAACCAACAATCTATCATCTGCTGCAAAATTGACACCTATGCTTATCATACATACCAGAAAAAACAACTATGTTGCAGTCGAGATAAAATTTTGGAAGCACATTTCTCTCAAATCAGTATTAATGGATCAGGTATTGACAAAATGATTCTATTAGTGTAAAGGAGAGCAAATGATATGGCACACAGACACCAATCTATTCAGGAGTGTTACATTAATCAGAAAATTTGTTCAGCACATGGTAGCTATATAAATAGTCCAAATATCATTCATGTTGACAGAAATTAGCAATGCTCACAGCTACATACGAAATTGGCCAAAGACAATTTTCTAGCATCTTTTTTTATGGGATTTTCTAGCATCTTTCTATTTTTACACATCGTCGCATGCCAAGTTCCAAAGATTGAACTTAATAAAGACATGCCTTCACGTCCATGCAGGAGCTTTAGTGTCGATCTGGCCAATAAATTGCTCCGATGCTGGCGAGGAATCTTCCGCTCGAGCTTCTGTAGACACATATCTGGCCTGGACCTCAAGTTCCAAATAAGAAATAATGAAAAAATCATAATAAATGGCATGTCTGGACCTCAAGGGCAATTAACACAAAACAACGGATAATTGAGAGGTTGGGCAGTGCCGCTCCTCTTTGCGGCAACATGAGGGTCTATTTACATGGGAGAGATATGGCATGTTACACTAATATCAAGTAGAAAGACATGTACCCAATTTACATGGGAGGAGTCATGTATAACAGAAAAATATCTAAAGCTGATGAAGACCTGATATGCTTGACAACTTGAGGGATATTTGTATTTGGTTCTCAATTTACTCAAGCTCCTCCATGCTAAGTGGACACAGATTCTCACCGAAATATTTCTACGATAGGGAGGGCTGATAAGTTGGATCAACAGTGCAATATATATACAGAAATTGTAACCTGAAAACATTGTATACTTGACATGGATATTGCAGAAGATAAGCATCAGACCAAGTTGATATAAGAGGTGTGCGAAAAATAACAACGCACATACACAAGGGATAACCAACTAATTATGTGACTATTAAAATGAAACATCACATGTGCAATAATCTAAAGTAGGTGGTCGCGGACATACACATGCGCAATTAATCTGAATATATACAATGCATAATTGGAAGCGTTAAATCCTTCCAATGGGTTGGCGTTGCACATCATAATAATTACTCAACGTATTAATCCTTATCATTGATGGCCGTTGATGCACAATAAACAGAGCTGAGCATGGCAAGACCACATGACTGAACTACACCTGTCATGATTCATCGACAAATGCCTGAAATGCTACAATAAGGTCACTTACCCAGTCATGTCAGGATAGCATGCAGTGATCCAAACTGGCAACATATACATTGCTAAGGATGCAGCAACATATCTAGATGCCCTATATAATGCTGCACATATTTCAGGAGGATGCTGAAACTAAAAACATCGATGAAAAAGCAATTTCGGCTTGAAAAACTGGCAACTACCATGCAGCCTACAGGCAAAAAAGGCCTGTAAAAATCCTGGCAACTCAACCTTAGTTGGGGGAACTATGCAACTGGGTATCAGTCTCATCAACCTCTCATATATCGGTCTCACCGTCATCTATCTCGCACGCAGAATATGCTAGATCCACAGATCCCAAACCCTAACCACGTCACAAACTGAGAAAACAACGACCCAGAATGCCTTGCCGCACATATTTCAGGAGGATGCTGAAACTAAAAACAGCGATGAAAAAGCAATTTCGGCTTGAAAAACTGGCAACTACCATGCAGCCTATAGGCAAAAAAGGCCTGTAAAAATCCTGGCAACTCAACCTTAGCTGGGGGAACTATGCAACTGGGTATCAGTCTCATCAACCTCTCATATATCGGTCTCGCCGTCATCTATCTCGCATGCAGAATATGCTAGATCCACAGATCCCAAATCCTAACCACGTCACAAACTGAGAAAACAACGACCCAGAATGCCTTGCCGCATCACGCACTTAGGAGGAGGGAAATCAACAACGAGGGCAGCTAGCAAATCCTACCTCATATAGCAAAGCAAAAACGAGAGAAAAGCGGGGGCGTGCTTACCGCGTCACGACCTGGACAGATGAGTGGTGGTTGCTGAAGGTCGCGTCGCCGCTACAGCGAACCCACCGCCGCGTGTCACTCGCCTTCTCTTCCCTCCACGCCGCCGATGGAAGCGCCTCCGTCCGCTACCCCTGCAGCCACAAATGAGCCATGGATTCTGCACCCCCTTCCACCCCCCCTTCCTCCCGACGCCTCTGTCGCCTCCCGTACCTCAAAAACTGCCGCTCCGCAAAAATCGAACGGAGAATCGCACCAAAATCACCGACGAGGAGTGGATTTATTGCGAGAAATCGGCGAGAGAGGAGGAGAAAAACGACAGCGAGAGATGGGGAATTCCGGCGTGTGGAGCGGAGAGTGTGAGCAGTTTTCGAAATGCGAGCCGTTCAGTGGGATAGGGGAGGGGTGTGGCGGAGTTGGCTAGTGGTAGGACCGGGAGGACAGCGAGGCACCTGTGCGGCGGTTCGGACAATGGAACACCTGGACGCGACGGCGAGCGCACGATTTGGATCCGACGGTTCGCGATGCCGTTTGCTCGGGACGTCTAACGAGCAAAGCTTTGCTTTTAAGAATTTGGGATCATTAAAACTGAGTAATACTACAAGGTCTACACACATGGAAACCAAACAAGACATCCAGAGAAACTTACAAACCTTGATGAACTGCGAAAAGGACCCCAAAACTGAAAATGATACAAACTCATCCATGGAGTCAATGCAGAGCCGGACGTCAGGCAATTCCCCTCAGTTCGTTGCGCCGCCAAAAGTGGAGTGAAGCATCCACCAGTCCAAAATCAGGAAAGACACCTTCACAGACTAAGCTGCTTAACAGGCCGTTGAACCGGTCCCCCACATGCGATTGGACCGAGGCGTTGCGGCACGACCACCGAGGATTGACCCCATGCCCACCTAATCTCGACGACGTCGTCTTCATTCAACATGGTTGAAGAAGAAAGGCGTCGTCGCTTGCCTCCATCCACAAGCCCCACTTCAAGGCACCAATTTTTATTTATTTTTGCGTAGCCCGACCACATCGCCACCATGGTAGACAATGAGCGCAGACCACCAACACCTACGCTCGCCGGATCTGAGGACCGCCGAGACACTTGAGCCACCTGCCCCTCGTCAACACTAGTTGAAGCACCGGTGAGATGGAAGAAGGACAATGTCATTTTATTATGACGCGACACTATTCCCTCCACTGGATGAGCGTACCAAGGACAAAAGAAGCCAAACATAACTACATGCCTGAGCTGAAGTGCCGGGATCCCCACCTCAGCCGCCGCCGAAGCGGCAAATGGGGGCAGGGACCGGCGGCTTCGCCGGCGGAGGTAGGCGGCAGCGGTTTCTCCTCCCTGTTCGCTCACTCTGTGCATTCAGTTAATTCGGTTATGGTTCAGTTTATACGGGTTTTTGGTTTGTATGGTATTAATACTTCGGTAATACAATTTGGTTTCTGTATATGTTAAATTAAGTTGAAGTGAATTTGAAAATGATGTAATAGTAATTTACAAATTTATGACTCAAAATATATACTATTTATATACGTAAGGGTATGTGCATGCATGTATTCATACCTTAGTGGTTATGGACGTGCTTAACATTTTTCTAGAGAAAAACTAGCAGAGATCCGCACGATTGCATGCATGGCAACCGATCGGCGATGACTGTGTTCTGTTTGTTAACAGCGGCTGGTCGGCCAACAATCTCCATAGCTGCATATAGTTTGTGGAAACTTTTTTTTGCGGGGTGTATAGTTTATGGAACTGAACCAATCATTTATATATGATCATTGCGAACTAACCTATGATTAGATGGTTAGAGGGACTGTGGTATCCCTACTCCATCAGGGTTTAAATCCTGATGCTCGCATTTATTTCTGGATTTATTTCAAGATTCCGGCGATGCGCATTTAGTGGAAGAAGACGTTCCCGTCGACGACGAGGTGACTACGATGACTTCGTAAATTTCAAGATGATATGTCGGCTCAGTCTTTCGAAGGTGCTCATAGAGGTAGGGTGTGCGTGTGTGGGATGAGTGTATGCGCGTGTATATAAACGCTTGCGTTTGTACTGTGTTAAAAAAACCTTTATACTCCTCCTTTATACTCCTCCTTTATACTCCTGGGAGTATGTACTCCCGTGGACTAAACAGGGTGGCAGTTATTAGATCTAGTCGCTAATTGCTCCACCGGCCGATGCA
Source organism: Triticum aestivum (assembly GCF_018294505.1). Taxonomy (NCBI): domain Eukaryota; kingdom Viridiplantae; phylum Streptophyta; class Magnoliopsida; order Poales; family Poaceae; genus Triticum; species Triticum aestivum. Next base: position 638,265,378 of record NC_057806.1, read on the forward strand.
TGCATGCATGCATGTGCATCAACAGATTGAGAGATTCAAGGATCCTAGCATACAGATAAGCTCTGTTCGGTGCAAGTAAACAATAACAGTGGTTGACTTTTTTTGTAAGGACCGATACATATCTACTATACTCACTCTTTATATATATACTACTTTTTTCTGCACACAAGTATGAACTATCTGTTCTGGTTATACTACTTCTTTAACGCAAGGAAAAAGATATATACTACTTCTTTGGGAAGACAATATATACCACCTTTTGTGTATGAGTATATACTGCCTTTTTGGTAATGCAGCATATACTACCTTTTTTGTTAGGGGAGTATATACTTCTTTTTCTGTAAGGGAGTCGATACTGCTTTTTTTTACGTGAGTATATACTGGCTTTATGTGAGAGTCGAGTAGCTGCAATCAGAGAGCGGGCTGGTCGCCGAAATGAGTGATAAATTCAAAGTATGCATAAAAGAGTATTTTAAAAACTAGATGAATAATGGGTGTAATACATTTTGTAATGTCGTCGTATGGCAGTAAAAACACAAGGCTACCCATAGAAAAATAAAGCACTTGCTGAAGAGGGAAATGGACGTTCATTTCCAAAATAGAAAAGGAGTATGTATTACTAATTGTTTTAGTGTATTTTTGTGATTGGGTATATGCAACTACAAAAGGAGTATGTCTTATTTCTACAGCGTTATACTATATTTTTTGATGGGGTATATGCTGCGTTACAAAGTGTATATACTCATTTTTTAGGAGGACTATATACTGATTTATTCTGGAGGATTATATACTGATTTTTTTGGAAGCTTTATATACAACCGAAGAAGAAGTAGTAAACCCATTAGGCATTAAAAATACATAAAATTTTGATCATCAGTAACAATCATGACTCGATTGTGTGAGTGCAAAGCAAGCTCCTAACTATTTCTACGTCGACGTACTAGCCACTTTATTATATGCGTACAATATGAATACATTGGGTAAGTGGCTAAGTGCATCAGCGGTTGCTAGTGGCCAGGGCCTAGATGTAGATTTGTGTGCTCTTCGGCCTGACACCATGCATGCACCGGGACGTACGTGTGACAGATTGAGAGGACAGCAGACACGCCGGCCATGGAGTAGCCGGACGAAGTAGCTTCACCATGGCCACGTCGCCGCCGCGTGTCGTCCTTGTCGTCTTTGCCCTGCACCATAGGCCATAACACTGCAGGTATATAGAAATTATTAGTAAGTTAACAAGATCTTGACTCCTTGGGTGCTCGATCTGACTAACAAATGCAGCCTGGAACAAAAGTTACAAAAGATGAATGCATCAATTTGACTGGAACGATCAATCATCCTCATCCTATTTTCTTCTCCGACGATGACATACTGGAAAGGAATGGATCAAGAGATCAGCGGAAACATACACACGGTTGTGGTAGCCGAACAGAAAAATCAGGAACACCAATTGCACGTACCCTCGCAAACTAGAGATGATGAATCAATCTTCCTCCGATTGATGGACGTGCTGGTTGAAGCCTCCCACAGAGAAGAAGCACGGGGATCATCGTCGGCCATGTCTACCAAGTCTGGCGGTCGGTCAGCGGCGGAGGAGGTGAGCCGATGCTCTCTTTTTTTTATGTTCGTGTGTGCTGGCAAGAGATGAGAACGCTGTTTCAAATGGAATCCATGGAAGACACGCCTACAAGAGCTGAAAAAAAGGAATCAGTTCAACTAATTTTCGAATCTAAAGGCTTTATCCGGAGTTAGTCAGCTTTTTTTTTTGTAGTTAGCGGGGTGAATGGTTGCAACGATGATGGGTGTTGGTGGGAGTATGTACTCCTAGGAGTACCAACCCATTTTCCTATATATATATATATATATATATATATATATATATATATATGATCATTCAAAAAAAAAAGAAAAACTCCACTTATATATGATCAGCACTTGAACAGTCTGCATCCCTTTCACGTATTTACAATCGATGCAGCGGGCAAGGCACGTACCTGTCCGAACGAGGGAATCCGACGTGCGGTGCTTCCACGATGCCGCCAGAGACAAACATCCAACAAATAAAAGATCCGGCTCATGACACGAAGCAACCGTGCGGATGCAACGTCCGGCTCTGCATTGTTCCTGTCCGTGCATGCACGTCACGAGCAATTCACATCCGGCCGTACGTATCAATCGGAAGGAAAGCTCGGCCCAACAGCTGCCAAACAAAAGGACGTGCTCTCTGTTAACTACTTCCTTCGTTTCAAAATAAATAACCCAATTTTATACTAATTTTATGTTTGATGAAAATAGTCAACAAAACTACTACTCAACGACCCATATCAAGCTTAATTTCCTACCTAGACCGGACAAGATGACAAGGGCAACAGCACGAATTTTAGTGTGACTGCCCGCGCGTATGATGAATTTGTTTTTCAAGTACTCCCTCTACAACTAAACATAAGAGCATTTAGATTACTAATAAAGTAGTGATCCTCCGTAAGAAAATACAAGAGCGTCTTTAGTGATCCAAACACTTGCATATAGAAGTACATTATCTTTTTGAAATACAAGACAAGATAAAATAAATCATACGATCCTATGTTTTCTAAACAATCACGATACTCAACAATTAGCTTCCCCTCACGTACCTTTCTTTTTGAGGAACCTCAAGTACCCACGGAGCAACTTCAACGGGGCTACTTATTTTGTCCGCGGGTGTCCGTTTGAGTCGGTGCGGACAGAAAAGTCGGCCCAACGCGCCGACCCAAACGGACGTGTGTCCGCTTTTCGTCCGCCTGTCGACCCATTCCCGGCCCATTTTTAAGCCGGATTTGCATCGACGCGGACACGAGACGGACGCGCGCGCGCTCGCCTTCTCCCCCTGACCAGCTGTTCGGTGGCAGCTGTTGGGGAACGCAGTAATTTCCAAAAAAAAATCCTACGGACACGCAAGATCATGGTGATGCATAGCAACGAGAGGGAAGAGTGTTGTCCACGTACCCTCGTAGACCGTAAGCGGAAGCGTTATGACAACGCGGTTGATGTAGTCGTACGTCTTCACGATCGACCAATCCTAGTACCGAAAGTATGGCACCTCCGCGTTCTGCACAGGTTCGGCTCGGTGCCGTCCCACGAACTCACGATTCAACAGAGTGTTGAGGGAGAGCTCCGTCAGCACGACGTCGTGATGACGGTGATGATGATGCTATCGGAACAGGGCTTCGCCTAAGCACCGCTACGATATGACCGAGGTGGATTATGGTGGAGGGGGCACCGCACACGGCTAAACGATCAATGATCAACTTGTGTGTCTATGGGGTGCCCCCTTCCTCGTATAAAAGGAGTGGCGGAGGGGGAGGGCCGGCCCTCTATGGCGCGCCCTGGAGGAGTCCTACCCCCTCCGGAAGTAGGACCCCCCTTCCCTAGTTGGACTAGGAGAGAAGGAAGGGGGAGAGAGGGAGGAAGGAAAGGGGGGCTTCGCCACCCCTTCCTAGTCCAATTCGGACCAGAGGGGAAGGGGGCGCGGCCTGCCCTGGCGGCCTCTCTCCCTCCCTCTCTCCACTAAAGCCCATTAGGGCCCATATACTCCCCGGGGGGTTCCAGTAACCCCCTGGTACTCCGGTATATGCTCGAACTCACTCGGAACCTTTCCGATGTTCAAACACAGGCTTCCAATATATCGATCTTTATGTCTCGACCATTTCGAGACTTCTCGTCATGCCCGTGATCACATCCGGGACTCTGAACAACCTTCGGTTCATCAAAACACATAAAATCATAATACCGATCGTCACCGAACGTTAAGCATGCGGACCTTATGGGTTCGAGAACTATGTAGACATGACCGAGACACGTCTCTGGTCAATAACCAATAGCGGAACCTGGATGTTCATATTGGCTCCCACATATTCTACAAAGATCTTTATCGGTCAAACCGCATAACGATATACGTTGTTCCCTTTGTCATCGGTATGTTAATTGCCCGAGATTCGATCGTCGATATCTCAATAACTAGTTCAATCTCATTACCGACAAGTCTCTTTACTCGTTCCGTAATGCATCATCCCGCAACTAACTTATTAGTCACATTGCTTGCAAGGCTTATATTGATGTGCATTACCGAGAGGGCCCAGAGATACCTCTCCGACAATCGAAGTGACAAATCCTAATCTCGATCTATGCCAACTCAACAAACACCATTGGAGACACCTGTAGAGCACCTTTATAATCACCCAGTTATGTTGTGACGTTTGGTAGCACACAAAGTGTTCCTCCGGTATTCGGGAGTTGCATGATCTCATAGTCATAGGAACATGTATAAGTTATGGAGAAAGCAATAGCAAAAAACTAAACGATCATCGTGCTAAGCTAACGGATGGGTCAAGTCAATCACATCATTCTCTAATGATGTGATCCCGTTAATCAAATGACAACTTATGTCTATGGTTAGGAAACATAACCATCATTGATTCAACGGGCTAGTCAAGTAGAGGCAAACTAGTGACACTCTGTTTGTTTATGTATTCACACATGTACTAAGTTTCCGGTTAATACAATTCTAGCATGAATAATAAACGTTTATCATGATATTAGGAAATATAAATAACAACTTTATTATTGCCTCTAGGGTATATTTCTTCAGCAGCCTCCACCATCCCCCCTCCCAAAACCCTCCCGCCTGCGTGCTCTCCTGTCGCCCGCCATGGACGACGACCTTGCCACCACCACCTCGCCTCCCTCGCCTCATCCGGCATGACGACCGCCCCCACCGGCAAAGGCAAGCCTCGCGCCCCCTGCAAGACCGCCGCCGTGCCCAAGCCGAAGAAGAAGCTGACGCCCGAAGAGCGGGCAAGGGAGTCTGCGAAGAGAAAGGGTCGGAGGCACGCGGCTGTCGTGGGAGCAAGTCTGACAGTAAGAATATTGTGTACGTAGGAGGAGGCAAGGTCCTATCTACGGAAAGGTTGTGCACGCAAGATTTACGAGTTCAGACCCTTCTCACAGGAAGTAATAGCCCCACGTCTCGGTGCCCGGAGGCTCGGTCGACTGGATTATGCATGAAAGTTACAAGGGATGTGAACCCTTGTGCCAGAGGGAAGGGGTGGCTTATATAGAGTGCGTCACCCCTTCACATGCCTCAGTTACACAGGGTTTAATGTATGTTAAGACAGAGATGTTACTGGTAACGCCTGCTATAATGACTATTAATGACCTTTAAGGCTATGGAGTGAACGCCTCACCATTGCCATCCAGAGGTGGCTTTAGATCTTCTGTACTCCGAGTGATTCTCCGACGGTCGAGTGACTCTATCTTGGTCGAGTGGAATTGGGGTATACGAGTGGGATAGCTGGTCGAGTGGATTGCACTCCAAGGCGATTTCAGTCGGTGCCTTATGTTGTACTTTCAATGTTCTTGACTCTAGGGCAGTTGATAACCCACAAGTATAGGGGATCGCAAGAATTTTCGAGGGTAGAGTATTCAACCCAAATTTATTGATTCGACACAAGGGGAGTGAGGGAGTCCGGGATTAGGGGGTCTCCAGACAGCCGGACTTTATCCTTTGGCCGGATTGTTGGACTATGAAGATACAAGATTGAAGACTTCGTCTCGTGTCCGGATGGGAATCTACTTGGCGTGGAAGGCAAGCTAGGCAGTACGGACATGGATATCTCCTCCTTTGTAACCGACCTTGTGTAACCCTAACCCTCTCCGGTGTCTATATAAACCGGAGGGTTTTAGTCCGTAGGACAACAGACAATCATACCATAGGCTAGCTTCTAGGATTTAGCCTCTCCGATCTCGTGGTAGATCAACTCTTGTAATACTCATATCATCAAGAATAAATCAAGCAGGACGTAGGGTTTTACCTCCATCAAGAGGGCCCGAACCTGGGTAAAACATCGTGTCCCCTGCCTCCTGTTACCATCCGCCTAGACGCACAGTTCGGGACCCCCTACCCGAGATCCGCCGATTTTGACACCGACATTGGTGCTTTCATTGAGAGTTCCTCTGTGTCGTTGCCGTTAGGCTTGATGGCTCCTACGATCATCGATAGAGATGCAGTCTAGGGCGAGACTTTTCTCCCCGGACAGATCTTTGTGTTTGGCAGCTTCGCACTATGGGCCAACTCGCTTGGCCATCTGGAGCAGATCGAAAGTTACGCCCCTGGCCACCAGGTCAGGTTTGGAAGTTTAAATTACACGACCGGTGCCCGCGGAGACTTGATCTTCGTTAGATTCGAGCCCCGGCCTTGTGCGCCACGCGGTCACGATGGATACGATTTAGCTCTGCCATCGGACCGTATTCAGGAGATCGCACTGGTAGCCGCTCCGAGCCTCAATTCGGAGCCAGTCGCGCCATCCATGGACGGGTGGATAGACCCCGTTACGGAGGTTGTATCCTCAGCGGAGATCGAGCCGAATATCGACCTTACCCTTCATGAGACTCGTGTTGCCATACTGCCGGATCCTTCCTCGGCCACGGACTCCGAACCGCCTGCGCCCGTGCCTATCAAATCCGACTGGGCGCCAATCATGGAGTTCACCTAAGCGGATATCTTTCAGCACTCGCCCTTCGGCGACATACTGAATTCATTAAAGTCTCTCTCCTTGTCAGGAGAGTCCTGGCCGAACTATGTCCGGCAGGATTGGGATGCGAATGACGAAGAAATTTGCCGCCTACCCACCACCCACTTAGTAGCCACTGTCGATGACTTAACCGACATGCTCGACTTCGACTCCGAAGACATCAACGGCATGAACGACGATGCAGGAGACGAACAGGAACCACTGCCCACAGGGCACTGAACACCCACTTCATCACATGACGTATACATGGTGGACACACCAAAAGAAAACGACGACGAGGAACGGAAGGACGCAACGAAGGGTTGTCCCCTCGAGAAGCAGTCAAAGCGGCGGCGTAAGCGCCACTCCAAATCCCGCCTCGGCAGAAACAACGATCATATAGACCCAGCGTTAGAGCAGGGTGAACCATCGCCGGACCACGGCAACACGGAGAATCAAACCGAACAACCCGACTCTGTCAAAGATAATAGTCCGAACGACATCACACCGGACAGACACCCGAAGCAACAGAATGCCCGTCAAAGGCTTGTTGCCACTGCGAGGAGTCTAAAAAAGCAGAAGCAAAGGCTCAAGGCTGGGCAAGACACACTCAGAATCAGATGGAGTAAAGTACTCAACACAGCAGCGAAGTACAGCGGTAATCGCCCCACCAAGAGCTACCCGAAGCGGAAGTTGCTACCTGAATTCGATGAGGAGGCCTTAGATCCCCCGCAACCAAAAATTAAAACGGCCATCTGGCCGGATAGATGACGTCACGACCAACATAGAGCGGCAAACAATGCCGCACATAAGCCAATATGCGATCCACGCGAGGGCTCGCATCAAAAGGACGGCGCAACCAGATCCATCTATGGACCACGCAAGCGCGCTCCAGCATACGATGCAACACAAAAAACATCCGAACAACGCGATACACCTAGATACAGGGGTGCCGCACACCCCCTATGTTTCACCGACGAGGTGCTGGACCATGAATTTCCAGGGGGATTCAAACCCGTAAACATAGAGGCATACGACGGAACAACAGACCCTGGGGTCTGGATTGAGGACTATATCCTCCATATCCATATGGCTCGAGGAGATGATCTCCACGCCATTAAGTATTTACCCCTCAAACTCAAAGGGACATCTTGGCACTGGCTTAAAAGCCCCCCCGAAAACTCCATTGGAAGCTGGGAAGAGCTCGAAGACGCTTTTCGGGCAAATTGTCAAGGGACTTATGTCCGACCTCCGGATGCGGACGATTTGAGTCATATAACTCAACAGCCCGGAGAGTCAGCCTGAAAGCTTTGGAACAGGTTTCTTACTAAAAAGAACCAAATAGTCGACTGTCCGGACGCCGAAGCCTTGGCAGCTTTTAAGCACAGCGTCTGAGACGAATGGCTTGCCAGACACCTCGGCCAAGAAAAGCCGAGAACAATGGCAGCATTAACAAGCTTCATGACCCACTTTTGCGCGGGCGAGGACAGCTGGCTAGCCCGATGCAGCACCAGCGACCCAAGTACATCCGAAGTTAGAGATGAAAACAGGAAATCATGATGCAGCAAAAATAATAAGCGCCAGAATAAAGAAGACATCCCGAAGAGCACAGCGGTAAATGCCGGATTCAGAAGCTCTCGGCCAGGTCAGCAAAAGCCGTCCTCTAAAGGCGCCAGAGATGAGCTGTCCAGCCTAAACAAAATTCTGGACCAAATATGTCAGATCCATAGCACCCCTGGTAAACCCGCTAATCATACCCATAGAGAATGTTGGGTCTTCAAGCAGTCCGGCAAGCTCAACGCCGTACACAAGGGGGGGATACACCAAGCGAAGACGAGGATGAGCCTCTCAAGCAAGACACTGGGGAACAAAAGAAATTTCCACCAGAAGTCAAAACAGTAAACGTGTTACACGTGATCAAGGGGAGAAACAAAGCGGCACTCCTAGAGAAATATGCCCAAGGGCCTATCACCGTGGAGTCCTGCCACTGGTCGTCTCAACCGATCACTTTCGACCATCGGGATTACTCTGCAAGTATCTGGCGTGCAGGATGGGCTGCCTTGGTATTAGACCCAATAATTGACGGATACCTCTTCACACGAGTCCTGATGGATGGTGGTAGCAGTCTAAACCTGATATATCAGGACACAGTCCGCAAAATGGGGATAGACCAAACAAAAATTCGCCACAGCAATACTACCTTTAGAGGAGTAACGCCAGGCTCAGGGGCTCATTGCACGAGCTCCCTGCTACTAGAGGTTATATTCGGCTTCCTCGATAACTTCCATAGCGAAAATTTAACCTTCCACATTGCTCCGTTCCAAAGTGGCAATCAAGCACTACTTGGACACGAAGCTTTCGCTCACTTTAATGCAATACCGCATTATGCTTCCCTCACGCTTAAGATGCCCGGTCCACGTGGCATCATTACAGTAAATGGAAATACTGAGTGATCCCTGCGCGCCGAAGAGAGTGCGGCTGCCTTGGCAGCCGCACACTAAAACGGCCTCACCAACTAAAGCATTCGATAGGTCGTCAAGACCATGGACACGGTTAGACGAGTCCGACATAGCTATATGTAATTCATACAGGTTTGATGGCCACACCCCTATCACAAATACAAGGGGCTCAACGAGCGCAGACAAGTGGCAATTTTTACTCATCTTGAATTGTACATGGTTTCTTTAATATAACCTACCTTTTTGCATGACAACTTTTCACCTAAGTTCCTCTCTTTTACAGATGACCATCGTGCTACACCCGTCCAGGATATGGCACGATGGAGACACAGGCGCAGACATGCAGCAGGGACCCGTTCCAAGGATTCTTTTTAGATTAAGACCCTACATAAACCTTTCTTACTGTCTCTTGTTGATACACATCCCTCGGATTCTCAGTACTATTGAGAAGGATGCTGACGTCTTGTCATGTGGCCACGTCAGAATAATGCACGTACCTGGACACCAGGGGCTTCTTATAAAGGGCACTGTTTAGGCTCGGTTTATACCATAAAGACCGAATACCTTAGGGAGTGTTTGGCGTCGCGAGTTTGGCCTTATATGCATCAGCTCCGAATCATGTCTTTGGTCAAATGTTGGGTTTGCCCGGCTCCTGTGTTTTGCTGCCTTACGTTCCCCTGTATCGGCTAAGGCGGCACCAGGAGAACTACTGCGATTGTGCCCTGGTTCATCCGGACGAGCACCTCAGTAGAGAAAGCCGAAAACTGACTGTCATGATATAACGTGAGACTGGTCAACCACTCGATGACCTATCGGAATCTTAGAATTCCTCCGCCTTAACGAAGAGCTGTTTCCCGGCCAGGTATGCACGCACCCCAAATTCCGGTGAGTGCGGAGCCACCAGGGGCTATATAGTAGCCCCACTGTCAAACTCCTATGGCTAAGTGAAAGTGTTAAAGCATTATAGCCCGGTTGCCTAGTTCGCTATGCTATCACCTCCTTATTAGGACGAAGACGTTGGATTAAGTGTGAATACGCGTCTTCTGCCAACACCCCTGCATTATACGCGTGGGGGTTGAAGCCGACGACTACAATCTTTCAGGTTATATACATGTATACATAAACGACCGCACAGGAGGCATCATAATACTTTCGGGCACAAGTATAAATACAGCCTTGATAAATTCAATAAAACATTGTTTTTACAATGGGAATACATGTCGCTCAAACATAATATTTTTCGAGCACTGGGCCTCTATCAAACGAGCACCCTCAATAACTTCTTCAAAATAGTGCTTGGCAGCCACTTGGCCTATGGCCGAACCCTGCGCCGCAATAGTGGCAGCATCCATCTCCGCCCAGTATGCTTTGACACGGGCAAAGGCCATCCGCGAGCCTTCTATACACACCGACCTTTTCATCACATTGATGCACAACACCGCACCAAGGAACTGCTGCACTAAGCTGAAATAGCTGTTCGGCTTCGGCTTCTCCGGCCACAAATGATCTACGACGGACCTCATGGCATGTCCGGACAATCTATTGAGTTCGGCCCATTCGGCAAGCTGATCAGTTAGTGGAAGCGGACGCTCTGGAATGTTAAACTACGACCAGAATAGCTTGTCCACTTCACGATCTGTTTGATCTCAGAAATATTCGGTAGCATCGACAGCGCTCGCTGCCAAGTCCATATATGCGTCTGCCGAACTCCACAGCCGACCCAGAGGGGCATACCGTGGATCTCCGAACTTCCTTCGCAGCATAAAGGGCTTCCCAGCCGCAATATCCCCGGCTTCACGCAGTTCCTCCTTCTTCGCTCTCATGGCAGAGTGGGTGTCCTTGGTCGCCATTGTGGCCTTATCAAGGTCCGTCGCCCTCTCCCGGTTTTCTTCTTCGACGAACTGGCAACGGTCGGCAGTGTCTTTTAACTTTACAGCCATCTTGGCCATTTTATCTTTGCTCTCGCAATGTGCAGCCTTTTCGGCTCTCAACTCTTCGGCCTCCTTTATAGCGGCCGCATTACTAATCCTTGCTTGTTCCTTGGCTCGGGCAAGTTCCGCCCGAAGGGTTTCCATGGTGGCAGCTCCATCTGCAGTCACAACATATTAAAGATACTGGCGTTACACTGCTCTTCCTATGTGACATTCACCGGAAAATATCACTTACCCTGTGCCTCATCAAGCCGCTTGTTAACAAGCTCGATGTCGGCATCTGCCGCATCCAGTTGCCGCTTTAGTTCGGCAAACTCATTAGTCTAGCTAGCCACCAAAGCTTCAACCACCTGCACATGAAGGCGGTCTGGTTATTACCTGGGACTACGATCCTCTGTTTGCCGCCGTTCTCGACGACAACCAGAGTCTGAGGGGCTACTATCTACATAAGGCACGCCTAAAAATGTGCGGTACTATCACAAATGTATATCATTTCACGTACCTCAAAACCCGTCAGTAGACTCATAAAGGCTTCATGCAACCCGCTTTCGGCGGACGAAATCCTTGCAATCACCGTACCCATCAATGTACGGTGTTCTTCTGAGATAGTTGCTCGCTCTAGCAGATCCCTCAGTGCGTCCGACCGCATACTAGACGGTGCCGGATTCTTTTGGTTGCTCTCTTCAAGAGCCGGATACTGGGGACTTCGGGCGACCATAGGATTATCTTCTGGCCTCACCTGATCTAGCGAGGCTCTAAGTGATGACACTTCAAGGTCGCCCGCTTCTTGAGCGGGGGAGTCTGGGGGAGGTGTTTCGCTCTCCATCATCTCCGGAAGAAAATCCCCCGAAGACAAGCTCAGCCGAGAAGGGCTAAGATCCGAACTGCAAGATAAATTCTTCGGTTATTTTCCTCAGAGGTAAGGTAGTATATCTTCACTATTAAAGTACTTTTTGATTACTTACAGCTCGTTAGAGGGCTGATCTTCGCGCGGACTTTGTGCGGCAAGAGCACCCTCCAAGGCAGGACCCTGTGGTGGAGATTTCTTCTCCCGTTTGGAAACCTTGGTTTCCGGGTCTTCAGAGGTAGTCCTCTTCCTTCCCCGGGGTGAGAGAATGTCAGATTCCTCCCCTTGGTTATCCTCCCTCACGGAGGCACTCGTTCCCTCGGTCGGAATAGGTAGCGGTGGAGGCCCGCTTTCGCCCTCTTTATTCCCCCCTCTATCTTCCTTTGAGGGCTCCGGGCAAGGTGCTAGCTCGAGCATCTTTTCCAGTACCGGATTGTCCAAACCCTCAGGAAGGGGGGCCAAACACCGAATCATCTTCACCTTTGTTAACCAGTCCTGGTCAAAGAGCGATTTCTCAGAATGACGTCATGATAAATGAAAGACGGTGTGTTCGGCTAGAGGATTACTTACTTGGTCGGCGGTGCGGTTGCTGCTCAGGCCCATGTCCTCGGTAGTATCCGGACACTCTATTTGGGGTCCAAAGAATGATTTATACATCTCCTCGTGCGTCAGGTCGAAGAAATTCTGAATAGTGCGCGGTCCTTCTGGGTTGAACTCCCACATGCGGAGGGGCCGACATTTGCAAGGCTGGACTCAACGAACCAGCATGACTTGCACCACCATAACCAGACTGAAATCTCCTTCGAAGAGATCTTGAATGCGGCTCTGCAGTATAGGCATGTCCTTGGCTGGACCCCAGCTCAGCCCTCTGCTAATCCATGACATCAGTTGTGGTGGAGGGCCCGAGCGGAAAGCAGGGGCAGCCACCCACTTGGCACTTCTGGGAGCTGTGATGTAAAACCACTCCCGTTGCCATAATCCGGACACCGCTGGAAAGGAACCCTTTGGCCATGGAGCTCTAGCGAATTTGCTTATTAATGCGCCTCCGCACGCTACATGCTGCCCCTCGACCATCTTCGGCTTCACGTCAAAGGTCTTGAGCCACAGGCCGAAGTGAGGGGTAATGCGGAGGAAGGCCTCACATACGACAATAAATGCCAAGATGTGGAGAAAGGAGTCTGGGGCTAGATCATGGAAATCTAGCCCGTAATAGAACATCAAACCCCTAATGAAGGGATCCAGAGCGAGGCCTAGACCTCGGAGGAAGTGGGAGACGAACACAACGTTCTCGTTGGGTTCAGGAGTAGGGACGACCTGCCCTCGGGCAGGCAGCCGATGCGAAACCTCGGCGGTCAGGTATCTGGCCTCCCTCAACTTCTTGATATCCTCTTCCGTAACGGAGGAGGGCATCCACCGGCCTTGAAGGCTAGATCCGGACATGATTGAAGGTCCGAAGCACCTGACCTGGGCTTTGGGTGTTAGAACTCGAGGCGGGGGAAGGATTCGATTGAGCACGGGAGGAAAAAAAGTAAAAGCCTCATCCCTTTATAAAGAGGGTGAATATCAAGCGTCCTCCTAGTGGCTGTTTGGGACTTGCCTAAAATCTAGGAGTCCTAGGCATGGTTGGGTTACCCACGCCCGTATTGATGAGAATTCCGTAATAAGGGGGACACAATCTCTGCTTTGACAAGACGTGTCAAAAAACTGCCTTGTGTTATGTGCGGGGCTAGTTAAAGGAAACAACTCGAATAATCACCAGGCCATGGCTTAATGTCATGTTGCCAAAACGTGTCAGCAGATTATATTTGTGGAAATATTATTCTCTCTGCGGAGATATGTGGAACTTGTTTTGCAGGGTCAGACACTATCCTTTTATTTGAACTCTTCTATGGTATATCCAGAGGAGGAACCCGCCTTGCAATGCCGAAGACAACACTGCGCGCCAGACTCATCGTCATTGAAGCCTGGTTCAGGGGCTACTGAGGGAGTCCAGGATTAGGGGGTCTCCGGACAGCCGGACTATATCCTTTGGCCGGACTGTTGGACTATGAAGATACAAGATTGAAGACTTCATCTCGTGTCCGGATGGGACTCTACTTGGCGTGGAAGGCAAGCTAGGCAGTACGGATATGGATATCTCCTCCTTTGTAACTGACCTTGTGTAACCCTAACCCTCTCCGGTGTCAATATAAACCAGAGGGTTTTAGTCCGTAGGACAACAGACAATCATACCATAGGCTAGCTTCTAGGGTTTAGCCTCTCCGATCTCGTGGTAGATCAACTCTTGTAATACTCATATCATCAAGAATAAATCAAGCAGGACGTAGGGTTTTACCTCCATCAAGAGGGCCCGAACCTGGGTAAAACATCGTGTCCCCTGCCTCCTGTTACCATCCGCCTAGACGCACAGTTCGGGACCCCCTACCCGAGATCTGCCGGTTTTGACACCAACAGGGAGCCAAAGAATAGTCTCATGTTTTAGCAGCTGAGTTGTCAATTCAACCACACTTGGAAACTTAACATCTGCAACAAGGTATTTAGTAGCAAAGTAATATGATTGTAGTGGTAAGGATAGCAAAAGTAACGGTAGCAAAAGTAATATTTTTGGGTTTTGTAGTGATTGTAACAGTAGCAACGGAAAAGTAAATAAGCGAAGAACAATATATGGAAAGCTCATAGGCATTGGATCGGTGATGGAGAATTATGCCGGATGCGATCGATCATGTAACAGTCATAACCTAGGGTGACACAGAACTAGCTCCAGTTCATCAATGTAATGTAGGCATGTATTCCGAATATAGTCATACGTGCTTATGGGAAAGAACTTGCATGACATCTTTTGTCCTACCCTCCCGTGGAAGCGGGGTCCTATTGGAAACTAAGGGATATTAAGGCCTCCTTTTAATAGAGTACCAGACCAAAGCATTAATACATAGTGAATACATGAACTCCTCAAACTACGGTCATCACCGGTAAGGATCCCGATTATTGTCACTTCGGGGTTAACGGATCATAACACATAATAGGTGACTATAGACTTGCAGAATAGGATCAAGAAATCTCATATATTGATGAAACATAATAGGTTCAGATCTGAAATCATGGCACTCGGGCCCTACTGACAAGCATTGAGCATAGCAAAGTCATACAACATCAATCTCAGAACATAGTGGATACTAGGGATCAAACCCTAACAAAACTAACTCAATTATATGATAAATCTCATCCAACCCATCACCGTCCAGCAAGCCTACGATGGAATTACTCACACATGGCGGTGAGCATCATGAAATTGGTGATGGGGGAAGGTTGATGATGACGATGGCGACAGATTCCCCTCTCCAGAGCCCCGAACAGACTCCAAATTAGCCCTCCCGAGAGAGTTTAGGGCTTTGCGGTGGCTCCGTATCGTAAAACATGATGAATCCTTCTCCTTGGTTTTTTTCTCCCCGAAAGTGAATATATAGAGTCAAGGTTAAGGTCGGTGGAGCATCAGGGGGCCCACGAGGCAGGGGGCACGCCCCCACCCTCGTGGACAGGTGGAGCCCCCCCTGACGAGGATTCTTTTTCCAGTATTTTTTTATATATTCCAAAATAATTCTCCGTTGATTTTCAGGTCATTCCAAGAACTTTTATTTCTGCACAAAAATAACACCATGGCAATTCTGTTGAAAACAGCGTCAGTCTGGGTTAGTTCCATTCAAATCATGTAAGTTAGAGTCCAGAAGAAGGGCAGAAGTGTTTGTAAAAGTAGGTATGACAGAGACGTATCAGCAGTGTCCTTGGGTAGGGTGTCTAGGACATGCCTATGACCCTACCGTAGGTACATGTCATTGTCATTAGCCCCCGAATGGATTGATGTCAGAGTGAAGAAGGGTTTAAGTTGGTTCCGTCTCGATTCCATGCTTCGGAGGCATTTCACCGGAGTCTGGTAATCGTGCTGAAGCTTCAACCTCGTTTCAGTCGCCTTGATCAATTCAGAGGTTGTCGAGTGAATTAGGCTGATAATTTTCGAGTGTTATTCTGGTGTGAACTCTTCGGTGCGATTGGTTGCTTTGCGATTCCTAGATCCCACGAGATTCGAAATTTTAGAGAAGCACACGAGACGGAGCGTGCTACAGTAATCGGAGCGGGAAGACAGGGGCGCCTCGATCCCCGTGCTGCCTTTTTCGCCACGTATCGGCTGAGCAACTCCTGGATTACTTTTGTGCCTCCATGCTAAACTGATAGCAAGGCACACATCAGGTATGGTACACAACATTGCATACATGATAGAGCCTATGGCTGAAGCATAGGGAATACCTTTCATTTTCTCTCTATCTTCTTCAGTGGTCTGGCATTGAGTCTGACTCAACTTCACACCTTGTAATACAGGCAAGAACCCTTTCTTTGCCTGATCCATTTTGAACTTTTCAAAACTTTATCAAGGTATGTGCTTTGTGAAAGTCTAATTAAGCGTCTTGATCTATCTCTATAGATCTTAATGCCTAATATATAAGCAACTTCACCGAGGTCTTTCATTGAAAAACTCTTATTCAAGTATCCTTTTATGCTATTCAGAAATTCAGTATCATTTCCGATCAACACTATGTCATCTACATATAATATTAGAAATGCTACTGAGCACCTATTCACTTTCTTGTAAATACAGGCTTCTCCAAAAGTCTGTATAAAACCATATGCACTACTAGGGAAAAGCCTATACACAGAATTTTACCAGTAGCGCTGTATAAAATCAAGCGCTGCTGCTACTTAGTAGCAGCGCGCATAAATAAACCGCGCTACTGCTATGACTTTAGCAGTAGCGCGTACTAGCGAAAAGCGCTGCTGCTACATTTGAACTAGGCGCACATGGCTAGCCCAACCTAGCAGTAGCGCGTATAATGGCCCAGAGCTACTGCTAATCTCCTTAGTTGCAGCGCGCTTACGTGTAAAGCGCTGCTGCTAACGGAAATAAAATAAAGTGAAAAACAAGTAGAAAAGTAAATGAAAATGAAAGAATTAGAAAAAAGGGAAAGGGAAAAAATAAAATGTAAAGAAAAATAAAAGAAAAAAGGGAAAAAAGGAGAAAGGAATAGCAGTAGCGGGTTCTGCAGAAAATCGCTATAGCTGCAGCGTGTATTCCAGAACGCGCTGTAGCTAACATAGAAGTAGCGCCCTTTCTGGAACGCGCTACTGGTACTTCTGACTTAACCATGTGGTTTGTCCTTCCCCACGGCCACTTCATCCCCCAAATCAACTCCACTCTCGCCGCCGCCGTCGCCCCTCGGCCGCCGCGCGCTCTCCCCATGCCGCCCCGACCCCAGATTCAACGCCGGCCCCGCCCCCGACCTCAACGCCGCCCGGGACACCGCCCCCGACCCCGACCTCAATGCCACCCCGGACGCCGCCCCCGCCCCCCCGACCTCAACGCCGCCACGGAGCCCCGACCACGACCTCGACGCCGCCTGCCCCTCCCTCGTCGCAGGCACCCGAGGTGAGCACGCCTGCTCCTCCCTCTCCCCTACCTCTGCCTAGGGTTTCTACCTCCATCAAATTAGTTAGGGTGGAAACGAATCGGATGCGAATGCGGCTCAAATCAGTTAGGGTTCATGTAAGGGTGGAAACAAATCAAATTTCTAAGATGAATCATAAAACGAGTAAAATTTGACCACTTATTTCACTTTATAGTTGGATAATTGGAATATCCGCTACCACTTTCCACCCCTATAGGTTCATCAAATTAGATGGTAATTAGGGCAGTAGTTCTTAGGTACTAATTAGTTAGTAAGAACTAGGTACTAATTAGGTACTAGAATATTTTTATTTATAGTAAGTTTATTTTTAGTAAGAACTAGTTGAATTAATAGAACTAGTTAGTAAGAACTTGTTGCTATTTTTTTAGTTAAAGCAATTTTCCCGCATCGACGTGGACGATGCCTATCCCGCATCCTCGTCGTCGAGTCGGCGGAGGACGACACCTGCTTGACCAGATGGGCCATGTCCGGGACTGGGCTCCGCCGGGGTGGTACTGGGAGGCGCTACCTACCGGGGGGCGCAGGTTGGTGAGGAGCCAGCCTGTCGTTGACCCGAACCTTCTTTGGTGGCGGTCGCGTGGGCAAGTGACGGTCCAGAGGCTCGAGGACTCCGCGGAGGTGGTGCGTCACCGTGTCAGTGAGGAGGACACGCACGTCCATCGCTACTTGTTTGCGTTGGAGCACAGGTTCTCCAATACCTGGCAGGTTCTCCAGGGATCTCACTGGAGCTATGATTCCGTGATGGTTTCTTCTCTGTGGGTGTCCACCGCCCGCGCCGATACCCGTCGTGTGCTAGGGTTTTAGTTGTACTAGTGATATTATATGTATGACACTATTCAGGATGTATTAGTGATAATATTCGACGATGTACGGACGCATGAGATGATTTACTTTTGCTTATTGAATGCATGCTAATTTGAGTCTTATAAGATATTTTGAAATGTATATCTTGTGTTGCTCAATATCCAAGTGGCCGGTACACCTCCGAGTGGCCTATGTTTTGCCGTAGTGTTGATTCATTTCCGTTCCGGCAAATTTCAGGCGCTCGATATATCCTATTTTAGCAAAGGTCATGCCGGATTTTTCCGTGAATTTTGGCATGACTTTTGCCAGAATATGTAGGAAATATCGAGTGCCCCGGATTTGTGTGTTGAGTATCCTGGTAGTTGTCTTCTATCGATTTTCAATTAATGTTTTAACTATGAACATAGGAAATGTCTGACGACAAAAAGGATTACGGTATTTGCAAATACTGCGAAGACGAGCGCGGCCTGTGCGATGGAATCTTCCTAGATGATGATAGGCGCTTTAGCATCAAGCTGGACGAGAACTTCGAAGTGGATACAGTAAGTCACAACGACAAGTCTTTTTTCGTAATTAAGCATGACATCTGCTTCATTTGCTTCAACTTATTTTGGATGCAAGAGTTTTTGTATTGGATAAGATAGGTTTCAGTCATACTATGGAGGTAAAGAAAGTTTATTTGAAGACCGGGCATGGTTATATTTTCCACGCAAAATTATACAATTCAGACGACTACACCTATTTTGGATGCAAAACATGGCGAGCACTATGCAAGACTTATGCATTTCAGCTTGATATGGTTATCACCTTTGATATTCGTCCGGAAGATGATATTGAAGGTAATACCGACATATGGGTCGATGTGCAGACGCCTCCAGTTACACCAAAATGTAAGTTTCTCAACCATATTTTTGTCATTGATATTGTTTATTCAAAAATAGTTAACAACTAATTTGTATTGTCAGCTTATTTCGGTGCAAGCAAACATGTCCAGCGCTTGGTAGACAGGACCTACTACTGTCCCGGGGCTGAACTAAACTGCAAGCAGCTAAGTCATTATGTTTCATGGCTTGAGGATCTTGATACCGTCAAGACAAATTTTCTTCCTGGACTTAGAAATCTTAGTACTGAAAACGTGCGACCAATAGTGTTCGTCATGAACTATGGTCACATCTATTTAGGAAGGATGGTAAGATTTTTACTATTTGTCCTCAGTGCATCTTTTCCATACATTATTTGTGAAGCTAAACTTCATTGCTAAGTATGTGACCATACGATGTTCTTCAACAGGGACTCCCGATGAATGTTGTGCCTTATGGGATCGAGACTAAAGGTACCATGAGTATTATTAGCTTACAGCCAAGATATCCTACATGTTACTTTAGTGCATTCAAGATCAGCGATGAATGCTTAATAGTGCAAGACTGGACCAGATATGTGATGGGGGAGCACAGACAAGTACTAGGGGGCAGCAAAAAGATGTGCTACACAAAATTAGGAGACAGGTTCATCTGCATGCTCCAACTTGATCAAGGAGGAGAGCTACACATGTTTTATGTTGTTTTACCTAAGAGAGAGCAGCATGAGTGATTAGCTAGAAATGAGTTTGAGGATGATGATGTGCTACACTATTACTATGATGATAAAATAGCTAGTGTTGGTGGTAATGACTGATGATTATTATTAGCTAGTGTTAGTGGTGATTAAATAAATATTGTTGGTGCTAATGATTATGATGATGATTAAATAGCTTGTGCTGGTGGATTAGATTCAAGTGGAGGCAACATGTGGTGCACATCGAAAGTACTACTAGTCCAAACTAGATCAAGTTTGGATTAGTAGTATACTTTTGACATGCACCACATATTGCCTCCACTTGAACCTAATCCACCTTCATTTGAAACACTGTTATGGACATAATGATGTAAACCTCATAACTGGTATTGTACCAATATTTGTACGATGGCGCATAAATACACTAAAAATAAAAATAAAATAAAAACAATACTAGTAGCGATGGAAAGAAAACACGCTGCCAGTAGTTACATTAGCAGCAGCGTGGGAGTGAACAAGCGCTGCAGCTATTTGTCCTAGCAGTAGCGCGTGCGGCACGCGTTACTGCTAAGCAATAGCTGTAGCGCCTTATTAGTAGCGCGCCTACCCACGCTACTAGTGAGCACAAAACCAGCGCTACTGCTAGGGTTTTCCCTAGTAGTGATGCTTTGATCACACTATGAAAGCATATATTCCAACTCCGAGAGGCTTGTATCAGTCCATAAATGGATCGCTGGAGCTTGCACACTTTGTTAGCACCTTTTGGATCGACAAAACCTTCTGGTTGCATCATATACAACTCTTCTTTAAGATATCCATTAAGGAATGCAGTTTTGACATCCATTTGCCAAATTTCAAAATCATAAAATGCGGCAATTGCTAACATGATTCGGGCGGACTTAAGCATCGCTACGGGTGAGAAGTTCTCATTGTAGTCAACTCCTTGAATTTGTCGAAAACCTTTCGCAACAAGTCGAGCTTTGTAAACAGTAACATTACCGTCAGCGTCAGTCTTCTTCTTGAAGATCCATTCTCTATGGCCTGCCGATCATCGGGGAAGTCAACCAAAGTCCATACTTTGTTCTCATACATGGATCCCATCTAAGATTTCATGGCCTCAAGCCATTTTACGGAATCTGGGCTCATCATCGCTTCCTCATAGTTCGTAGGTTCGTCATGGTCAAGTAACATGGCTTCCAGAACAGGATTACCGTACCACTCTGGTGCAGATCTTACTCTGGTTGACCTACGAGATTCAGTAGTAACTTGATCAGAAGTTTCATGATCATCATCATTAGCTTCCTCACTTACTGGTGTAGGAATCACTGGAACTGATTTCAGTGATGAACTACTTTCCAATAAGAGAGAAGGTACAATAATTACCTCGTCAATTTCTACTTTCCTCACACTCACTTCTTTCGAGAAAAACTCGTTCTCTAGAAAGGATCCATTCTTAGCAACGAATATCTTGCCTTCGGATCTATGATAGAAGGTGTACCCAATAGTCTCCTTTGGGTATCCTATGAAGACACATTTCTCCAATTTGGGTTCGATCTTATCAGGTTGAAGCTTCTTCACATAAGCATCGCAACCCCAATCTTTAAGAAACCAGAACTTGGGTTTCTTGACAAACCACAGTTCATAAGGTGTCATCTCAACGGATTTAGATGGTGCCCTATTTAATGTGAATGCAGCCGTCACTAAAGCATAACCCCAAAATGATAGCGGTAAATCAGTAAGAGACATCATAGATCGCACCATATCTAGTAAAGTGCGGTCACGACGTTCGGAGACACCATTACGCCGTGGTGTTCTGGGTGGCGTGAGTTGTGAAACTATTCCGCATTGTTTCAAATGAAGACCAAACTCGTAACTCAATATTATCCTCCATCATCAGATCATAGAAACTTTATTTTCTTGTTACGATTATTTTCCACTTCACTCCAAAATTCTTTGAACTTTTCAAATGTTTCATACTTATGTTTCATTAAGTAGATATACCCATATCTGCTCAAATCATCTCTGAAGGTGAGAAAATAATGATATCCGCCGCGAGCCTCAATGTTCATTGGACCACATACATCAGTATGTGTGATTTCCAATAACTTTGTTGCTCGCTCCATTGTTCCGGAGAATGGTGTTTTAGTCATCTTGCCCATGAGGCATGGTTCGCAAGTACCAAGTGATTCATAATCAAGTGATTCCAGAAGTCCATCAGAATGGAGTTTCTTCATGCGCTTTACACCAATATGACCTAAACGGCAGTTCCACAAATAAGTTGCACTATCATTATCAACTCTGCATCTTTTGGCTTCAATACTATGAACATGTGTATCACTACTATCAATATTTAGTAAAAATAGACCACTCATCAAGGGTGCATGACCATACAAGATATTACTCATATAAATAGAACAACCATTATTCTCTGATTTAAATGAATAACCGTCTTGCATCAAACAAGATCCAGATATAATGTTCATGCTCAACGCTGGCACCAAATAACAATTATTTCGGTCTAAAACTAATCCCGAACGTAGATGTAGAGGTAGCATGCCGACGACGATCACATCGACTTTGGAACCATTTCCCGCGCACATCGTCACCTCATCCTTAGCCAATCTTCGCTTAATCCGTAGCCCCTGTTTAGAGTTGCAAATGTTAGCAACTGAACCAGTATCGAATACCCAGGTGCTACGTCTTGAGCACTGCATTGGTTTTCCCTTGAAGAGGAAAGGGTGATGCAGTAAAGCAGAGTAAGTATTTCCCTCAGTTTTTGAGAACCAACGTATCAATCCAGTAGGAGACCATGCGCGAGTCACCTCGTACCTACACAAACAAATAAAACCTCACAACCAACGCGATAAAGGGGTTCCAATCCCTTCACAACCACTTGCAAGAGTGAGATCTGAGCGAGATAATAATAATAAGATAAATATTTTTCGTATTTTTATGATATAGATTGAAAGTAAAGATTGCAAAATAAAATAGATTGGAAACTTGTATGATGGAAAATAGACCCGGGGGCCATAGGTTTCACTTGTGGCTTCTCTCAAGATAGCATAAGTATTATGTTGGGTAAACAAATTACCGTCGAGCAATTTATAGAAAAGCAAATAATTATGAGAATATCTAGGCATCATCATGTATATAGGCATCACGTCCGCGACAAGTAGACCGAAATGATTCTGCATCTACTACTATTACTCCACACATCGACCGCTATCCAGCATGCATGTAGAGTATTAAGTTCATAAGAACAGAGTAACGCCTTAAGCAAGATGACATGATGTAGAGGGATAAACCCATGCAATATGATATAAACCCCATCTTTTTATCCTCGATGGTAATAATACAATACGTGGCGTTTCCCCTACTGTCACTGGGATCGAGCACCTAAGATTGAACCCAAAGCTAAGCACTTCTCCCATTGCAAGAAAGATCAATCTAGTAGGCCAAACCAAACTGATAATTTGAAGATACTTGCAAAGATAAACCACTCATACATAAAAGAATTCAGAGAAGAATCAAATATTATTCTAGATAATCTGGATCATAAACCCACAATTCATCGAATCTCGACAAACACACCGCAAAAGAAGATTACATCGAATAGATCTCCAAGAGAATCGAGGAGAACTTTGTATTGAGATTCAAAGAGAGAGAAGAAGCCATCTAGCTACTAGCTATGGACCTGAAGGTCTGAAGTAAACTACTCACACATCACCAGAGAGGCCATGGAGTTGATGTAGAGGCCCTCCGTGATCAATGCCCCCTCCGGCGGAGCTCCGGAAAAGGCCCCAAGATGGGATCTCTCGGGTACAGAAGGTTGCAGCTGTGGAATTAGGTTTTCGTGGTGCTCCTGGATGTTTGTGGGGTACGTGGACTTATATAGGAGGAAGAAGTAGGTCGGTGGAGGAACGAGGGGCCCACGAGGGTGGAGGGCGCGCCCAGGGGGGTAGGCGGGCCCCCCTGCCTCGTGGCCTCCTCGATTATTTTTTGACACCCACTCCAAGTCTCCTGGATCACGTTTGTTGATAAAATCATGTTCCCGAAGGTTTCATTCCGTTTGGACTTCGTTTGATATTCTTTTTCCGCGAAACACTGAAATAGGAAAAAAACAGCAATTTGGGCTGGGTCTCCGGCTAATAGGTTAGTCCCAAAAATGATATAAAAGTGTAAAATAAAGCCCATTAACATCCAAAATAGATAATATAATAGCATGGAGCAATCAAAAATTATAGATACATTGGAGACGTATCAAGCATCCCCAATCTTAATTCCTGCTCGTCCTCGAGTAGGTAAATGATAAAAAGAATTTTTGATCTGGAATGCCTTCTAGCATATTTCTCAATGTATTTTTTCTTTATTGTGGCACGAATGTTCAGATCTGAAAGATTCAAGATAAAAGTTTAATATTGAAATAAAAATAATAATACTTCAAGTATACTAACTAAGCAATCATGTCTTCTCAAAATAACATGGCCAAAGAAAGTTATCCCTACAAAATCACATAGTCTGGCTATGCTCTATCTTCACCACACAAAATATTTAAATCATGCACAACCCCGATGAGAAGCCAAGCAATTGTTTCATACTTTTGATGTTCTCAAACTTTTTCAATCTTCACGCAATATATGAGTGTGAGCCATGGATATAGCACTATATGTGGAATAGAATGGTGGTTGTGGAGAAGACAAAAGGACAAGATAGTCTCACATCAACTAGGCGTATCAACGGGCTATGGAGATGCCCATCAATAGATATCAATGTGAGTCAGTAGGGATTGCCATGCAACGTATGCACTAGAGCTATAAGTGTATGAAAGCTCAACAAAAGAACTAAGTGGGTGTGCATCCAACTTGCTTGCTCATGAAGACCTAGGGAAATTTTTAGGAAGCCCATCATTGGAATATACAAGCCAAGTTCTATAACGTAAAATTCTCACTAGTATATAAAAGTGATAACATAGGAGACTCTCTACCATGAAGATCATGGTGCTACATTGAAGCACAAGTGTGGAAAAAGGATAGTAGCATTGTCCCTTCTCTCTTTTTCTCTCATTATTTTTTTATTTGGGCCTTCTTTTTTTTGGCCTCTTTTTTTTTGTCCGGAGTCTCATCCCGACTTGTGGGGGAATCATAGTCTCCATCATCCTTTCCTCACTAGGACAATGCTCTAATAATGATGATCATCACACTTTAATTTACTTACAACTCAAGAATTACAACTCAATACTTAGAACAAAATATGACTCTATGTGAATGCCTCCGGCGGTGTACCGGGATGTGCAATGATGCATGAGTGACATGTATGAAGAATTATGAACAGTGGCTTTGCCACAAATACGATGTCAACTACATGATCATGCAAGCAATATGACAATGATGAAGTGTGTCATAATAACAGAACGGTGGAAAGTTGCATGGCAATATATCTCGGAATGGCTATGGAAATGCCATAATAGGTAGGTATGGTGGCTGTTTTGAGGAAGGTATATGGTGGGTTTATAGTACCGACGAAAGTTGCGCGATACTAGAGAGGCTAGCAATGGTGGAAGGGTGAGAGCGTGTATAATCCATGGACTCAACATTAGTCATAAAGAACTCACATACTTATTGCAAAAATCTAGTAGTTATCAAAACAAAGTATTACGCGCATGCTCCTAGGGGGATAGATTGGTAGGAAAAGACCATCGCTCGTCCCCGACCGCCACTCATAAGGAAGACAATCAAATAACACCTCATGTTTCAAATTTGTTGCATAACGTTTACCATACGTGCATGCTACGGGACTTGCAGACCTCAACACAAGTATTTCTCAATTTCACAACTACCCAACTAGCACGACTTTGATATTATTACCTCCATGTCTCAAAACAATCATCAAGCATCAAACTTCTCTTAGTATTCAACACACTCATAAGAAAGTTTTATTATTAATCTGGCATACCAAGCATATTAGGATTTTAAGCAAATTACTATGCTATTAAGACTCTCAAATAATCTAAGTGAAGCATGAGAGATCAATAATTTCTATAAAACAAATCCACCACCGTGCTCTAAAAGATATAAGTGAAGCACTAGAGCAAAATTATATAACTCAAAAGATATAAGCGAAGCACATAGAGTATTCTAACAAATTCCAAATCATGTATGGCTCTCTCAAAAGATGTGTACAACAAGGATGATTGTGGTAAACTAATAAGCAAAGACTCAAATCATACAAGACGCTCCAAGTAAAACACATATCATGTGGTAAATAAAAATATAGCTCTAAGTAAAGTTATCGATAGAAGTAGACGAAAGAGGGGATGCCTTCCGGGGCATCCCCAAGCTTTGACTTTTAGGTGTCCTTAGATTATCTTGGGGGTGCCATGGGAATCCCCAAGCTTAGGCTCTTGCCACTCCTTGTTCCATAATCCATCAAATCTTTACCCAAAACTTGAAAAATTCACAACAAAAAACTTAAAGTAGAAAATCTCTTGAGCTCCGTTAGCGAAAGAAAACAAAAGACCACTTCAAGGTACTGTAATGAACTCATTATTTATTTATATGAGTGTTATACCTACTGTATTCCAACTTCTCTATGGTTTATAAACTAATTTACTAGCCATAGATTCATCAAAATAAGCAAACAACACACGCAAAACAGAATCTGTCAAAACAGAACAGTCTGTTGTAATCTGTAGCTAGCGCAAGATCTGGAACCCCAAAAATTCTAAAATAAATGCTGGACGTGAGGAATTTATCTATTAATCATCTTCAAAAAGAATTAACTAAATAGCACTTTCCAAATAAAAATTACAACAGTTCTCGTGAGCGCTAAGCACTTCTCCCATTGCAAGAAAGATCAATCTAGTAGGCCAAACCAAACTGATAATTTGAAGAGACTTGCAAAGATAAACCAATCATACATAAAAGAATTCAGAGAAGAATCAAATATTGTTCATAGATAATCTGGATCATAAATCCACAATTCATCGGATCTCGACAAACACACCGCAAAAGAAGATTACATCGAATAGATCTCCAAGAGAATCAAGGAGAACTTTGTATTGAGATTCAAAGAGAGAGAATAAGCCATCTAGCTACTAGCTATGGACCCGAAGGTCTGAAGTAAACTACTCACACATCACCAGAGAGGCCATGGAGTTGATGTAGAGGCCCACCGTGATCAATGCCCCCTCCGACGAAGCTCCGGAAAAGGCCCCAAGATGGGATCTCTCGAGTACAGAAGGTTGCGGCGGTGGAATTAGATTTTCGTGACGCTCCTGGATGTTTGTGGGGTACATGGACTTATATAGGAGGAAGAAGTAGGTCGGTGGAGCAATGAGGGGCCCACGAGGGTGGAGGGCGCGCCCAGGGGGTAGGCGCGCCCCCTGCCTCATGGCCTCCTCGATTGTTTCTTGACGCCCACTCTTAGTCTCCTAGATCATGTTTGTTGAAAAAATCACGTTCCAGAAGGTTTCATTCCATTTGGACTTTGTTTGATATTCCTTTTCTGTGAAACACTGAAATAGGCAAAAAAACAGCAATTTGGGCTAGGCCTCCGGTTAATAGGTTAGTCCCAAAAATGATATAATAGTGTAAAATAAAGCCCATTAACATCCAAAACAGATAATATAATAGCATGGAGCACTCAAAAATTATAGACACGTTGGAGACGTATCACCAGGCCCTGCTGCGAGCATTAGTAAGGTACACATCAATAACATGTATATCAAATATACCTTTCACTTTGCCATCCTTCTTCTCCGTCAAATACTTGGGGCAGTTCCGCTTCCAGTGACCAGTCCCTTTGCAGTAGAAGCACTCAGTATCAGGCTTAGGTCCAGACTTGGGTTTCTTCACTTGAGCAGCAACTGTCTGGCTGTTCTTCTTGAAGTTCCCCGTCCTCCCTTTATCCTTTTTCTTGAAACTGGTGGTCTTGTTGACCATCAACACTTGATGCTCCTTCTTGATTTCTACCTCTACAACCTTTAGCATTGAGAAGAGCTCGGGAATCGTCTTATCCATCCCTTGCATATTATAGTTCATCACGAAGCTCTTGTAGCTTGGTGGCAGTGATTGAAGAACTCTGTCACTGACACTATCATCAAGAAGATTAACTCCCAGTTGAGTCAAGTGGTTGTGGTACCCAGACATTCTTAGTATATGTTCACTGACGTAACTATTCTCCTCCATCTTGCAGCTGTAGAACTTGTTGGAGACTTCATATCTCTCAATCCGGGCATTTGCTTGAAATATTAACTTTAACTCCTGGAACATCTCATATGCTCCATGACGTTCAAAACGCCGTTGAAGTCCCGGTTCTAAGCCGTAAAGTATGGCACACTGAACTATCGAGTAGTCATCAGCTTTGCTCTGCCAGGTGTTCACAACATCTGGCGTTGCTCCTACAGCGGGTTTATCACCTAGCGGTGCTTCCGTGACATAATTCTTATGTGCAACAATGAGGATAATCCTCATGTTACGGACTCAGTCTGTGTAGTTGCTACCATCATCTTTGAACTTAGCTTTCTCTAGGAACGCATTAAAATTCAACAGAACAACAACACGGGCCATCTATTACAACAACATAGACATGCAAAATACTATCAGGTACTAAGTTCATGATAAATTAAAGTTCAATTAATCAAATTACTTAAGAACTCCCACTTAGATAGACATCTTTCTAATCATCTAAGTGATCACGTGATCCATATCAACTAAACCATGTCCGATCATCACGTGAGATGGAGTAGTTTTCAATGGTGAACATCACTATGTTGATCATATCTACTATATGATTCACGCTCGACCTTTCGGTCTCAGCGTTCCGAGGCCATATCTGCATATGCTAGGCTCACCAAGTTTAACCCAAGTATTCTGCATGTGCAAAACTGGCTTGCACCCATTGTATGTGAACGTAGAGCTTATCACACCCGATCATCACGTGGTGTCTCGGCACGACGAACTGTAGTAACGGTGCATACTCTGGGAGGACACTTATACCTTGAAATTTAGTGAGAGATCATCTTATAATGCTACTGTTGAACTAAGGAAAATAAGATGCATAAAGGATAAACATCACATGCAATCAATATAGCTGATATGATATGGCCATCATCATCTTGTGCCTTTGATCTCCATCTCCAAAGCACCGTCATGATCGCCATCGTCACTGGCTTGACACCTTGATCTCCATCGAAGCATCGTTGTCGTCTCTCCAACTATTGCTTCTACGACTATCGCTACCGCTTAGTGATAAAGTAAAGCAATTACATGGCGATTGCATTTCATACAATAAAGCGACAACCATATGGCTCCTGCCAGTTGCCGATAACTATGTTACGAAACATGATCATCTCATACAATAAAATTTAGCATCATGTCTTGACCATATCGCATCACAACATGCCCTGCAAAAACAAGTTAGACATCCTCTACTTTGTTGTTGCAAGTTTTACGTGGCTGCTACGGGCTGAGCAAGAACCGTTCTTACATATGCATCAAAAACTACAACGCAGTATAGTGATTGCTTTTTGATCCAGAAAGAACCCTGTTCATTGAATCCGATTCAACTAAAGTTAGAGAAACTGACACCCACCAGCCACCTGTGTGCAAAGCACGTCGGTAGAACCAGTCTCGCATAAGCGTACGCGTAATGTCGGTCTGGGCCGCTTCATCCAACAATACCACCGAATCAAGAAACAACTAGTGACGGCAAGCAATATGTATATACCCACACCCACAATTCCTTTGTTTTCTACTCATGCATATAACATCTACGCATAAACCTGGCTCGGATGCCACTGTTGGGGAACGTAGTAGTTTCAAAAAAAAATCCTATGCACATGCAAGATCATGGTGATGCATAGCAACAAGAGGGGAGAGTGTTGTCCAGGTACCCTCATAGACCGTAAGCGGAAGCGTTATGACAACGCGGTTGATGTATTCATACATCTTCATGATCGACCGATCCAATTACCGAAAGTATGGCACCTCCGCGATCTGCACATGTTCGGCTCGGTGACGTCCCATGAACTCACGATCCAGCAGAGTGTCGAGGGAGAGCTTCGTCAGCATGACGGCGTGATGACGGTGACGATGATGCTACCAGAATAGGGCTTCGCCTAAGCACCGCTACGATATGACCGAGGTGGATTATGGTAGAGGGGGGCACCACACATGGCTAAAAGATCAATAATCAACTTGTGTGTCTATGGTGTGGCCCCCTCCCTCGTATATAAAGGAGTGGACGAGGGGGGAGGGCCGGCCCTCTATGGCGCGCCTTGGAGGAGTCCTACTCCCTCCGGGAGTAGGATTCCCCCCTTCCCTAGTTGGACTAGGAGAGAAGGAAGGGGGAGAGAGGGAGGAAGGAAAGAGGGGCGCCACCCCCTTCCTAGTCCAATTCGGACCAGAGAGGGAGGGGGCGCGCGGCCTGCCCTGGCTCTCTCTCTCTCTCCACTAAAACCCATTAGGGCTCATATACTCCCCAGGGAGTTCCGGTAACCCCCCGGTACTTCGGTATATGCCCGAACTCACTCGAAACCTTTCCGATGTCCAAACATAGGCTTCCAATATATCGATCTTTATGTCTCAACCATTTCGCGACTTCTCGTCATGCCCGTGATCACATCTGGGACTTCGAACAACCTTCGGTTCATCAAAACACATAAACTCATAATACCGATCATCACTGAACGTTAAGCGTGCAGACCCTACGGGTTCGAGAACTATGTAGACATGACCGAGACACATCTCCGTTCAATAACCAATAGCGGAACCTGGATGTTCATATTGGCTCCCACATATTCTACGAAGATCTTTATTGGTCAAACCGCATAATGATATACATTGTTCCCTTTGTCATCGGTATATTACTTGCCCGAGATTCGATCGTCGGTATCTCAATACCTAGTTCAATCTCGTTACCGGCAAGTCTCTTTACTCATTCCGGAATGCATCATCCCGCAACTAACTCATTAGTCACATTTCTTGCAAGGCTTATATTGATGTGCATTACCGAGAGGGCCCAAAGATACCTTTTCGACAATCGGAGTGACAAATTGATACGTCTCCGACGTATCTATAATTTTTGATTGCTCCATGCTATATTATCTACTGTTTTGGACATTATTGGGCTTTATTATCCACTTTTATATTATTTTTGGGACTAACCTATTAACCCAAGGCGCAGCCCAGAATTGCTATTTTTTTTGCCTGTTTTAGGGTTTTGAAGAAAAGGAATATCAAACAGAGTCCAAACGGAATGAAACCTTCGGGAACGTGATTTTCTCACCGAATACAACTCAGGAGACTTGGACCCTACGTCAAGCCAACTAACAGGAGGCCACAAGGTAGGGGGGCACGCCTGCCCCCCCAGGCGTGCCCTCCACCCTCGTGGGCCCCATGTTGCTCCACCGACGTACTTCTTCCTCCTATATATATCCACGTACCCCCAAACGATCAGAACAGGAGCCAAAACCCTAATTCCACCGCCGTAACTTTCGGTATCCACGAGATCCCATCTTGGGGCCTGTTCCAGAGCTTTGCCGGAGGGGGCATCGATCACGGAGGGCTTCTACATCAACACCATAGCCCCTCCGATGAAGTGTGAGTAGTTTACTTCAGACCTATGGGTCCATAGTTAGTAGCTAGATGGCTTCTTCTCTCTTTTTGGATCTCAATACAATGTTCTCCCCCTCTCTTGTGGAGATCTATTCGATGTAATCTTCTTTTTGCGGTGTGTTTGTTGAGATCGATGAATTGTGGTTTTATGATCAAGTCTATCTATGAATAATATTTGAATCTTCTCTGAATTCTTTTATGTATGATTGGTTATCTTTGCAAGTCTCTTCGAATTATTAGTTTGGTTTGGCCTACTAGATTGATCTTTCTTGCAATGGGAGAAGTGCTTAGCTTTGGGTTCAATCTTGCGGTGTCCTTTCCCGGTGACAGTAAGGGCAGCAAGGCACGTATTGTATTGTTGCCATCGAGGATAACAAGATGGGGTTTTCTTCATATTGCATGAGTCTATCCCTCTACATCATGTCATCTTGCTTAAGGTGTTACTCTGTTTTTAACTTAATACTCTAGATGCATGCTGGAAAGTGGTCGATGAGTGGAGTAATAGTAGTAGATGCAGGCAGGAGTCGGTCTACTTGTCTCGGACGTGATGCCTATATACATGATCATACCTAGATATTCTCATAACTATGCTCAATTCTGTCAATTGCTCAATAGTAATTTGTTCACCCACCGTAGAATACTTATGCTCTCGAGAGAAGCCACTAGTGAAACCTATGGCCCTTGGGTCTATCTTTATCATATCAATCTCCTACTACTTAGTTATTTACTTTGCTATTTACGTTGCCTTTATTTACTTTGCATATTTATCATAAAAATACCAAAAATATCATCTTATCATATCTATTAGATCTCACTCTCATAAGTGGCCCTATAGGGATTGACAACCCCTATTTGCGTTGGTTGCGAGGATTTATTTGTTTTGTGCAGGTACGAGGGACTCGCGCATAGCCTCCTACTGGATTGATACCTTGGTTCTCAAAAACTGAGGGAAATATTTACGATACTTTGCTTCATCATCCCTTCCTCTTCGGGGAAAACCAACGCAGTGCTAAAAGAGGTAGCAAGAAGGATTTCTGGCGCCGTTGCCGGGGAGTTCTACGCAAAAGTCAACATACTAAGTACCCATCACATACCCTTATCTCCCGCATTACATTATTTGCCATTTGCCTCTCGTTTTCCTCTCCCCTCAGTTCACCCTTGCCGTTTTATTCGCCCTCTCTCTCTATCCTCCCTCTCTTTCTCTATTTGCCCCTTTTCGTCCGCTTGCTTTTTGTTTCCTTGTGTGTTAGTTTGCTTGTTTGTCGCGATGGCTCAAGATAATACTAAATTGTGTGACTTCACCAATACCAACAACAATGATTTTATTAGCACTCTGATTGCTCCTCTTATCGATGCTGAATCTTGTGAAATTAATATTGCTTTGCTGAATCTTGTCATGAAAGATCCGTTCTCTGGCCTTCCTAGTGAAGATGCCGCTACCCATCTAAATAGCTTCATTGATTTGTGTGACATGCAAAAGAAGAAATATGTGGATAATGATATTGTTAAATTGAAGCTATTTCCTTTTTCGCTTAGAGATCGTGCTAAAGCTTGGTTTTCGTCTTTGCCTAAAAATAGTATTGATTCATGGAACAAGTGCAAAGATGCTTTTATCTCTAAGTATTTTCCTCTCGCTAAGATCATCTCTCTTAGAAACGATATTATGAACTTTAAGCAACTTGATCATGAACATGTTGCACAAGCTTGGGAGAGAATGAAATTAATGATACGTAATTGCCCTACTCATGGTTTAAATTTGTGGATGATTATACAAAATTTTATGCCGGATTGAATTTTGCTTCTAGAAATCTTTTGGATTCGGCCGCGGGAGGCACTTTTATGGAAATCACCTTAGGAGAAGCTACTAAACTCCTAGATAATATTATGGTTAATTATTCTCAATGGCATACTGAAAGATCTACTAATAAAAAGGTGCATGCGATAGAAGAAATTAATGTTTTGAGTGGAAAGATGGATGAACTTATGAAATTATTTGCTAATAAGAGTGTTTCTTCTGATCCTAATGATATGCCCTTGTCTACTTTGATTGAGAATAATAATGAATCTATGGATGTGAATTTTGTTGGTAGGAACAATTTTGGTAACAACGCGTATAGAGGAAATTTCAATCCTAGGCCTTATCCTAGTAATCCCTCTAATAATTATGGTAATTCCTACAACAATTCTTATGGAAATTATAATAAGATGCCCTCTGATTTTGAATCTAATATTAAAGAATTTATTACTTCACAAAAGAATTTTAATGCTATGATTGAAGAAAAATTGCTTAAGATTGATGATTTGGCTAGGAACGTTGATAGAATTGCTCTTGATGTTGATTCTTTGAAACTTAGATCTATTCCACCTAAGCATGATATCAATGAGTCTCTCAAAGCCATGAGAATTTCCATTGACGAGTGCAAAGAAAGAACCGCTAGGATGCGTGCTAAGAAAGATGCCTTTATAAAAGCGTGTTCTTCTAGTTCCTATGAAAATAATGATGAAGATCTAAAAGTTATTGATGTGTCCCCTATTAAATCTTTGTTTTGCAATATGAATCTTGATAATGATGGGACTGAATATGATCCACCTTTACCTAGAAGGCATTCCAAGAATTCTGAATCTTTTGATCTTGATGCTAAATTTGATAAAAGTGGGATTGAAGAAATTAAAACCCTAGATGTTGCTAAACCCACTATTATGGATTTCAAGGAATTTAACTATGAAAATTGCTCTTTTATTGATTGTATTTCCTTGTTGCAATCCGTGCTAAATTCTCCTCATGCTTATAGTCAAAATAAAGTGTTTACTAAACATATCGTTGATGCCTTGATGCAATCTTATGAAGAAAATTTGAATTGGAAGTATCTATCCCTAGAAAACTTTATGATGAGTGGGAACCAACTATTAAAATTAAAGATCATGAATGCTATGCTTTATGTGATTTGGGTGCTAGTGTTTCCACGATTCCAAAGACTTTGTGTGATTTGTTAGGTTTCCGTGATTTTGATGATTGCTCTCTAAACTTGCACCTTGCGGATTCCACTATTAAGAAACCTATGGGAAGAATTAATGATGTTCTTATTGTTGCAAATAGGAATTATGTGCCCGTAGATTTTATTGTTCTTGACATAGATTGCAATCCTTCATGTCCTATTATTCTTGGTAGACCTTTCCTTAGAACGATTGGTGCAATTATTGATATGAAGGAAGGAAATATTAGATTCCAATTTCCGTTAAGGAAAGGCATGGAACACTTTCCTGGAAAGAAAATTAAATTACCTTATGAGTCTATTATGAGAGCCACTTATGGATTGCCTAACAAAGATGACAATACCTAGATCTATTCTTGCTTGTTATGCCTAGCTAGGGGCGTTAAATGATAGCGCTTGTTGCGAGGCAACCCAATTTTATTTTTATTCCTTTATTTTTGCTCCTGATTAGTAACAAATAAATTATTTAGACTGTGTTTTGGTTGTGTTTTTTGTGTTTAATTAGTGTCTGTGCCAAGTAGAACCGTTGGGAAGACTTGGGAAAGTCTTGTTGAACTTGCTGTAAAAACAGAAACTTTAGCGCTCACGAGAACTGCTGTAATTTTTATTTGGAAAGTGTTATTTAGATAATTCTTTTTAAAGATGATTAATAGATAAATTCCTCACGTCCAGCATTTTATTTTAGAATTTTGGGGGTTCCAGATCTTGCGCTAGCTACAGATTACAACAGACTGTTCTGTTTTGACAGATTCTGTTTTGCGTGTGTTGTTTGCTTATTTTGATGAATCTATGGCTAGTAAATTAGTTTATAAACCATAGAGAAGTTGGAATACAGTAGGTATAACACTGATATAAATAAATAATGAGTTAATTACAGTACCTTGAAGTGGTCTTTTGTTTTCTTTCGCTAACGGAGCTCACGAGATTTTCTACTTTAAGTTTTGTGTTGTGAAGTTTTCAAGTTTTGGGTAAAGATTTGATGGATTATGGAACAAGGAGTGGCAAGATCCTAAGCTTGGGGATTCCCATGGCACCCCCAAGATAATGTAAGGACACCTAAAAGCCAAAGCTTGGGGATGCCCCGGAAGGCATCCCTTCTTTCGTCTACTTCTATCGGTAACTTTACTTGGAGCTATATTTTTATTCACCACATGATATGTGTTTTGCTTGGAGCGTCTTGTATGATTTGAGTCTTTGCCTTTTAGTTTACCACAATCATCCTTGCTGTACACACCTTTTGAGAGAGCCATACATGATTTGGAATTTGTTAGAATACTCTATGTGCTTCGCTTATATCTTTTGAGTTATATAATTTTGCTCTAGTGCTTCACTTATATCTTTTAGAGCACGGTGGTGGATTTGTTTTATAGAAACTATTGATCTCTCATGCTTCACTTAGATTATTTTGAGAGTCTTAATAGCATGGTAATTTGCTTAAAATCCTAATATGCTTGGTATGCCAGATTAATAATAAAACTTTCTTATGAGTGTGTTGAATACTAAGAGAAGTTTGATGCTTGATGATTGTTTTGAGACATGGAGGTAATAATATCAAAGTCGTGCTAGTTGGGTAGTTGTGAAATTGAGAAATACTTGTGTTGAGGTCTGCAAGTCCCGTAGCATGCACGTATGGTAAACGTTATGCAACAAATTTGAAACATGAGGTGTTATTTGATTGTCTTCCTTATGAGTGGCGGTCGGGGACGAGCGATGGTCTTTTCCTACCAATCTATCCCCCTAGGAGCATGCGCATAGTACTGAGGTTTTTTGATGACTTGTAGATTTTTGCAATAAGTATGTGATTTCTTTATGACTAATGTTGAGTCCATGGATTATACGCACTCTCACCCTTCCATCCTTGCTAGCCTCTTCGGTACCGTGCATTGCCCTTTCTCACATTGAGAGTTGGCGCAAACTTCGCAGGTGCATCCAAACCCCGTGATATGATACGCTCTTTCACAAATAAACCTCCTTATATCTTCCTCAAAACAGCCACCATACCTACCTATTATGGCATTTCCATAGCCATTCCGAGATATATTGCCATGCAACTTTCCATCATTCCGTTCATCATGACACATTCATCATTGTCATATTGCTTAGCATGATCATGTAGTTGACATAGTATTTGTGGCAAATCCATCGTTCATAATTATTTCATACATGTCACTCTTGGTTCATTGCATATCCCGGTACACCGCCGGAGGCATTCATATAGAGTCATCTTTGTTCTAGTATCGAGTTGTAATCATTGAGTTGTAAATAAATAGAAGTGTGATGATGATCATCTTCTAGAGCATTGTCCCAAGTGAGGAATATAAAAAAGGAAAGGCCATAAAAAAAGAGAAGGCCCAAAAAAAAGAGAAAGGCCATAAAAAAAGAGAAAAGGCCCAAAAAAAGGAAAAAATGAGGGAAAAAGAGAGAAGGGACAATGTTACTATCCTTTGCTACACTTGTGCTTCAAAGTAGCACCATGATCTTCATAGTAGAGAGTCTCTCATGTTATCACTTTCATATACTAGTGGGAATTTTTCATTATAGAACTTGGCTTGCATATTCCAACAATGGGCCTCCTCAAGTGCCCTAGGTCTTCGTGAACAAGCAAGTTGGATGCACGCCCACTAGTTTCTTTTGTTGAGCTTTCATACATTTATAGCTCTAGTGCATCCATTGCATGGCAATCCTTACTCCTTGCATTAACATCAATCGGTGGGCATCCCCATAGCCCATTGATTAGCCTCGTTGATGTGAGGCTTCCTCGTTTTTTGTCTTCTCCACATAACCCCCCTCATTATATTGTATTCCACCTATAGTGCTATGTCCATGGCTCACGCTCATATATTCGGTGAAAGTTTATAGGTTTGAGATTACTAAAGTATGAAACAATTGCATGGCTTGTCATCGGGGTTGTGCATGATGATAGCATTCTTGTGTGACGAAAATGAAATATGACTAAACCATATGATTTTGTAGGTATGAATTTTCTTTGGCCATGTTATTTTGAGAAGACATAATTGCTTAATTAGTATGCTTGAAGTATTATCATTTTTATGTCAATATGAACTTTTGTCTTGAATCTTTCGGATCTGAATATTCATACCACAATTAAGAAAAATTACATTAAAATTATGCCAAGTAGCACTCCGCATCAAAAATTCTGTTTTTATCATTTACCTACTCGAGGACGAGCAGGAATTAAGCTTGGGGATGCCTGATACGTCTCCAACGTATCTATAATTTTTGATTGCTCCCTGCTATATTATCTACTGTTTTGGACATTATTGGGCTTTATTATCCACTTTTATAATATTTTTGGGACTAACCTATTAACCGTAGGCCAAGCCCAGAATTGTTATTTTTTGCTTGTCTTAGGGTTTTGAAGAAAAGGAATATCAAACGGAGTCCAAACAGAATGAAACCTTCGGGAACGTGATTTTCTCACTGAATACAACTCAGGAGACATGGACCCTACGTCAGGCCAACTAACAGGAGGCCACGAGGTAGGGGGCGCGCCTACCTCCCCCCCAGGCGTGCCCTCCACCCTCATGGGCCCCCTGTTGCTCCACCGACGTACTTCTTCCTCCTATATATATCCACGTACCCCCAAACGATCAGAACAGGAGCCAAAACCCTAATTCCACCGCCGTAACTTTCTGTATCCACGAGATCCCATCTTGGGGCCTGTTTCGGAGCTCCGCCGGAGGGGGCATCGATCACGAAGGGCTTCTACATCAACACCATAGCCCCTCCGATGAAGTGTGAGTAGTTTAATTCAGACCAACGGGTCCATAGTTAGTAGCTAGATGGCTTCTTCTCTCTTTTTGGATCTCAATACAATGTTCCCCCCTCTCTTGTGGAGGTCTATTCGAGGTAATCTTCTTTTCACGGTGTGTTTGTTAAGACCGATGAATTGTGGGTTTATGATCAAGTCTATCTATGAATAATATTTGAATCTTCTCTGAATTTTTTTATGTATGATTGGTTATCTTTGCAAGTCTCTTCGAATTATCAGTTTGGTTTGGCCTACTAGATTTATCTTTCTTACAACGGGAGAAGTGCTTAGCTTTGGGTTCAATCTTGCGGTGTCCTTTCCCGGTGACAGTAAGGGCAACATGGCACGTATTATATTGTTGCCATCGAGGATAACAAGATGGGGTTTTCTGAAGGAAATATGCCCTAAAGGCAATAATAAAGTTATTATTTATTTCCTTATATCATGATAAATGTTTATTATTCAAGCTAGAATTGTATTAACCTGAAACATAATACATGTGTGAATACATAGACAAACAGAGTGTCACTAGTATGCCTCTACTTGACTAGCTCGTTGATCAAAGATGGTTATGTTTCCTAACCATAGACATGAGTTGTCATTTGATTAACGGGATCACATCATTAGGAGAATGATGTGATTGACTTGACCCATTCCGTTAGCTTAGCACTTGATCGTTTAGTTTGTTGCTATTGCTTTCTTCATGACTTATACATGTTCCTATGACTATGAGATTATGCAACTCCCGTTTACCGGAGGAACACTTTGTGTGCTACCAAACGTCACAATGTAACTGGGTGATTATAAAGGTGCTCTACAGGTGTCTCTGAAGGTACTTGTTGGGTTGGCATATTTCGAGATTAGGATTTGTCACTCCGATTCTCGGAGAGGTATCTCTGGGCCCTCTCGGTAATGCACATCACTTAAGCCTTGCAAGCATTGCAACTAATGAGTTAGTTGCGAGATGATGTATTACGGAACGAGTTCAGAGACTTGCCGGTAACGAGATTGAACTAGGTATTGAGATACCGACGATCGAATCTCGGGCAAGTAACATACCGATGACAAAGGGAACAACGTATGTTGTTATGCGGTCTGACCGATAAAGATCTTCGTAGAATATGTGGGAGCCAATATGAGCATCCAAGTTCCGCTATTGGTTATTGCCGGAGATGTGTCTTGGTCATGTCTACATAGTTCTCTAACCCGTAGGGTCCGCACGCTTAAAGTTTCAATGGCAGTTATATTATGAGTTTATGAGTTTTGATGTACCGAAGGAGTTCAGAGTCTCGGATGAGATCGGGGACATGACGAGGAGTCTCTAAATGGTCGAAACATAAAGATCGATATATTGGACGACTATATTCGGACATCGGAAAGGTTCCGAGTGATTCGGGTATTTTCGGAGTACCGGAGAGTTACGGAAATACGTATTGGGCCTTATTGGGCCATACGGGAAAGAACGAAAAGGGCCTCAAGGGTGGCCGCACCCCTCCCCTTGGTTTGGTCCGAATTGGACTAGGGAAGGGGGGCGCCCCCTTCCTTCCTTCTCCTTTTCCCTTCCTCTTTTCCTATTCCATATGGGAGGTGGAATCCTACTAGGACTAGGGAGTCCTAGTAGGACTCCACACTTGGCGCGCCCCCTCCTAGGGCCGGCCTCCTCCTCCCTTTTTCCTTTATATACGGGGGCAGGGGGCACCCCAGACATACAACAGTTGATCATTGATCTCTTAGCCTTGTGCGGTGCCCCCCTCCACCATAGTCCTCGATAATATTGTAGTGGTGCTTAGGCGAAGCCCTGCGACAGTAGAACATCAAGATCGTCACCACACCGTCGTACTGACGGAACTCTTCCCCAACATTCTGCTGGATCGGAGTTCGGGGATCGTCATCGAGCTAAACGTGTGCTAGAACTCGGAGGTGCCATAGTTTCGGTGCTTGATCAGTCGGGCCGTGAAGACGTACGACTACATCAATCGCATTGTGCTAACGCTTCCGCTTTCGGTCTACGAGGGTACGTGTAAAACACTCTCCCCTCTCGTTGCTATGCGTCACCATGATCTTGCGTGTGCGTAGGAATTTTTTTGAAATTACTACGTTCCCCAACAGTGGCATCCGAGCCTAGGTTTTATGCGTTGATGTTGTGCACGAGTAGAACACAAGTGAGTTGTGGGCGATATAAGTCATACTGCTTACCAGCATGTCATACTTTGGTTCGGCGGTATTGTTGGATGAAGCGGCCCGGACCGACATTACGCGTACGCTTACGCGAGACTGGTTCTATCGACGTGCTTTGCACACAGGTGGCTGGTGGGTGTCAGTTTCTCCAACTTTAGTTGAACCGAGTGTGGCTACGCCCGGTCCTTGCGAAGGTTAAAACAACACCAACTTGACAAACTATCGTTGTGGTTTTGATGCGTAGGTAAGAATGGTTCTTGCTCAGCCCGTAGCAGCCACGTAAAACTTGCAACAACAAAGTAGAGGACGTCTAACTTGTTTTTGCAGGGCATGTTGTGATGTGATATGGTCAAGACGTGATGAGATATAAGTTGTTGTATGATATGATCATGTTTTGTTGAAGTTATCGGCAACTGGCAAAAGCCTTATGGTTATCTCTCTATTGCATAAGATGCAAGCGCCAAATAATTGCTTTACTTTATCGCTATGCGATAGCAATAGTGGCAAGAGCAATTGTTTGCGAGACAACCATGTGACGACACATTGATATAGATCAAGATGATGGAGATCATGGTGTCATGCCGGTGACGATGGAGATCATGACGATGCTTTGGAGATGGAGATCAAAGGCACAAGATGATGATGGCCATATCATGTCACATATTTTGATTGCATGTGATGTTTATCTTTTATGCATCTTATCTTGCTTTAATTGACGGTAGCATCGTAAGATGATCTCTCACTAAATTTCAAGATAAAAGTGTTCTCCCTGAGTATGCACCGTTGCCAAAGTTCGTCGTGCCCAGACACCACGTGATGATCGGGTGTGATAAGCTCTGCGTCCATCTACAACGGGTGCAAGCCAGTTTTGCACACGCAGAATACTCAGGTTAAACTTGACGAGCCTAGCATATGCAGATATGGCCTCGGAACACTGAGACCGAAAGGTCGAGCGTGAATCATATAGTAGATATGATCAACATAGTGATGTTCACCATTGAAAACTACTCCATTTCATGTGATGATCGGTTATGGTTTAGTTGATTTGGATCACGTAATCACTTAGAAGATTAGAGGGATGTCTTTCTAAGTGGGAGTTCTTAAGTGATATGATTAATTGAACTTAAATTTATCATGAACTTAGTCCTGGTAGTATTAGCATATCTATGTTGTAGATCAATAGCTCGCGTTTAGCTCCCCTGTTTTATTTTTGATATGTTCCTAGATAAAATTAAGTTGAAAGATGTTAGTAGCATTGATGCGGATTGGATCCGTGATCCGAGGTTTATCCTCATTGCTGCACAGAAAAATTATGTCCTTAATGCACCGCTAGGTGACAGACCTATTGCAGGAGCAGATGCAGATGTTATGAACGTTTGGCTAGCTCAATATGATGACTACTTGATAGTTTAGTGCACCATGCTTAACAGCTTAGAATCGGGATTTCAAAGACGTTTTGAACGTCATGGATCATATGGATGTTCCAGGAGTTGAAGTTAATATTTCAAGCAAATACCCGAGTTGAGAGATATGAAGTCTCCAACAAGTTCTATAGCTAAAAGATGGAGGAGAATAGCTCAAGCAGTGAGCATGTGTTCAGATTGTCTGGGTACTACAATCGCTTGAATGAAGTGGGAGTTAATCTTCCAGATAAAATAGTGATTGACAGAATTCTCTAGTCACCATCACCAAGTTAGTAGAACTTCATGATGAACTATAGTATGCAAGGGATGATGAAAACGATTCCCAAGCTTTTCATGATGATGAAATCGATGAAGGTAGAAATCAAGAAAGAGCATCAAGTGTTGATGATTAACAAGACCACTAGTTTCAAGAAAAGGGCAAAGGGAAAGAAAGGGAACTTCAAGAAGAACGGCAAAGCAAGTTGCTGCTCAAGTGAAGAAGCCCAAGTCTGGTCTTAAGCCTGAGACTAAGTGCTTCTACTACAAAGGGACTGGTCACTGGAAGCGGAACTGCCCCAAGTATTTGGCGGATAAGAAGGATGGCAAAGTGAACAAAGGTATATTTGATATACCGATTATTGATGTGTATTTTACTAGTGTTCATAGCAACCCCTCGATATTTGATACTGGTTCAGTTGCTAAAGAGTAGTAACTCGAAACGGGAGTTGCAGAATGAGCAGAGACTAGTCAAGGGTGAAGTGACGATGTGTGTTGGAAGTGGTTCCAAGATTGATATGATCATCATCTCACACTCCCTATACTTTTGGGATTAGTGTTGAACCTGAATAAATGTTATTTGGTGTTTGCGTTGAGCATGAATATGATTTGACCATGTTTATTGCAATACGGTTATTCATTTAAGTTAGAGAATAATTGTTGTTCTGTTTACATGAACAAAACCTTTTATGGTTATACACCCAATGAAAATGGTTCA
Source organism: Triticum aestivum (assembly GCF_018294505.1). Classification (NCBI taxonomy): domain Eukaryota; kingdom Viridiplantae; phylum Streptophyta; class Magnoliopsida; order Poales; family Poaceae; genus Triticum; species Triticum aestivum. The sequence goes on from NC_057806.1 coordinate 638,307,992, forward strand.
TTGGATCTCGATCGTAGTGATACACATATTCATAATATTGAAGCCAAAAGATGCAAAGTTAATGATGATAGTGCAACTTATTTGTGGCACTGCCGTTTAGTCATATTGGTGTAAAGCGCATGAAGAAACTCCATGCTGATGGGCTTTTGGAATCACTTGATTATGAATCAGTTGATGCTTGCGAACCATGCCTCATGGGCAAGATGACTAAGACTCCGTTCTCCGGAACAATGGAGCGAGCAACAGATTTGTTGGAAATCATACATACTGATGTATGTGTTCCAATGAATATTGAGGCTCGCGGCAGGTATCATTATTTTCTAATCTTCATAGATGATTTGAGCAGATATGAGTATATCTACTTGATGAAACACAAGTCTGAAATATTTGAAAAGTTCAAAGAATTTCAGAGTGAAGTGGAGAATCATCGTAACAAAAATAAAAGTTTCTACGATATGATCGCAGAAGTAAAATATTTGAGTTACGAGTTTGGCCTTCAGTTAAAACAATGTGAAATAGTTTCACTACTCACGCCACCTGGAACACCACAGTATAATGGTGTGTCCGAATGTCGTAACCGTACTTTATTAGAAATGGTGCAATCTATGATGTCTCTTACTGATTTACCGCTATCATTTTGGGGTTATGCATTAGAGACAACTGCATTCGCGTTAAAAAGGGGCGCCATATAAATCCGTTGAGACGACACCGTATGAACTGTGGTTTGGCAAGAAACCAAAGTTGTCATTTCTTAAAGTCTGGGGTTGCGATGCTTATGTGAAAAAGTTTCATCCTGATAAGCTCAAAACCCAAATCGGAGAAATGTGTCTTCATAGGATACCCAAAGGAGACAGTTGGGTACACCTTCTATCACAGATCCGAAGGCAAGATATTCATTGTTGAGAATGGATCCTTTCTAGAGAAGGAATTTCTCTCGAAAGAAGTGAGTGGGAGGAAAGTAGAACTTGATGAGGTAACTGTACCTGATCCCTTATTGGAAAGTAGTTCATCATAGAAATATGTTCCTGTGACTACTACACCAATTAGTGAGGAAGCTAATGATGATGATCATGTAACTTCAGATCAAGTTACTACCGACCCTCGTAGGTAAACCAGAGTGATATCCGCACCAGAGTGGTACGGTAATCCTGTTCTAGAGGTCATGTTACTTGACCATGACGAGCCTACGAACTATGAGGAAGCGATGATGAGCCCAGATTCCGCGAAATGGCTTGAGGCCATGAAATCTGAGATGAGATCCAGGTATGAGAACAAAGTATGGACTTTGATTGACTTGCCCATTGATCGGCGAGCCATTGAGATTAAATGGATCTTCAAGAGGAAAACGAATGCTGATAGTAGTGTTACTATCTACAAAGCTAGAATTGTCGCAAAAAGGTTTTCGACAAGTTCAAGGTGTTGACTACGATGAGAGTTTCTCACTCGTATCTATGCTTAAGTCTATCCGAAACATGTTAACAATTGCTGCATTTTATGAAATCTGGCAAATGGATAAACAAACTGCATTCCTTAATGGATTTATTAAAGAAGAGTTGTATGTGATGCAACCAGAAGGTTTTGTCAATCCTAAAGGTGTTAACAAAATGTGCAAACTCCAGTGATCCATCTATGGACTGGTGCAAGCATCTCGGAGTTGGAATATACGCTTTGATGAGTTGATCAAAGCATATAGTTTTATACAGACTTGCGGTGAAGCCTGTATTTACAAGAAAGTGAGTGGGAGCACTACAACATTTCTGATAAGTATATGTGAATGACATATTATTGATCAGAGATGATGTAGAATTATTCTACAAAGCATAAAGGAATGTTTGAAAGGAGTTTTTTCAAAGAAAGACCTCGGTGAAGATGCTTACATATTGAGCATCAAGATCTATAGAGATAGATCAAGACGCTTGATAAGTTTTTCAATGAGCATATACCTTGACAAGGTTTTGAAGTAAGTTCAAAATGAAACTGTCAAAGAAAGAGTTCTTTCCTGTGTTACAAGGTGTGAAATTGAGTAAGACTCAAAGCCCGACCACGGCAGAAGATAGAAAGAGAATGAAAGTCATTCCCTATGCCTCAGCCATAGGTTCTATAAAGTATGCCATGCTGTGTACCAGATCTATTGTATACCCTACACTAAGTTTGACAAGGGAGTACAATAGTGATCTAGGAGTAGATCACAGGATAGGGGTCAAAATTATCCTTAGTGGAATAAGGATATGTTTCTCGATTATGGAGGTGACAAAAGGTTCATCGTAAAGGGTTACATCAATGCAAGTTTTGACACTGATCTAGATGACTCTAAGTCTCAATCTGGATACATATTGAAAGTGGGAGCAATTAGCTATAGTAGCTCCGTGCAGAGCATTGTTGACATAGAAATTTGCAAAATACATACGGCTCCGAATGTGGCAGACCCGTTGGCTAAACTTCTCTCACTAGCAAAACATGATCACACCTTAGTACTCTTTGGGTGTTAATCACATAGCGGTGTGAACTGGATTATTGACTCTAGTAAACCCTTTGGGTGTTGGTCACATGACGATGTGAACTATAGGTGTTAATCACATGGTGATGTGAACTATTGGTATTAAATCACATGGTGATGTGAACTAGATTATTGACTCTAGTCCAAGTGGGAGACTGAAGGAAATATGCCCTAGAGGCAATAATAAAGTTATTATTTATTTCCTTATATCATGATAAATGTTTATTATTCATGCTATAATTGTATTAACCGGAAACATAATACATGTGTGAATACATAGAAAAACAGAGTGTCACTAGTATGCCTCTACTTGACTAGCTCGTTGATCAAAGATGGTTATGTTTCCTAACCATAGACATGAGTTGTCATTTGATTAACGGGATCACATCATTAGGAGAATGTTATGATTGACTTGACCCATTCTGTTAGCTTAGCACTTGATGGTTTAGTTTGTTGCTATTGCTTTCTTCATGACTTATACATGTTCCTATGACTATGAGATTATGCAACTCCCATTTACCGAAGGAACACTTTGTGTGCTACCAAACGTCACAACGTAACTGGGTGATTATAAAGGTGCTCTACAGGTGTCTCCGAAGGTACTTGTTGGGTTGGCGTATTTCGAGTTTAGGATTTGTCACTCCGATTCTCGGAGAGGTATCTCTGGGCCCTCTCGGTAATGCACATCACTTAAGCCTTGCAAGCATTGCAACTAATGATTTAGTTGCAAGATGATGTATTACGGAACGAGTAAAGAGACTTGCCGGTTACGAGATTGAACTAGGTATTGAGATACCGACGATCGAATCTCGGGCAAGTAACATACCGATGACAAAGGAACAACGTATGTTGTTATGCGGTCTGACGGATAAAGATCTTCATAGAATATGTGGGAGCCAATATGAGCATCTAGGTTCCGCTATTGGTTATTGACCGGAGACGTGTCTTGGTCATGTCTACATAGTTCTCGAACCCGTAGGGTCCGCACGCTTAAAGTTTCAATGACAGTTATATTATGAGTTTATGAGTTTTGATGTATCAAAGGAGTTCGGAGTTCCAGATGAGATCCGGGACATGACGAGGAGTCTCGAAATGGTCGAGACGTAAAGATCGATATATTGGACGAATATATTCGGACATCGGAAAGGTTCCGAGTGATTCCGGTATTTTTCGGAGTACCGGAGAGTTACGGGAATACGTATTGGGCCTTATTGGGCCATACGGGAAAGAAGGAAAAGGGCCTCAAGGGTGGCCGCACCCCTCCCCTTGGTCTGGTCTGAATTGGAGTAGGGAAGGGGGGCACCCCCTTCCTTCCTTTTTCTTTTCCCTTCCTCTTTTCCTATTCCATATGGGAGGTGGAATCCTACTAGGACTAGAGAGTCCTAGTAGGACTCCACACTTGGCGCGCCCCCTCCTAGGGCCGGCCTCCTCCTCCCTTGTTCCTTTATATACGGGGGCAGGGGGCACCCCAGACATACAACAGTTGATCATTGATCTCTTAGCCGTGTGCGGTGCCCCCCTCCATCATAGTCCTCGATAATATTGTAGTGGTGCTTAGGCGAAGCCCTCCGACAGTAGAACATCAAGATCGTCACCACGCCGTCGTACTGACAGAACTCTTCCCCGACATTCTGCTGGATCGGAATCCGGCGATCGTCATCGAGCTAAACGTGTGCTAGAACTCGGAGGTGCCGTAGTTTCGGTGCTTGATCAGTCGGGCTGTGAAGACGTACGACTACATCAATCGCGTTGTGCTAACGCTTCCGCTTTCAGTCTACGAGGGTACGTGGACAACACTCTCCCCTCTCGTTTCTATGCATCACCATGATCTTGCGTGTGCGTAGGATTTTTTTTTTGAAATTACTACGTTCCCCAACATTTTCTTCATATTGCATGAGTCTATCCCTCTACATCATATCATCTTGCTTAAGGCTTTACTCTGTTTTTAACTTAATACTCTAGATGCATGCTGGATAGTGGTCGATTAGTGGAGTAATAGTAGTAGATGTAGGCAGGAGTCGGTCTACTTGTCTCGGACGTGATGCTTATATACATGATCATACCTACATATTCTCATAACTATGCTCAATTATGTCAATTGCTCAACAGTAATTTGTTCACCCACCGTAGAATACTTATGCTCTCGAGAGAATCCACTAGTGAAACCTATGGCCCCCGGGTCTATCTTTATCATATTAATCTCCTACTACTTAGTTATTTACTTTGCTATTTATGTTGCCTTTATTTTACTTTGCATCTTTATCATAAAAATACCAAAAATATTATCTTATCATATCTATCAGATCTCACTCTCGTAAGTGGCCCTGTAGGGATTGACAACCCCTATTTGCATTGGTTGTGAGGATTTATTTGTTTTGTGCAGGTACGAGGGACTCATGCGTAGCCTCCTACTGGATTGATACCTTGGTTCTCAAAAACTGAGGGAAATACTTATGCTACTTTGCTTCATCATCCCTTCCTCTTCGGGGAAAACCAACGCAGTGCTAAAAGAGGTAGCACAAATCCTAATCTCGATCTATGCCAACTCAAAAAACACCATCGGAGACACCTGTAGAGCACCTTTATAATCACCCAGTTATTTGTGACGTTTGGTAGCACACAAAGTGTTCCTACGATATTCGGGAGTTGCATGATCTCATAGTCATAGGAACATGTATAAGTTATGGAGAAAGCAATAGCAACAAACTAAATGATCATTGTGCTAAGTGCTACCTCTTGAGCACTGGTTGGTTTTCCCTTGAAGAGGAAAGTGTGATGCAGCAAAGTAGCGTAAGTATTTCCCTCAGTTTTTGAGAACCAAGGTATCAATCCAGTAGGAGGCTACGCGCGAGCCCCTCGCACCTGCACAAAACAAATAAATCCTCGCAACCAACACGATAAGGGGTTGTCAATCCCTACACGGTCACTTACGAGAGTGAGATCTGATAGATATGATAAGATAATATTTTTGGTATTTTTATGATAAAGATGCAAAGTACTCCCTCCATCCAAAAATACTTGTCATCAAAATGGATAAAAAGATATGTATCTAGAACTAAAATATGTCTAGATACAACCCCTTTTATCCATTTTGATGACAAGTATTTCCGGACGGAGGGAGTAACATAAAAGCCAAGGAAAATAACTAAGTGTTGGAAGATTAATACGATGAAGATAGACCCGGGGGCCATAGGTTTCACTAGTGGCTTCTCTCAAGAGCATGGGTATTTTACGGTGGGTGAACAAATTACTGTTGAGCAATTGACAGAATTGAGCATAGTTATGAGAATATCTAGGTACGGTCATGTATATAGGCATCACATCCGAGGCAAGTAGACCGACTCCTGCCTGCATCTACTACTATTACTCCACACATCAACCGCTATCCAGCATGCATCTAGAGTATTAAGTTCAAGAGAACAGAGTAACGCCTTAAGCAAGATGACATGATGTAGAGGGATAAATTCATGCAATATGATAAAAAACATCTTGTTATCCTCGATGGCAACAGTACAATACGTGCCTTGCTGCCCCTACTGTCGCTGGGAAAGGACACCGCAAGATTGAACCCAAAGCTAAGCACTTCTCCCATTGCAAGAAAGATCAATCTAGTAGGCCAAACCAAACTGATAATTCGAAGAGACTTGCAAAGATAACCAATCATACATAAAAGAATTCAGAGAAGATTCAAATATTATTCATAGATAGACTTGATCATAAACCCACAATTCATCGATCTCAACAAACACACCGCAAAAAGAAGATTGTATCAAATAGATCTCCACAAGAGAGGGGGAGAACTTTGTATTGAGATCCAAAAAGAGAGAAGAAGCCATCTAGCTAATAACTATGGACCCGAAGGTCAAAGGTAAACTACTCACACTTCATCGAAGAGGCTATGGTGTTGATGTAGAAGCCCTCCGTGATCGATGCCCCCTCCAGCGGAGCTTCGGAACAAGCCCCAAGATGGGATCTCATGGATACAGAAAGTTACGGCGGTGGAATTAGGGTTTTGGCTCCATATTTGATCATTTGGGGGTACGTAGGTATATATAGGAGGAAGGAGTACGTTGGTGGAGCAACAGGGGGCCCACGAGGGTGGAGGGCGCGCCTGGGGGGGGGGGGTAGGCGTGCTCCCCTACCTCGTGGCTTCCCTGTTGGTTGCTTGATGTAGGGTCCAAGTCTCCTGGATCTTGTTCGTTCCAAAAATCACGTTCCCGAAGGTTTCATTCCGTTTGGACTCCGTTTGATATTCCTTTTCTTCGAAACCCTAAAATAGGCAAAAAAGAACAATTCTGGGCTGGGCCTCCGATTAGTAGGTTAGTCCCAAAAATAATATAAAAGTGTATAATAAAGCCCAATATTGTCCAAAACAGAATATAATATAGCATGTAGCAATCAAAAATTATAGATACGCTGGAGACGTATCAAGCATCCCCAAGCTTAATTCCTGCTCGTCCTCGAGTAGGTAAATGATAAAAACGGAATTTTTGATGTGGAATGCTACTTGGCATATTTTCAATGTAATTCTTCTTAATTGCGGTATGAATATTCAGATTCGAAAGATTCAAGACAAAAGTTCAATATTGACATAGAAATAATAATACTTCAAGCATACTAACTAAGCAATTATGTCTCTTCAAAATAACATGGCCAAAGAAAGTTATCCCTACAAAATCATATAGTCTGGCTATGCTCTATCTTCACCACACAAAGTATTTAAATCATGCACAACCCCGATGACAAGCCAAGCAATTGTTTCATACTTTTGGTGTTCTCAAACTTTTTCAATCTTCACGCAATACATGAGCGTGAGCCATGGATATAGCACTTTAGGTGGAATAGAATGGTGGTTATGGAGAAGACAAAAAAGGGAAGATAGTCTCACATCAACTAGGCGTATCAATGGGCTATGGAGATGCCCATCAATAGATATCAATGTGAGTGAGTAAGGATTTCCATGCAACGGATGCACTAGAGCTATAAGTATATGAAAGCTCAACAAAAGGAACTAAGTGGGTGTGCATCCAACTCGCTTGCTCACGAAGACCTAGGGCAATTTGAGGAAGCCCATCATTGGAATATACAAGCCAAGTTCTATAATGAATAATTCCCACTAGTATATGAAAGTGATAACATAGGAGACTCGCTATTACGAAGATCATGGTGCTACTTTGAAGCACAAGTGTGGTAAAAGGATAGTAGCATTGTCCCTTCGCTCTTTTTCTCTCATTTTTTATTTGGGCCTTTTCCTTCTTTTTTATGGCCTCTTTTTTGGGGCTTCTTTGGCCTCTCTTTTTTTGTCCGGAGTCTCATCCCGACTTGTGGGGGAATCATAGTCTCCATCATCCTTTCCTCACTTGGGACAATGCTCTAAAAATGATGATCATCACACTTTTATTTACTTACAACTCAACAATTACAACTCAATACTTAGAACAAAATATGACTATGTGAATGCCTCCGGCGGTGTACCAGGATATGTAATGAATCAAGAGTGACATGTATGAAAGAATTATGAACGGTGGCTTTGCAGCAAATACAATGTCAACTACATGATCATGCAAAGCAATATGACAACGATGGAGCGTGTCATAGTAAACAGAACGATGGAAAGTTGCATGTCAATATATCTTGGAATGGCTATGGAAATGCCATGATAGGTTGGTTTGGTGGCTGTTTTGAGGAAGGTATATGGTGGGTCTATGATACCGGCGAAAGGTGTGCGGTATTAGAGAAGCTAGCAATGGTGGAAGGGTGAGAATGCATATGATCCATGGACTCAACATTAGTCATAAAGAACTCATATACTTATTGCAAAAATTTACAAGTTATCACAGCAAAGTATTACGCGCATGCTCCTAGGGGGATAGATTGGTAGGAAAAGACCATCGCTCGTCCCCGACCGCCACTCGTAAGGAAGATAATCAATAAATAAATCATGCTCCGACTTCATCACATAACAGTTCACCATACGTGCATGCTACGGGAATCACAAACTTTAACACGAGTATTTCTCAAATTCACAACTACTCAACTAGCATGACTCTAATATTACCATCTCCATATCTCAAAACAATTATCAAGTATCAAACTTCTCTTAGTATTCAACACACTCATAAGAGAATTTTATTATTAATCTTGAATGCCTAACATAATTAAAACAAATTACCATGCTGTTTTGTAGGACTCTCAAAATAATCTAAGTGAATCATGAGAGAACAATAGTTTCTATAAAACAAATCCACCGACGCGCTCTAAAAGATATAAGGGAAGTACAAGAGCAAAACTATATAACTCAAAAGATATAAGTGAAGCACATAGAGTATTCTAATAATTTCCGAATCATGTGTGTCTCTATCAAAAGGTATGTACAGCAAAGATGATTGTGGTAAACTAAGAAGCAAAGACTCAAATCATACAAGACGCTCCAAGCAAAACACATATCATGTGGTGAATAAAAATATAGCTCCAAGTAAAGTTACCGATGGAAGTAGACGAAAGAGGGGATGCCTTCCGGGGTATCCCTAAGCTTTGGCTTTTTGCTGTCCTTAGATTATCTTGGGGGTGCCATGGGCATCCCCAAGCTTAGGCTCTTGCCACTCCTTGTTCCATAATCCATCAAATCCTTACCCAAAACTTGAAAACTTCACAACACAAAACTTAAAGTAGAAAATCTCGTGAGCTCCGTTAGCGAAAGAAAACAAAACACCACTTCAAGGTACTGTAATGAACTCGTTATTTATTTATATTGGTGTTAAACCTACTGTATTCCAACTTCTCTATGGTTTATAAACTATTTTACTAGCCATAGATTCATCAAAATAAGCAAACAACACACGAAAAACAGAATCTGTCAAAAACAGAACAGTCTGTAGTAATCTGTAGCTAGCGCAAGATCTGGAACCCCAAAAATTCTAAAATAAATTGCTGAACGTGAGGAATTTATCTATTAATCATCTTCAATAAGAATTATCTAGATACCACTTTCCAAATAAAAATGGCAGCAGTTCTTGTGAGTGCTAAAGTTTCTGTTTTTTACAGCAAGATTAACAAGATTTTCCCCAAGTCTTCCCAACGGTTCTACTTGGCACAAACACTAATTAAACACAAAAAAACACAAACAAAACAGAGGCTAGATAAATTATTTATTACTAAACAGGAGCAAATATCAAGGAATAAAAATAAAATTTGGTTGCCTCCCAACAAGCGCTGTCGTTTAACGCCCCTAGCTAGGCATAAAAAGCAAGGATAGATCTAGGTATTGCCATCTTTGGTAGGTAATCCATAAGTGGCTCTCATAATAGATTCATAAGGTAATTTAATTTTCTTTTTAGGAAAGTGTTCCATGCCTTTCCTTAACAGAAATTGGAATCTAATATTTCCTTCCTTCATATCAATAATTGCACCAATCGTTCTAAGGAAAGGTCTACCAAGAATAATAGGACATGAAGGATTGCAATCTATGTCAAGAACAATAAAATCTACGGGCACATAATTCCTATTTGCAAAAATAAGAACATCATTAATTCTTCCCATAGGTTTCTTAATAGTGGAATCCTCAAGGTGCAAGTTTAAAGAGCAATCATCAAAATCACGGAAACCTAACAAATCACACAAACTCTTTGGAATCGTGGAAACACTAGCACCCAAATCACACAAAGCATAGCATTCATGATCTTTAATTTTAATTTTAATAGTTGGTTCCCACTCATCATAAAGTTTTCTAGGGATAGAAACTTCCAACTCAAGTTCTTCTTCATAAGATTGCATCAAAGCATCAACGATATGTTTGGTAAAAGCTTTATTTTGGCTATAAGCATGAGGAGAATTTAGCACAGATTGCAACAAGGAAATACAATCTATCAAAGATCAGCTATCATAATTAAATTCCTTGAAATCCAAAATAGTAGTTTCATTAACATCTAGAGTTTTGATCTCTTCAATCCCACTTTTATCAATTTTAGCATCAAGATCTAAAAACTCTGAATTTTTGGAACATCTTCTAGGTAAAGGTGGATCATATTCAGTCCCATCATTATCAAGATTCATATTGCAAAAAAAATATTTAATAGGGGACACATCAATAACTTTTAGATCTTCATCTTTATTATCATGAAAACTAGAAGAACACGCTCTTATAAAGGAATTTTTCTTAGCATGTATCCTAGCGGTTCTATCTTTGCACTCATCAATGGAAATTCTCATGGATTTGAGAGACTCATTGATATAATGCTTAGGAGGAATAGATCTAAGTTTTAAAGAATCAACATTAAGAGAAATTCTATCAAAGTTCCTAGCCAAATCATCAACTTTAAGCAATTTCTCTTCAAGCAAAGCATTGATATTCTTTTGTGAATTCATAAATTCCTTAACACAAGTATCAAATTCAGAGGGCATCTTATTAAAATTTACATAAGAATTTTTGTAGGAATTACAATAATTCTTAGAGGAATTACTAGGATAAGGCCTAGGATTAAAGTTTCCTCTATACACGTTGTTACCAAAATTATTCCTACCAACAAAATTCACATCCATAGATTCATTATGATTCTCAATCAAAGTAGAAAAAGGCATATCATTAGGATCATAAGAAACACTCTTAGTAGCGAGTAATTTCATAAGTTCATCCAACTTTCCACTCAAAACATTAATTTCTTCTATCGCATGCACTTTCTTATTAGTAGATCTTTCAGTGTGCCATTGAGAATAATTAACCATAATATTATCTAGGAGTTTAGTAGCTTATCCTAAAGTGATTTCCATAAAAGTGCCTCCCGTGGCCGAATCTAAAAGATTTCTAGAAGCAAAATTCAATCCGGCATAAAAAAATTGTATAATCATCCACAAATTCAAACCATGTGTTGAGCAATTACGTATCATTAATTTCATCCTCTCCCAAGCTTGTGCAACATGTTCATGATCAAGTTGCTTAAAATTCATAATATCATTTCTAAGAGAGATGATCTTAGCGGGAGGAAAATACTTAGAGATAAAAGCATCTTTGCACTTATTCCAAGAATCAGTACTATTTTTAGGCAAAGACGAAAACCAAGCTTTAACACGATCTCTAAGCGAAAAAGGAAATAGCTTCAATTTAACAATATCATTATCCACATCTTTCTTCTTTTGCATATCACACAAATCAACGAAGCTATTTAGATGGGTAGCGGCATCTTTACTAGGAAGGCCGGAAAACGGATCTTTCATGACAAGATTCAGCAAGGCATCATTAATTTCACAAGATTCAGCATCGGTAAGAGGAGCAATCGGAGTGCTAATAAAATCATTGTTGTTGGTATTGGTAAAGTCACATAGTTTAGTGTTATCTTGAGCCATCGTGACAAGCAAGCAATCCAACACACAAGCAAATGAGGAACGGGCAAAAAGAGGCAAATAGAGAAAGAGAGTGAGGATAGAGAGAAAGATGGCGAATAAAACGGCAAGGGTGAAGTGGGGGAGAGGAAAACGAGAGGCAAATGGCAAATAATGTAATGCGGGAGATAAGGGTTTGTGATGGGTACTTGGTATGTTAACTTTTATGTAGACCTCCCCGGCAACGACGCCATAAATCCTTCTTGCTACCTCTTGAGCACTTCGTTGGTTTTCCCTTGAAGAGGAAAGGGTGATGCAGCAAAGTAGCATAAGTATTTCCCTCAGTTTTTGAGAACCAAGGTATCAATCCAGTAGGAGGCTACGCGCGAGTCCCTCGCACCTGCACAAAACAAATAAATCCTCGCAACCAACGCGATAAGGGGTTGTCAATCCCTACATGGTCACTTACGAGAGTGAGATCTGATAGATATGATAAGATAATATTTTTGGTATTTTTATGATAAAGATGCAAAGTAAAATGAAAGCAAAGGAAAATAACTAAGTGTTGGAAGATTAACATGATGAAGATAGACCCGGGGGGCATAGGTTTCACTAATGGCTTCTCTCAAGAGCATAGGTATTTTACGAAATTACTGTTGATCAATTGACAGAATTGAGCATAGTTATGAGAATATCTAGGTATGATCATGTATATAGGCATCATGTCCGAGACAAGTAGGCCGACTCCTGCCTGCATCTACTACTATTACTCCACACATCGACCGCTATCCAGCATGCATCTAGAGTATTAAGTTCAAGAGAACAGAGTAACGCCTTAAGCAAGATGACATGATGTAGAGGGATAAATTCATGCAATATGATAAAAAACCATCTTGTTATCCTCGATGGCAACAATACAATATGTGCCTTTGTGCCCCTACTGTCACTCGGAAAGGACACCGCAAGATTGAACCCAAAGCTAAGCACTTCTCCCATTGCAAGAAAGATCAATCTAGTAGGCCAAACCAAACTGATAATTCGAAGAGACTTGCAAAGATAACCAATCATACATAAAAGAATTCAGAGAAGATTCAAATATTGTTCATAGCTAAACTTGATCATAAACCCACAATTCATCGGTTTCAACAAATACACCGCAAAAGAAGATTACATCGAATAGATCTCCACAAGAGAGGGGAGAACTTTGTATTGAGATCCAAAAAGAGAGAAGAAGCCATCTAGCTAATAACTATGGACCCGAAGGTCTGAGGTAAACTACTCACACTTCATCGGAGAGGCTATGATGTTGATTTAGAAGCCCTAAAGGATCGATGCCCCCCTCCGGCGGAGCTCCGGAACAGGCCCCAAGATGGGATCTCGTGGATACAGAAAGTTACGATGGTGGAATTAGGGTTTTGGCTCCGTATTTGATCATTTGGGGGTACGTAGGTATATATAGGAGGAAGGAGTACGTCGGTGGAGCAACAGGGGGCCCACGAGGGTGGAGGGCGCACTTGGGGGGTAGGCGTGCCCCCCTACCTCGTGGCTTGCATGTTGGTTGCTTGACGTAGGGTCCAAGTCTCCTGGATCTTGTTCGTTCCAAAAATCACGTTCCTGAAGGTTTCATTCCGTTTGGACTCCGTTTGATATTCCTTTTCTTTGAAACCCTAAAATAGGCAAAAAAGAACAATTCTGGGCTGGTCCTCCGATTAGTAGGTTAGTCCCAAAAATAATATAAAAGTGTATAATAAAGCCCAATAATGTCCAAAATAGAATATAATATAGCATGGAGCAATCAAAAATTATAGATACGTTGGAGACATATCACTAAGCTAACAGATGGGTCATGTCAATCACATCATTCTCTAACGATGTGTTCCCGTTAATCAAATGACAACTTATGTCTATGGTTAGGAAACATAACCGTCATTGATTTAACAAGCTAGTCAAGTAGAGGCAAACTAGTGACACTCTGTTTGTCTATGTATTCACACATGTACTAAGTTTCCGGTTAATACAATTCTAGCATGAATAATAAACATTTATAATGATATAAGGAAATATAATAACAACTTTACTATTGCCTCTAGGGCATATTTCCTTCAGCAGCCTCCACCATTTCCCTCCATTTGCCCCCCAAAACCCTCCCGCCTGAGCGCGCTCCCGTCGCCCGCCATGGACGACGACCTTGACGCCGCCACCGGCCTCGCCTCCCTCGCCTCGTCCGGCATGACGACCGCCCCTCCGGCAAAGGCAAGCCTCGCGCCCACGCAAGACCGCTGTCGCGCCCAAGCCGAAGAAGAAGCTGACGCCCGAAGAGTGGGCAAGGGCGTCTGCGAAGAGAAAGGGTCGGAGGCACGCGGCGGATGCGAGGGATGGAGCCATCACGGCAGCCGCCGTCGCTACTGTCATGGGAGCAAGTCTGACAGTAAAAATAGTGGGTACATAGGAGGAGGCAAGGTCCTAGCTACGGCAAGGTTGTGCACGCAAGATTTACGAGTTCAGTCCCTTCTCATAGGAAGTAATAGCGCTACATCTCGGTGCCCGGAGGCTCGATCGACTGGATTATGAGTGAGAGTTACAGGGGATGCGAAACCTTGTGCCAGAGGGGAGGGGTGGCTTATATAGAGTGTGTCACCCCTTCATAGGCCTCAGTTACACAGGGTTTAATGTATGTTAAGACAGAGACGTTACTGGTAACACCTGCTATAATGACTATTAATGACCTTTAAGGCTACGGAGTGAATGCCTGACCGTTGCCATCCAGAGGTGGATTTAGATCTTCTGTACTCCGAGTGATTCTCCGATGGTCGAGTGACTCTATCTTGGTCGAGTGGAATTGGGGTATACGAGTGGGATAGCTAGTCGAGTGGATTGCACTCCAAGGAGATTTTAGTCGGTGCCTTCTGTTGGGGATATAACTACTGAGTATAAACCTCCCAAGAGGGACCGGGTTATACCCATAAGGAGTTATCCATATTTAAGCCCATGAATACAAGGAGCATGGCGCTTTATTATAGAGATCTAAAGGCCCAGGGCCCAAAGGCGGATTAGGGCCCATAGACATAAACTGCCATATGGTGTGTAACTTGTGTTGTAAGATAGGAAAGGGTAGAAACCAAGCCAGACACGTTTATGAGCCGACCGGGATGCTGTAAACCGTCGGGCGTCAACCTGTGTATATAAAGGGACGACCCAGCGTCGGTTCAAGAAAAAGAAACAACAACTCGAGAGCCAGGAAAAGCGTATTCGCTCCTTGGTCATCGAAACCCTAGCAATCCCATCACAACTGGAGTAGGCTTTTACCTTCACCACAAGGGGCCGAACCAGTATAAACTCCTTGCGTCCTTTGTCCACTTTAACCCCTTTAAGCTAACTACGTTGCGATGGCTCCACGACTAAGTCCTCACACTAGGACATCTGCCGTGACAATTCCACGATAGTTGGCGCCCACCGTGGGGCTATCGCACGGTAGTTTCAAGCTCTTAGAGGGCAACTTCGAAGGGCTCAAGGGATACGTTGTGGGCCGGATGACCAAGAGTCGTCACGGCAAGCTCTACATCGATGATGCAGGCTGGGGCCCCGAGGCCGGCTCAATTGAGTATGGATATCGTGTCCCCTTTGGTGGTATTCACGTTTTCATTGGCAAGATCGACGAACCGGGCCCTGAGCCGGACATCTGCACCGACATCGTCGAAACGGCTCAGCGTGCGAGATCTGCCCGGGTTTAGCCTGCCATGAAGCGTACCTTCGTGGGAGTCGTCCATGGAGCGGAGTCTGGGGATAGATTAGTATCTGGTGGTGAAACCATCATTTACTCTGATGACAAGTCATCTACCGGAGAGACAGAGTCATTGTTCCAAATTCAAGATGGCCGGTTTGGGGCTGTTCCGATGGCGACAATATTCTGGACCCCTTTGATCCGCCGAGCCGAGTTGCGATCTTCATGGCCGACACATAGTCATCACAGCATTCATCAACCGCAGCAGCAATGATCTCCGGTTCAGCAGCAGCGACAGCAGCTGGGGCAAGAGGCCCTGCACAACCGCCGGCTCAGGTTTTGTCCGATTTATTTGACTCTCTGGCAACGCTGCCGGCGGCTGAAGTTAACCCGGCAAATCAGGAACAACATAATGTAGAAGTTGCAAAGGTGAAGGATCAGATAGCTCAAGCCAAGGCAGACCTAGTAGCCGAGAACACCAGGATGGCTGCAGAGCGGACCGAGTTGGATATGCAGGCTTATCGGCTTATGTTGGATCAGAATGCGTCAAATGATGTAATGAGGAGGAGGTACCGGTCTCACCTGCCTCCGGTTTATGAGCCAAGGAATCTCTTTAACATGCGAGGAGCAGGAATCAGTAACCAGCCAGTGGTAAACCGGGTCGAAGCACCTGGAACAGGGGTGCCGGTTCAGCCGCGCACAGTGGATCCACCTCGCCCGAATATCCCGTCGCATCATCTGTCAACGCCTCCGGGTCATTTCTCCAACCCCTTGGATAACATAGTCGCCGCTGCTTCACGATTAGCAGCCCTCTCGGTCGACGGCGAGCCCCCTGTAGCGGTTGAGACGCGGCGGGCTAGGAGCTCCTTCAGACGGCTTTGACTCAGCAGCAGGCTTATTCGTACAGTCGCAAGAGGATCCATTCCACCCCTTGCCAAAGCTAGAGTTACAAAAGACATATCGATGATGCAGCAGTGTCAAGCAGTGCGTGGAATCGTAATCCGCCCCGTGGTCATAACCCGGCGGGCGGTGGTGCCGATGTTCAGAACGTGAGGGACCAAGGTGGAGCACGTCGAGAGGCTGAGTTAGCAGCACAGTATGCGGCCCGTCAACCTTCTCCGTTCCATCCAGCGGCTTCAGTTGAAACAGGAGTAACTTTTAGATCTCTAGGTGTACTGTGTTTGGCCCCGGCTTTGCGAAACGTACGGTTGCCCAAGGATTTTAAGGGCCCCCGTAAGGTGCCCAATTATATGGCCAATTTACCTCCGGAAGCGTGGGTTGAGAGTTATCAGATGGCGATGGAGTTGTTGGATGCTGACGAGGTTGCATGTGCTAAGTATTTTACCATCATGTTAGAAGGAACGGCTCGTACGTGGTTGAAGGGACTACCAGCTAACTCCATTGGGTCGTGGGCCAAGTTAAAAGCCCGGTTTATCCAGAATTTCAAGGACACGTGCAAGCAACGCATGTCGATTGTGGATTTGGCCTCCTGTGTCCAGGAAGAAGGTGAATCAACAACTCATTGGGCGCGCCGAGTTTCAACGATATTGCATTCTTCAGACCGGATCAATGCCGATTCAGCAGCCCTGACATGGGGACACTTATGGCAGCTCTGGTTAAGTACGCTGACTCTGACAATACCAAGGACCCCGAATCTAATGATGACAAACCGGGAAAGGGAAAGAAGAGCAGCAGCACCAAAGGGTAGCAGGATAACCCGGTAGCGAATCAAGGAGGTAATGGTAAGCCCAAGGCTGGTAACAACCTAGACTTTGTAGCGAATAGCCATATACAGAATGATGGCCAGGGCCATAAGGGTAGACCACCCCCGCAAACCAGAGGATCAGGCATGAATCTTGAGTATCTGTTGAATCAGCCCTGTCCGAAGCATGGTACACGTCATAGACCGTCTAATCATCTCTGGAAGGATTGTTATATCGTGAAGGAATTCAAGAATTCAAATCTTTTTCAAGGCAACACTGGACCGGGAGGTGGTCCAGGATCCGGTTCACAGGGGCCGGGTTACGGTGGTAGCGGTTCAGGCTCTGGATTTCAAGGTCATCAAGGCCATCAAGGTCATCAAGGCAGTTAGAGCAATCAGGGGGGGCTATCATCAACAGTCCGGTCAGGGGAATCAGTAGCAGCAGTCTGGATATCAGAGTTACCCGAAATAGCTGATTAGCGGGCAATACCACGTCTTCACCACAAGTTTGTGTAAGCGGGATCAGAAGCTTCATAAAAGGGCAGTAAACTCCGTTGAACCGGTCGTACCCCGTTATTTGCACTGGTCTAAGCAGCCCATTGTGTGGAGTCGAGAGGATCATTCGCCCCGGGTTGATAATCCGGGTCATCTGGCGTTGGTGGTTGCACCTCAGGTTGGAGGGTATAAGTTCACCAATGTGCTCATGGACGGAGGGAGTAGCATCAACATCCTCTATTATTAAACCTTCCATCGTATGGGGTGGACGGATAAAAACCTTATACCGTCCAACACTGTTTTTCATGGTGTGGTGCCTGGTAAGTCAGCATATCCGGTTGGTAAGATAGCTCTGGATGTTGCGTTTGGAGATGAGTATGACTCCCGATCCGAGACATTGACCTTTGAGGTGGTGAAAATCAAAAGCCCTTAGCATGCTCTGTTTGGACGGACGGTTTATGATAAATTTATGGCAAGACCCTGTTATGTTTATCTGCAGCTCAAGATGCCAGGTCATAAGGGGACCATCACGGTACATGGGAGCCGAAAGATAGCCAGTCAGTTCTTCTACCACCGGATTAAGAGTTGTTTCAGCATCCTCCGCCCGCTTTAGCAGAGTTGCTTTTTCAGCGTCCCACCTTGCCCGTTCACTTTTTAAGCTTTCCTTTAGTTGTTCCATGGTTGTTAAAGCGCTAGTCAGCTCTTCTTTAGCCTTGGAAGTTTCTGCTTGCTGGGACTTGATATTTTCCTGAAGGTCGGCGATTTGAGATTCCTTTTTGCATAGATCAGCCTGCAAGAGACATTTAATGAGTTGGTAGTGCATATTTGAAGCCCCAAGCACATAACAAGTTATACACTTGGCACTTGGGGGCTAATGCATATTGCTTTTTATCAGCTGACATTTTAAGTCCCAAGCACATAACAAGTTATACAGTTGGCACTTGGGGGCTAATGCATATTTGTTCCAAGTCAAGGTTATGGATTTGTTCCTCTTCAATCGGATTACAACGATGATTATCAAGAATTTTGGAAGCTTCATGATAGAAAGGTACCGATTGATCCTAAAGGTATAAACCAGTCACTGGGGGCTACACAAGCAAAAAATTGCAAGATTCATACTCTAAAGTCCCGGTTCATCCTGGCAAGATAAGCCGACCCTTGGGGGCTACGCAGGCAAAGTTGAAGTATTATGAAGTCCAGGTTTACGTTGATATCATAAACCGACCCTTGGGGGCTACTGGAATCGATATTAGAAATTGGACACAAGAGAAACTATTATGCAGAGTTAACAGTATTTACCTCATATCGCTCTTTCATCAGGTTCACTAAACCGGCTTCATAATCGCGGCTTGTGTACAGGCGGTTTAAAAACCTAGAATGGATATCTTGGGCGCTGAGGTGGGCATAGCTTTCCAAATTTGTTTTCCACTTGCCCTTATCCATAGCAGCAAATTCTTCCTTGGCACTATGTTTTCATAAAGCAGTGGGGTTGCCGGGAGTTGTGTAGCCTAAACGAGTAACGATGACATCGTCTCAGTGGTCATCAACCGCTTTGACTGGGCTTGGCGGTTTATCTACAGCTTTGGCCGGACTTGGCGGGTCAGTAGCATGGCCGGTCGGATCATCTTCCATCTGTTCAACAAAGGTTTCATGATGTTCCGGTGGCGGATCATCAATAGTAGCATCAGCATTCGTCTCAAACTATTATGGGGTCTGTTTCGGTTCAGTGTCCGGGTTATCATCATCCGCTGTGTTCAATTTGGCTTTTTTTACTGGGCCTAGCTTTGGCTCTGAAATGAATGGAAATAAAGGTTAGTATATTCAACAGGTGCAAGGGATAAAGAGCTAAGTGTAGTATTCTTACCCAGGAACAGTCTTAAGAGGTGGAAGTGGTGTCCCTGTTGATTCACCAGAGGATGAATGGGAAGTTCCCTAGTAGTTTGAGTCAGATTTATTAAGAGGTTGCTGAAAATAACCAGCCTTGGGATAAGATATGTCAGAAATGGATGAAACCTCTGGTCGGCTTTTTCGAACCGGCGTGTTCGGTAGACCAGATGAAGTAACCCCCTAGCCACTATGCCGGGTTGTGCGACGAGCTTCATGCTGGTGTTTCTTTAAAAGAAAGTTGGGATCCAGATAAGCTAGAGGGTGTGAAAATTTTACTTTCCGGTTTGCTTGACTGGTTTTCTGCGTTGGCTAAGGATCTGAACCGGAGGAAAGAATAATTACCTCTAGATCATCAGCCCGGCTAGCTTCAGCGTCATCCTGATAAGGGTCATTGTCAATGAGGTGTATGAAAAATGAACCAAGAGAATCAAGTTCTACCTCTAAGTCCAGATTGTCAAGATCCTCGTCGAGGTTCAACCCGATGGATTCAGCTGCTTTCTTCTTGGCAGGCTTTTTGAGGACCTATGTCTTGGGTCGAGGGGTCTTGGCCGGTTTATCCCGAGGTTTCTTCTTCCAAAATGGGTCATCACCCTGTTAAAAGATTGACAAAGGTTATAAGAAAGAGTTAAGAATGTCAGGTACAAACAGGAGTTAAGTAATTCTTACAGCTGGCGGTTTATTCAAGACGTAGAAGGGACTTAGCCCTGTTTTGCTGCAGACAACCACCGATTCATCCAGTATCTTTTTAAAAGCTTCAGTGATTTCACCATCATTTAACTAAATGTCTGTATGTCGTTGAGGATCTTTCAAGTACCCTATGTATTCGCACATTAAACCGGGGCAACGACTTAAAGGCAAAATACTCCAAGATATACAACACCGAACAAAGTCAATTCCTGTCAGACCATTAGCCACAAAGGCTCTGAGCTTGGCAAGTTGTGGTGCATACTTGGCCTGTTCTTTTACAGTTAGCCTTTGGGGAAATGGGTGTGTATTGGTAAGTCGGTGAGGATGATAACCCGGCAGAGGATTCTCATCATCAGGGGAAGTATCTTTGCAATAGAACTAAGTCTGGTTCCAATCCTTAGGGTGACTATGATGCTTGGCGTGAGGGAAGCTGACATCTTTCCTTTTATGAATTGAAGCGCCGCCAAGTTTAGTATTGGGCCCGTCTACAAATTCGGTATGGCGGTTTAAATAGAAAAAGTCCCTGAATAGTTCAACGGTCAGTTCTTCTTGCAGATAAGCCTCGCAAAACACTTGAAAATTACAAATATTGGACATAGGGTTAGGTCCCATATCTTGAGGGTGGATTTGAAAGCTAGCAAGCACATCACGAAAAAACTTTGATCTGGGAGGTTTAAAGCCACGGTTCAGATGATCAACAAACAGAACTATCTCGCCATCCTTGGGCTCAGGAGGATTTTCTGGAACGGGGGCTCGCCAGTGGATTTCACTCTATTTCTGTAAAGCGCCATTTATAACACATCCTTTCAGATCTTCTTCCGTAATCCGGGATGGAACCCAATTACAAGCATAAAAGTCTTGGCCTTTTCTTAGACAACCTGAAGGAAGGTTTGTGCCGGTTTAAGATTCATGGTTGACAAGCATAAAGCGTTGTAGGTTAAGAGACAAAAGGTATTCAGGCATGCAAAATTGTTAAACCATAGGTTGATGCTATTATAAATGATAAAGCGATTGGCGGTTTACAAGGGGACTAATGGTATATGGCAGGTTATTTTCTAAAAGGTAAACCGCCTACATGGACAATGAAAGTATAGATCTGAAGCCAAAAAAATGACTGAGTGAGGAAGAACAAGTTTCACAGATTCACATTAGAATTTCAGATCTACTGCATATCAGGAAAAGGAAAATATTTAGACCTAAAGGTTGGTGCTTAAGCAGTCCATGAAGTTCCAGATCGGGTTTTTTCTACACAAAAGAGATAATCTGATGGCCAAAGAAGGACTATCATTGCTACCGCATAAGGATATATCAGGTTTGGAATCTATCATGTAGGCTATGATGAAGAACAGGGGAAGAACACCACGAAACTTTCATGAGCCCGTGCGAACCCTAAACAGATCTATAGAGGAGGAGGAGAAGAACTTACCGAAACTATTGAATGGCGAAGGTGTGTGAGCAGAATTTGGTCCGAACAGGTCGATGCAGCGGCCAAAGTCGAAGCAGAGGTGAAGTCCGACGGCGGCGGCGGAGCTCGAGCGCTGAGGCGGCGTGAGGAAGACGACGAGATGAAGAGGCATGAAGGGAAAAGTGAAAATGACCATCGGCCCTATTTATAAGGTGAATGGATAAGTGACAGGCACGAGAATCGAGGAGGTCGAAAAATGGATATGCAGACATGCGGACGCCTCGATTTTCGGAGATCCATTAAAGGAGATGCATTAAAATATTTGGGTTATGTGTAAAGTTAATAGTGGATGACGTCACGGCGGGTTATCATGGACTTGGAAGATGACGTCATGGCGGTTTACAAGATTTTTGTGAAGATATTGAAGCAGGAATTTTCCTAAGTACTGAAGATTGACATGAACAGGTTCAAATCAATCTGGGGCCTAATGTTGGGGATATAACTACTGAGTATAAACAGCCCACTAGGGGTTGGGTTATACCCATAAGGAGTTATCCATATTTAAGCCCATGAAGACAAGGAGCATGGCGCTTTATTATAGAGATCTAAAGGCCCAGGGCCCAAAGACGGATTAGGGCCCGTAGACGTAAACCGCCATATGGTGTGTAACTTGTGTTGTAAGATAGGAAAGGGTAGAAACCGAGCCAGACACGTTTATGAGCCGGCCGGGATTCTGTAAACCACTGGGAGTCAACCTGTGTATATAAAGGGACGACCCAGCGGCGGTTCAAGGACAAGAAACAACAACTCGAGAGCCAGGCAAAGCATATTCGCTCCCTGGTCATCGAAACCCTAGCAATCCCATCACAACTGGAGTAGGCTTTTACCTTCACCACAAGGGGCCGAACCAGTATAAACTCCTTGCGTCCTTTGTCCGCTTTAACCCCTTTAAGCTAACTACGTTGCGATGGCTCCACGACTAAGTCCTCACACTAGGACAACTGTCGTGACAATTCCACGACACCTTCTGTTGTACTTTGAATGTTCTTGACTCTAGGACAGTGTACTTGGGTAGGGTGTCTAGGACAGGACTATGACCCTATCCTAGGTACATGTCATTGTCATTATCCCCCGAATGGATTGAGGTATGAGTGAAGAAGGGCTGAAGTTGGTTCCATCTCGATTCTATGCTTCAGAGGCATTTCACCGGAGTCTGGTAATCGTGTTGAAGCTTCAACCTCATTTCAGCCGCCTTGATCAATTCAGAGGTTGTCGAGTGAATTAGGCTGATAATCTTTAAGTGTTATTCTAGGGTGAAATCTTCGGTGCGATTGGTTGCTCTGCGGTTCCTGGATCCCACGAGGTTCGAAATTTTAGAGAAGCACGCGGGACGGAGCGTGCCGCAGTAATCGGAGCGGGTAGACAGGGGCGCCTCGATCCCTGCGCCGCCTTTGTCGCCACGTATCGGGTGAGCGACTCTTGCGGGGTATGACAGGATTGCTCGGGCCCACGGGTCAGCCACTCGGAAGTGATGTATACTACAAAACCTTCTTCTTGTAGACGTTGTTGGGCCTCCAAGTGCAGAGGTTTGTAGGACAGTAGCAAATTTCCCTCAAGTGGATGACCTAAGGTTTATCAGTCTGTGGGAGGCGTAGGATGAAGATGGTCTCTATCAAGCAACCCTGCAACCAAATAACAAAGAGTCTCTTGTGTCCCCAACACACCCAATACAATGGTAAATTGTATAGGTGCACTAGTTCGGCGAAGGGATGGTGATACAAGTGAAATATGGATGGTAGATATAAGTTTTTGTAATCTGAAAATATAAAAACAGCAACGTAACTAATGATAAAAGTGAGCACAAACGTATTGCAATGCGTTGAAACAAGGCCTAGGGTTCATACTTTCACTAGTGCAAGTTCTCTCAACAATAATAACATAATTGGATCATATAACTATCCCTCAACATGCAACAAAGAGTCACTCCAAAGTCACTAATAGCGGAGAACAAACTAATAGATTATGGTAGGGTACGAAACCACCTCAAAGTTATTCTTTCTGATCGATCTATTCAAGAGTTCGTACTAGAATAACACCTTAAGACACAAATCAACCAAAACCCTAATGTCACCTAGATACTCCAATGTCACCTCAAGTATCCGTGGGTATGATTATATGATAAGCATCACACAATCTCAGATTCATCTATTCAACCAACACAAAGAACTTCAAAGAGTGCCCCGAAGTTTCTACCGGAGAGTCAAGACGAAAACGTGTGCCAACCCCTATGCATAAGCTCACGAGGTCACGGAACTCGCAAGTTGATCACCAAAACATACATCAAGTGGATCACGTGATATCCCATTGTCACCACAGATAAGCACATGCAAGACGTACATCAAGTGTTCTCAAATCCTTAAAGACTCAATCCGATAAAATAACTTCAAAGGGAAAACTCGATTCATCACAAGAGAGTAGAGGGGGAGAAACATCCTAGGATCCAACTATAATAGTAAAGCTCAGAATACATCAAGATTGTACCACCTCAAGAACATGAGAGAGAGAGAGAGATCAAACACATAGCTACTGGTACATACCCTCAGCCCTGAGGGAGAACTACTCCCTCCTGGTCAGGGAGAGCACCGGGATGATGAAGATGGCCACCGGAGAGGGATTCCCCCTTCCGGCAGGATGCCGGAACGGGTCTAGATTGGTTTTCGGTGGCTACTCAGGCTTCTGGCGGTGGAACTCCCGATCTAGGTTTCTTTCTAGAAGTTTTGGGTTATATAAGAGGTGTTGGAGTCGGGAACAAGGTAGGGGGGTCTCCAAGCTGTCCACGAGGCAGGGGGCGCGCCCAGGGGGTGGGCACGCCCCCCACCCTCATGGGCAGCCCGAGACTCTTCTGGCCCAATTCTTCTACTTCCTAGCCTTCTTCTGGTCTAAAAATAAGTTCTGTGAAGTTTCAGGTCAATTGGACTCCGTTTGGTTTTCCTTTTCTGCAATACTCAAAACAACGAAAAAACAGAAACTGGCACTGGGCTCTAGGTTAATAGGTTAGTCCCAAAAATCATATAAAATAGCGTATAAATGCATATAAAACATCGAAGGTTGATGATATAATAGCATGGAACAATAAAAAATTATAGATACATTGGAGACGTATCAAGCATCCCCAAGCTTAATTCATGCTCGTCCTCGAGTAGGTAAATGATAAAAACAGAGTTTTTGATGTGGAATGCTTTCTAGAATATTCTTCAATGTATTTTTCTCTATTGTGGCATGAATGTTCAGATCCGAAAGATTCAAGATAAAAGTTTATTGTTGACATAAAAATAGTAATACTCCAAGTATGCTAATCAAGCAATTATGTCTTATCAAAATACCATAGCCAAAGAAAACTTATCCCTACAAAGTCATATAGTCTGGCCATGCTTCATTTTCGTCACACAAAATGCTCTCATCATGCACAGCCCCGATGACAAGCCAAGCAATTGTTTCATACTTAGCCTTTTCAAACTCTTTCAACTTTTACGCAATATATGAGCGCGAGCCATGGACATAGCACTATGGGTGGAATAGAATATGATGGTTGAGGTGGTGTGAGGAGACAAAAAGGGAGAAAGTCTCAAATTAACGCAACTAATCAATGGGCTATGGAGGTGCCCACCAATTGATGTCAATGCCAGGAGTAGGGATTGCCATGCAACAGATGCACTAGAGCTATAAATATATGAAAGCTCATAAAAGAAACTAAGTGGGTGTGCATCCAACTCGCTTGCTCACGAAGACCTAGGGCATTTGAGGAAGCCCATCATTGGAATATACAAGCCAAGTTCTATAATGAAAAATTCCCACTAGTATATGAAAGTGACAAAATAAGAGACTCTCTATCATGAAGATCATGGTGCTACTTTGAAGCACAAGTGTGGAAAAATGACAGTAACATTGTCCCTTCTCTCCTTTTCTCTGATTCTTTTTTATTTTTTTATTTGGGCCTTTTTTTTCTTTTGGCCTCTTTTCTCTTTTTTTTTGTCCGGAGTCTCATCCCGACATGTGGGGGAATCATAGTCTCCATCATCCTTTCCTCACATGGGACAATGCTCTAATGATGATCATCACACTTTTATTTTCTTACAACTCAAGAATTACAACTTGATACTCAGAACAAAATATGACTCTATGTGAATGCCTCCGGCGGTGTACCGGGATTGCGATGAATCAAGATTGGCACGTATGAAAAAATTATGAACGGTGGCTTTGCCACAAATACGATGTCAACTACATGATCATGCAAAGCAATATGACAATGATGATGCGTGTCATAATAAATGGAACGGTCGAAAGTTGCATGGCAATATATCTCGGAATGGCTATGGAAATGCCATAATAGGTAGGTATGGTGGCTGTTTTGAGGAAGATATAAGGAGGCTTATGTGTGATAGAGCGTATCATATCACGGGGTTTGGATGCACCGGCGAAGTTTGCACCAACTCTCAAGGTGAGAAAGGGCAATGCACGGTACCGAAGAGGCTAGCAATTATGGAAGGGTGAGAGTGAGTATAATCCATGGACTCAACATTAGTCATAAAGAACTCACATACTTATTGCAAAAATCTACAAGTCATCAAAATCAAGCACTACGCGCATGCTCCTAGGGGGATAGATTGGTAGGAAAAGACCATCGCTCGTCCCCGAACGCCACTCATAAGGAAAGCAATCAAAGAACACCCCATGCTTCAAATTTGTCACATAACGTTCACCAGACGTGCATGCTACGGGACTTGCCAACTTCAACACAAGTATTCATCAATTTCACAATTACTCAACTAGCACACCTCTAATATTACCACTTTTATATCTCAAAACCATCTATCAAGCATCCAACTTCTCTTAGCATTTAAAATTTATAACCAAAGTGAATTACCATGCTGTTCTAAAGGACTCTCAAAATGATATAAGTGAATCATGAGAGATCAATTATTTCTATAAAATAGAACCACCGCCATGCTCTAAAAGATATAAGCGAAGCACTAGAGCAAATGATAAACTACTCCGAAAGATATAAGTGAAGATCAATGAGTAGTCGAATAATTATGCAACTATGTGAAGACTCTCTAATATTTAAGAATTTCAGATCTTGGGATGTTATTCAAACAGCAAGCAAAACTAAATAAAATAAAATGACACTCCAAGCAAAACACATATCATGTGGTGAATAAAAATATAGCTCCAAGTAAAGCTACCGATGAACGAAGACGAAAGAGGGGATGCCTTCCGGGGCATCCCCAAGCTTAGGCTTTTGGTTGTCCTTGGATTTTACCTTGTGGTGCCTTGGGCATCCCCAAGCTTAGGCTATTGCCATTCCTTGTTCCATAATCCATCGAATCTTTACCCAAAACTTGGAAACTTCACAACACAAAACTTAACAGAAAACTCGTAAGCTCCATTGGTATAAGAAAATAAATCACCACTTAGGTACTGTTGTGAACTCATTCTAAATTCATATTGGTGTAACATCTACTGAATTACAACTCATCTATGGTTCATACCCTCCGATACTACTCATAGATTCATCAAAATAAGCAAACAACACATAGAAAAAACAGAATCTGTCAAAAACAGAACCGTCTGTAGTAATCTGGATCAAACGTATACTTATGGAACCCCAAAAATTCTAAAATAAATTTCTGGACGGGAGTAATTTGTCTATTAATAATCTGCAAAAATAATGAACTAAATAGCACTCTCCAATAAAAAATGGCAGCAAATCTCGTGAGCGCTAAAGTTTCTGTTTTTTAAGTATGACCGCAAAGACTTTCCCCAAGTCTTCCCAAAGGTTCTACTTGGCACAAACACTAATTAAAAGCATAAAACCACATATAAACAGAGTCTAGATGAATTATTTATTACTAAACATAATCAAAAGGCAAGGAACAAAAATAAAAATTGGGTTGCCTCCCAACAAGCGCTATCGTTTAACGCCCCTAGCTAGGCATGATGATTTCAATGATGCTCACATAAAAGATACGAATTGTAACATAAAGAGAGCATCATGAAGAATATGACTAGAACATTTAAGTCTAACCCACTTCCTATGCATAGGGATTTTTCGAGCAAACAACTTGTGGGAACAAGAATCAACTTGCATAGGAAGGTAAACAAGCATAACTTCAAAACTTTAAGCACATAGAGAGGAAACTTGATATTATTGCAACTCCTACAAGCATATATTCCTCCCTCGTAATAAATTTCAGTATCATCATGAATGAATTCAACAATATAACCATCACATAAAGCATTCTTTTCATGATCTACAAGCATAGAAATTTTATTACTCTCCACACTAGCAAAATTCTTCTCATTCGGAATAGTGGGAGTATCATAAGAGAGTCGAATAATATAAATTGTTTCCACATTAAAAGAGTAATGTTCATAAAAAGGGTAATCATAATCATGACAAGTTTTAATATAATCATCGCTACTTTTTATAGCATACGTATCATCACAATAATTATCATAACTAGCAACTTTGTTCTCATCATAATCGATTGAAACCTCTTCCAAGATAGTGGAATCATTACTAAATAAAGTCATGACCTCTCCAAATCCACTTTCATAATTGTCAAAATAAGATTCAACATCCTCCAAAATAGTGGGATACTTCCTAAAGTTGACACTCTTCCAAACCCACTTTCATCAATATAACCATCATACATAGGAGGCATGCTATCATCATAATAAATTTTCTCATCAAAACTTGGGAGGCTAGAAATATCATCTTCATTAAACATAGCATCCCCAAGCTTGGGACAAATATTAATTGCAGCAAATATATTCTCAAACATGTCATTCTCATCAAACATAGCATCCCCAAGCCTGGGCCTTTTCATATCATAAGCATAATCACTCTCATCATTAATAGTATGGATAGCACCAATAGTATAACAATTATCATCATCACAATGAGTAATAGGAGCAACACCATTTGGGAGGGATACATTTTTACCTTTGCTTCTCCGTCTTTTCTTTTTCTTCTTCACATCATGTGTGGGTTTAATCCTCTTTTCGGAGCTCCTTATTAATGAGATTGGTTGTATAGAGGGCTCCTCCTCGTTACCTGACTCATCATAAGAAATAATAGGAGGATATTGGGAAGCCTCTTCCCTTTCATTAGTATTCTCTTCATCCTCTATTTGTTTTCTTTTCTTTATGTAATTGGAAATATAAGGATTTTCAATGCAATTCACCGCACAATACATAAATATTTCTTCTAGATCAATATCGAGGAATTTCTCAAGGTTATATTCTGGAATATTCTTAGTTATATGTTTCATTTCTTCATAACCCAAAATAAAACTAAGTTCATTATGATGTGCAAGGGAAATCAAATCATCACAATTTTTGGACACGATGCGATCATGAAACAATTTGCATTTGAGATTTAAATGACCATGTTCATTGCAAAGTTCACAAGTATGGTGAAGAAATTTTAAATTTTCAGCACAAACATCTAGCCTCTCTTGCAACCATTTAGTTTCCAAATACTTATGCTTCTTGCAAAATCTATTTTCCCTAATTGGTGTGTACTTGCAGGCTCTATGTATTCCACAAAAGTTGACATGCTTATAAGAGACATTTTCATCATGACTAGTGCAATCATCATTAGTACTATGGATATTCAAGGAGTTCATACTAATGACATTGCAATCATGCTCATCATTCAAAGATTTAGTGCCAAACATTTTATAGACTTCTTCTTCTAGCCCTTGAGCACAATTTTCCTTTCCATCATTCTCACGAAATATATTAAAAAGATGAAGCGTATGAGGCAAACTCAATTCCATTTTTTGTAGTTTTATTTTATAAACTAAACTAGTGCTAGAACAAGAAACAAAAAGG
The DNA here is from genome assembly GCF_018294505.1 of Triticum aestivum. Classification (NCBI taxonomy): domain Eukaryota; kingdom Viridiplantae; phylum Streptophyta; class Magnoliopsida; order Poales; family Poaceae; genus Triticum; species Triticum aestivum. The sequence continues at coordinate 638,337,600 of NC_057806.1, forward strand.
TTCGATTGCAAGATCTAAAGATATACCTTCAAGCGCTAACCTCCCCGGCAATGGCGCTAGAAAAAGAGCTTGATGTATACTACACAACCTTATTCTTGTAGACGTTGTTGGGCCTGCAAGTGCAGAGGTTTGTAGGACAGTAGCAAATTTCCCTCAAGTGGATGACCTAAGGTTTATCAATCCATGGGAGGCATAGGATGAAGATGGTCTCTCTCAAGCAACCTTGCAACCAAATAACAAAGAGTCTCTTGTGTCCCCAACACACCCAATATAATGGTAAATTGTATAGGTGCACTAGTTCGGCGAAGGGATGGTGATACAAGTGCAATATGGACGGTAGATATAAGTTTTTGTAATCTGAAAATATAAAAACAGCAAGGTAACTAATGATAAAAGTGAGCACAAACGGTATTGCAATGCGTTGAAATAAGGCCTAGGGTTCATACTTTCACTAGTGCAAGTTCTCTCAACAATAATAACATAATTGGATCATATAACTATCCCTCAACATGCAACAAAGAGTCACTCCAAAGTCACTAATAGTGGAGAACAAACGAAGAGATTATGATAGGATACGAAACCACCTCAAAGTTATTCTTTCTGATTGATCTATTCAAGAGTTCGTACTAGAATAACACCTTAAGGCACAAATCAACCAAAACCCTAATGTCACCTAGATACTCCAATGTCACCTCAAGTATCCGTGGGTATGATTATATGATATGCATCACACAATCTTAGATTCATCTATTCAACCAACACAAAGAACTTCAAAGAGTGCCCCAAAGTTTCTACTGGAGAGTCAAGACAAAAATGAAGGAAATATGCCCTAGAGGCAATAATAAAGTTATTATTTATTTCCTTATATCATGATAAATGTTTATTATTCATGCTAGAATTGTATTAACCGGAAACATGGTACATGTGTGAATACATAGACAAACAGAGTGTCACTAGTATGCCTCTACTAGACTAGCTCATTAATCAAAGATGGTTATGTTTCCTAACCATAGACATGAGTTGTCATTTGATTAACGGGATCACATTATTAGGAGAATGATGTGATTGACTTGACCCATTCCGTTAGCTTAGCACTTGATCGTTTAGTATGTTGCTATTGCTTTCTTCATGACTTATACATGTTCCTATGACTATGAGATTATGCAACTCCCGTTTACCGGAGGAACACTTTGTGTGCTACCAAACGTCACAATGTAACTGGGTGATTATAAAGGTGCTCTACAGGTGTCTCCGAAGGTACTTGTTGGGTTGGCGTATTTCGAGATTAGGATTTGTCACTCCGATTGTCGGAGAGGTATCTCTGGGCCCACTCGATAATGCACATCACTATAAGCCTTGCAAGCTTTGTAACTAATGAGTTAGTTATGGGATGATGTATTACGGAACGAGTAAACAGACTTGCCGGTAACGAGATTGAACTAGGTATTGAGATACCGATGATCGAATCTCGGGCAAGTAACATACCGATGACAAAGGGAACAACGTATACCGTTATGCGGTTTGACCGATAAAGATCTTCGTAGAATATGTAGGAGCCAATATGAGCATCCAGGTTCCGCTATTGGTTATTGACCGAAGCCATGTCTCGGTCATGTCTACATAGTTCTCGAACCCGTAGGGTCCGCATGCTTAAAGTTCGGTGACGATCCATATTGTGAGTTTATGTGTTTTGATGTACCGAAGGTAGTTCGGAGTCCCGGATGAGATCGGGGACATGACGAGGAGTCTCGAAATGGTCGAGACGTAAAGATTGATATATTGGACAACTATATTCGAACATCAGAAAGGTTCCGAGTGATTCGGGTATTTTCGGAGTACTGGAGAGTTACAGGAATTCATATTGGGCCTTAATGGGCCATACGGGAAAGGAGAGAAAGGCCTCAAAGGTTGGCCGCACCCCTCCCCATGGAGTGGTCCAAATTGGACTAGGGAGGGGGGCGCCCCCTTCCTTCCTTCTCCTTTTCCCTTCCCCTTTTCCTATTCCATGTGGGAGGTGGAATCCTACTAGGACTAGGGAGTCCTAGTAGGACTTCGCACTTGGGCGCGCCCTATGAGGGCCGGCCTTCCCCCTTGCTCCTTTATATACGGGAGCAAGGGGCACCCTAGAACACAACAATTGATCATTGATCTTTTAGCCGTGTGCGGTGCCCCCCTCGACCATAATCCACCTCGGTCATATCGTAGCGGTGCTTAGGCAAAGCCCTGTGTCGGTAGCATCATCATCACCGTCATCACACCGTCGTGCTGACGAAACTATCCCTCGAAGCTCTGCTGGATCGGAGTTCGTGGGACGTCATCGAGCTGAACGTGTGCTGAACTCGGAGGTGCCGTACGTTCGGTACTTGGATCGGTCGGATCGTGAAGACGTACGACTACATCAACCGCGTAGTTCTAACGCTTCCGCTTTCGGTCTACGAGGGTACGTGGACAACACTCTCCCCTCTCGTTGCTATGCATCACCATGACCTTGCGCATGCATAGGAAATTTTTTTGAAATTACTACGTTCCCCAACTGTGGCATCCGAGCGAGGTTTATGCGTAGATGTTATATGCACGAGTAGAACACAAATGAGTTGTGGGCGATACAAGTCATACTGCTTACCAGCATGTCATACTTTGGTTCGGTGGTATTGTTGGATGAAGCGGCCCGGACCAACATTACACGTACGCTTACGCGAGACTGGTTCTACCGACGTGCTTTGCACACAGGTGGCTGGCGGGTGTCAGTTTCTCCAACTTTAGTTGAACCGAGTGTGGCTACGCCCCGTCCTTGAGAAGGTTAAAACAACACTAACTTGGCGAACTATCGTTGTGGTTTTGATGCGTAGGTAAGAACGGTTCTTGCTCAGCCCGTAGCAGCCATGTAAACTTGCAACAACAAAGTAGAGGTCGTCTAACTTGTTTTTGCAGGGCATGTTCTGATGTGATATGGTCAAGACGTGATGAGATATAAGTTGTTGTATGAGATGATCATGTTTTGTTGAAGTTATCGGCAACTGGCAGAAGCCTTATGGTTGTCTCTTTATTGCATAAGATGCAAGCGCCAAATAATTGCTTTACTTTATCGCTATGCGATGGCAATAGTTGCAAGAGCAATAGTTGGTGAAACGACCATGTGACGACATATTGATATAGATCAAGATGATGGAGATCATGGTGTCATGCCGGTGACGATGGAGATCATGACGATGCTTTGGAGATGGAGATCAAAGGCACAAGATGATCATGGCCATATCATGTCACATATTTTGATTGCATGTGATGTTTATCTTTTATGCATCTTATTTTGCTTTGATTGACGGTAGCATTATAAGATGATCTCTCACTAAATTTCAAGATAAAAGTGTTCTCCCTGAGTATGCACCGTTGCCAAAGTTTGTCGTGCCGAGACACCACATGATGATGGGTGTGATAAGCTCTATGTTCATATACAACGGGTGCAAGCCAGTTTTGCACACGCAGAATACTCAGGTTAAACTTGACAAGCCTAGCATATGCAGATATGGCCTCGAAACACTAGAGATCGAAAGGTTGAGCGTGAATCATATAGTAGATATGATCAACATAGTGATGTTCACCATTGAAAACTACTCCATCTCACGTGATGATCGGACATGGTGTAGTTGATATGGATCACGTGATCACTTAGATGATTAGAGGGATGTCTATCTAAGTGGGAGTTCTTAAGTAATATGATTAATTGAACTTTAATTTATCATGAACTTAGTCCTGGTAGTATTAGCATATCTATGTTGTAGATCAACAGCTCGCGTTTAGCTCCTCTGTTTTATTTTTGATATGTTCCTGGAGAAAACTAAGTTGAAAGATGTTAGTAGCAATGATGCGGGTTGGATCCGTGATCTGAGGATTATCCTCATTGCTGCACAGAAGAATTATGTCCTTGATGCACCACTAGGTGACAGACCTATTGCAGGAGCAGATGCAGACGTTATGAACGTTTGGCTAGCTCAATATGGTAACTACTTGATAGTTTAGTGCACCATTCTTAACAGCTTAGAATCGGGACTTCAAAGACGTTTTGAACGTCATGGATCATATGAGATGTTCCAGGAGTTGAAGTTAATATTTCAAGCAAATACCCGAGTTGAGAGATATGAAGTCTCCGACAAGTTCTATAGCTAAAAAATGGAGGAGAATAGCTCAAGCAGTGAGCATGTGCTCAGATTGTCTGGGTACTACAATCGCTTGAATCAAGTGGGAGTTAATCTTCCAGATAAAATAGTGATTGACAGAATTCTCTAGTCACCATCACCAAGTTAGTAGAACTTCATGATGAACTATAATATGTAAGGGATGACGAAATTAATTCCCAAGCTCTTCGCGATGCTCAAATCGGCGAAGGTAGAAATCAACAAATAGCATCAAGTGTTGATGGTGTACAAGACCACTAGTTTCAAGAAGAGGGCAAAGGGAAAGAAAGGGAACTTCAAAGAAGAATAGCAAGCAAGTTGCTGCTCCCATGAAGAAGCCCAAAGCTAGACCCAAGCCTGGAACTGAGTGCTACTACTACAAAGGAAATGGTCACTGGAAGTGGAACTGCCCTAGATACTTGGCGGATAAGAAGGATGGCATAGTGAACAAAGGTATATTTGACATACATGTTATTGATGTGTACTTTACTAGTGTTTATAGCGGTATTTGATACTGGTTCAGTAGCTAAGAGTAGTAACTCGAAACGGGAGTTGTAGAATGAACAGAAACTAGTTAAGGGTGAAGTGATGATGTGTGTTGGAAGTAGTTCCAAGAATGATATGATCATCATCGCACACTCCCTATACTTTCGGGATTAGTGTTGAACCTAAATAAATGTTATTTGGTGTTTGTGTTGAGCATGAATATGATTTGATCATGTTTATTGCAATACTATTATTCATTTAAGTTAGAGAATAATTGTTGTTCTGTTTACATGAATAAAACCTTCTATGGTTATACACCCAATGAAAATGGTTCATTGGATCTCGATCGTAGTGATACACATATTCATAATATTGAAGCCAAAATTTTGAAAGTTAATAATGATAGTGCAACTTATTTGTGGCACTGCCGTTTGGGTCATATTGGTGTAAAGCGCGTGAAGAAACTCCATGTTGATGGGCTTTTGGAATCACTTGATTATGAATCAGTTGATGCTTGCAAACCATGCCTCATAGGCAAGATGACTAAGACTCCATTCTCCGGAACAATGGAGCGAGCAACTGACTTATTGGAAATAATACATACTGATGTATGCGGTCTGATGAGTGTTGAGACTCGCGGCGGGTATCGTTATTTTCTGACCTTCACCGATGATTTGAGTAAGATATGTGTATATCTACTTGAAGAAACATAAGGCTGAAACATTTGAAAAGTTCAAAGAATTTTAGAGTGAAGTGGAAAATCATCGTAACAAGAAAATAAAGTTTCTATGATCTGATCGTGGAGGAGAATATTTGAGTTACGAGTTTGGTCTTCATTTGAAACAATGCGAAATAGTTTCGCAACTCACGCCACCTGGAACACCACAGCGTAATGGTGTGTCCGAACGTCGTAATCGCACTTTACTAGATATGGTGTGATCTATGACGTCTCTTACTAATTTACCGCTATCATTTTGGGGTTATGCATTAGACACAGCCGCATTCACGTTAAATAGGGCACCATCTAAATCCGTTGAGATGACACTGTATGAACTATGGTTTGGCTAGAAACCTAAGTTGTCATTTCTTAAAGTTTGGGTTGTGATGCTTATGTGAAAAAGTTTCAGCCAGATAAGCACAAACCTAAATCGAAAAAGTGCATCTTCATAGGATACCCAACAGAAACTGTTGGGTACACCTTCTATCACAGATCCGAAGGCAAGACATTTGTTGCTAAGAATGGATCCTTTCTAGAGAAGGAGTGTCTCTCGAAAGAACTGAGTGGGAGGAATGTAGAGCTTGATGAGGTAAGTGTAACTTCTCCCGAATTGGAAAGTAGTTCATCACAGAAATCGGTTCTAATGATCTCTACACCAATTAGTGAGGAAGCTAATGATGATGATCATGAAACTTCAGATCAAGTTACTAACAAACCTCGTAGGACAACCAGAGTATGGTCCGCACCAGAGTGGTGTTGGGGAACGTAGCATAAATTCAAAATTTTCCTACGTGTCACCAAGATCTATCTATGGAGTCATCTAGCAACGAGGGAGGAGTGGATCTACATACCCTTGTAGATCGCGCGCGGAAGCGTTCAAGAGAACGGGGTTGATGGAGTCGTACTCGTCGTGATCCAAATCACCGATGATCCTAGCGCCGAACGGACGGCACCTCCGTGTTCAACACACGTACGGAGCAGCGACATCTCCTCCTTCTTGATCCAGCAAGGGGGAAGGAGAGGTTGATGGAGATCCAGCAGCACGACAGCGTGGTGGTGGAAGTAGCGGGATTCCAACAGGGCTTCGCCAAGCGCTGCGGGAGGAGGGAGATGTGTCATGGGAGGGAGAGGGAGGCGCCAAGGCTTCGGTGTTGCTGCCCTCCTTTCCCCCACTATATATAGGGCCAAGGGAGAGGGGGGCGCAGCCTTGGCCCTTCCTCCAAAGAAGGGTGCGGCCAGGGAGGAGTCCCTCCTCCCCAAGGCACCTCGGAGGTGCCTTCCCCCTTTAGGACTCTTCCTCTCCCTCATCTCTTGGCGCATGGGCCTCTAGGGGCTGGTGCCCTTGGCCCATATAGGCCAAGGCGCACCCCCTACAGCCCATGTGGTCCCCCGGGGCAGGTGGCCCCACCCGGTGGACCCCCGGGACCCTTCCGGTGGTCCCGGTACAATACCGGTGACCCCGAAACTTGTCCCAATGGCCGAAATAGCACTTCCTATATATAATTCTTTACCTCCGGACCATTCTGGAACTTCTGGTGATGTCCGGGATCTCACCCGGGACTCCGAACAACTTTCGGGTTACCGCATACTAATATCTCTATAACCCTAGCGTCACCGAACCTTAAGTGTGTAGACCCTACGGGTTCGGGAGACATGCAGACATGACCGAGATGACTCTTTGGTCAATAACCAACAGCGGGATCTGGATACCCATGTTGGCTCCCACATGTTCCATGATGATCTCATCGGATGAACCACGATGTCAAGGACTTAATCAATCCCGTATACAATTCCCTTTGTCTAGCGGTACGATACTTGCCCGAGATTCGATCGTCGGTATCCTGATACCTTGTTCAATCTTGTTACCGGCAAGTCTCTTTACTCGTTTCGTAACACATCATCCCGTGATCAACTCCTTGACCACATTGTGCACATTATAATGATGTCCTACCGAGTGGGCCCAGAGATACCTCTCCGTTTACACGGAGTGACAAATCCCAGTCTCGATTCGTGCCAACCCAACAGACACTTTCAGAGATACCTGTAGTGTACCTTTATAGCCACCCAGTTATGTTGTGATGTTTGGCACACCCAAAGCACTCCTACGGTATCCGGGAGTTGCATAATCTCATGGTCTAAGCAAATGATACTTGACATTATAAAAGCTTTAGCATACGAACTACATGATCTTGTGCTAGGCTTAGGATTGGGTCTTTGTCCATCACATCATTCTCCTAATGATGTGATCCCGTTATCAATGACATCCAATGTCCATGGTCAGGAAACCGTAGCCATCTATTGATCAACGAGCTAGTCAACTAGAGGCTTACTAGGGACATGGTGTTGTCTTTGTATCCACACATGTATCTGAGTTTCCTATCAATACAATTCTAGCATGGATAATAAACGATTATCATGAACAAGGAAATATAATAATAACTAATTTATTATTGCCTCTAGGGCATATTTCCAACAGTCTCCCACTTGCACTAGAGTCAATAATCCAGTTCACATCGATATGTGATTAACACTCAAGGTCACATCCCCATGTGACTAACACCCAAAGAGTTTACTAGAGTCAATAATCTAGTTCACATTACCATGTGATTAACACTCGATGAGTTCTGGGTTTGAACATGTTATGCTTGTAAGAGATGTTATGGTCAACGGGTCTGAATCTTTCAGATCCGTATGTACTTCGCAAATCTCTATGTCATCTTGTAGATGCAGCTACTACGCTATATTTGGAGCCATTTCAAATAATTGTTCTACTTGGAGCTATTCTAAATTGTTGGTCCATTATACGTATCCGGTATCTCTACTCAGAGCTATCCGGATAGGTGTTAAGTTTGCATCGACGTAACTCTTTACGTCGAACTCTTTATCACCTCCATAACCGAGAAGCATATCCTTATTCCTCTAAGGATAATTTAGACCGCTATCTGGTGATCTACTCCTAGATTACCTTTATACCCTCTTGCCAGATATGTGGCAAGGCACACATCAGGTGCGGTACTCAGCATGGCATTCCGTATAGAGCCTATGACAAAAGCATAGGGGACGACCTTCGTCCTTCCTCTTTCTTCTGCCGTGGTCGAGCTTTAAGTCTTAACTTCATACCTTACAACTCAGGCAAGAACTCTTTCTTTGACTGGTCCATCTTGAACACCTTCAAGATCATGTCAAGGTATGTGCTCATTTGAAAGTACCATTAAGCATTTTGATCTATCCTTATAGATCTTGATGCTCAATGTTCAAGTAGCTTAATCCAGGCTTTCCATTGAAAAACACTTTCCATATAACCCTATATGCTTTCCAGAAATTCTACATCATTTCTAATCCACAATATGTCAACAACATATACTCATCAGAAATTCTATAGTGCTCCCACTCACTTCTTTGGAAATACAAGTTTCTCATAAACTTTGTATACACCCAAAACTTTGATCATCTTATCAAAGCATACATTCCAACTCCGAAATGCTTACTCCAGTCCTTAGAAGGATTGCTGGAGCTTTGCATACTTATTAGCATCTTTCAGGATTGACAAAACCTTCCGATTGTATCACATACAACCTTTCCTCAAGAAAATCGTCGAGGAAACAATGTTTTGACATCCTATCTGCAAGATTTCATAACTAATGCAGCAATCGCTAATATAATTCCAACAGACTCTTAACATCGCTACGAGTGAGAAAGTCTCACCATAGTCAACTCCTTGAACTTGTCGGAAACTTCTTAACGACAAATCGAGCTTTCTTAATGGTGACATTTACCATCATTGTCCGTCTTCCTTTTAAAATCCATCTGTACTCAATAGCATTACGACCATCGAGCCGTTCTGCCAAAGTCTACACTTTGTTTTCATACATGGATCCTCTCTCGGATTTTATGGCCTCGAGCCATTTATCGGAATCCGGGCCCACCGTCACTTCTCCATAGCTCGTAGGTTCATTGTTGTCTAGCAACATGACTTCCAAGACAGGATTACATACCACTCTGAAGTAGTACACATCCTTGTCATCCCACGAGGTTTGGTAGTGACTTGATCTGAAGTTTCATGATCACTATCATAAGCTTCCACTTCAATTGGTGTAGGTGCCACAGGAACAACTCCTGTGCCCTGCCACACACTAGTTGAAGAGACGGTTCAATAACCTCATCAAGTCTCCACCATCCTCCCACTCAATTCTTTCGAGAGAAACTTTTCCTCGAGAAAGGACCCGATTCTAGAAACAATCCCTTATTGCTTTCGAATCTGAGACAGGAGGTATACCCAACTGTTTTGGGTGTCCTATGAAGATGCATTTATCCGCTTTGGGTTCGAGCTTATCAGCCTGAAACTTTTCCAGATAAGCGTCGCAGCACCAAACTTCTAAGAAATGACAGCTTAGGTCTCTCTAAACCATAGTTCATACGGTGTCATCTCATCGGAATTACGTGGTGCCCTTTTAAAGTTAATGTGGTTGTCTTTAATGCCTAACCCATAAACTATCATGGTAATTCGATAAGAGACATCATGGTATGCATCATATCCAATAGGGTGCAGTTATGATGTTCGGACACACCATCACACTATGGTGTTCCAGGCTGTATTAGTTGTGAAACAATTTCCACAATGTCTTAATTCTGCGCCAAACTCGTAATTCAGATATTCATCTCTATGATCATATCATAGACATTTTATCCTCTTATCACGACGATCTTTCAACTTCACCCTGAAATTACTTGAACCTTTCAATAATTCAGACTCGTGATTCATCAAGTAAATATACTCAATATCTACTCAAATCATCTGTGAAGTAAGAACATAACGATATCCACTACACGCCTCAGCACTCATTGGACTACACACATCAAAATGTATTACTTCCAACAAGTTGCTTTCTAGTTCCATTTTACTAAAAACGAGGCTTTCAGTCATCTTGCCCATGTGGTATGATTTGCATGTCTCAAGTGATTCAAAATCAAGTGAGTCCAAATGGTCCATTTGCATAGAGTTTCTTCATGCATATCTACCAACAAACATGGTTCGCATGTCTCAATCCTTTCAAAAATGAGTGAGTCCAAAGATCCATCAACATGGAGCTTCTTCATGCGTTTTATACCGATATGACTTAAGTGGCAGTGCCACAAGTAGGTGGTACTATCATTACTATCTTATATCTTTTGGCATGAACATGTGTATCACTACGATCGAGATTCAATAAACCATTCATTTCAGGTGTAAGACCATTGAAGGTATTATTCAAATAAACAGAGTAACCATTATTCTCTTTAAATGAATAACCGTATTGCGATAGACATAATCCAATCATGTATATGCTCAACGCAAACACCAATCTGGATGGTAGAGGGAGCGTGCGATGCTTGATCATATCAACATTGGAAACACTTCAAACACATATCGTCAGCTCACCTTTAGCTAGTCTCCGTTTATTCCGTAGCTTTTATTTCGAGTTACTAACACTTAGCAACCGAACCGATATCTAATACCCTGGTGCTACTAGGAGTACTAGTAAAGTACACATCAACACAATGTATATCCAATATACTTCTATTGACCTTGCCAGCCTTCTCGTCTACCAAGTATCTAGGGTAATTCTGCTCCAGTGGCTGTTCCCCTTATTACAGAAGCACTTAGTCTCGGTTTTGGGTTCAACCTTGGGTTTCTTCACTAGAGCAGCAGCTGAATTGCCATTTCATGAAGTATCCCTTCGTGTCCTTGCCCTTCTTGAAACTAGTGGTTTCACCAACCATCAACAATTGATGCTCCTTCTTGATCTATACTTTTGTGGTGTCAAACATCGCGAATATCTCAAGGATCATCATATATGTCCCTGACATATTATAGTTCATCACGAAGCTCAAGCAGCTTGGTGGTAATGACTTCGGAGAACCATCACTATTTCATCTGGAAGATCAACTCCCACTCGATTCAAGCGATTGTTGTACTCAGACAATCTGAGCACAAGTTCAACAATTGAGCTTTTCTCCCCTAGTTTGCAGGCTAAGAAAATCGTCGGAGGTCTTATACCTCTTGACGTGGGCACGAGCCTGAAATCCCAATTTCAGCCCTCGAAACATCTCATATGTTTCGCGACGTTTCAAAAACCGTCTTCGGTGCCTCAACTCTAAGCCATTTAACTGAACTATCACGTAGTTATCAAAATGTGTATGTTAGATGTTCGCAACATCCATAGACAGCGTTCGAGGTTCAGCACACTGAGCGGTGCATTAAGGACATAAGCCTTCTATGAAGCAATGAGGACAATCCTCAGTTTACGGACCTAGTCCGCATAATTGCTACTATCAACTTTCAACTAAATTTTCTCTAGGAACATAACTAAATAGTAGAACTGAAGCGCGAGCTACGACATAATTTGCGAAGACCTTTTGACTATGTTCAGGATAATTAAGTTCATCTTATGAACTCCCACTCAGATAGACATCCCTCTAGTCATCTAAGTGATTACATGATCCGAGTCAACTAGGCCGTGTCCGATCATCACGTGAGACGGACTAGTCAACATCGGTGAACATCTTCATGTTGATCGTATCTTCTATATGACTCATGCTCGACCTTTCGGTCTCTTGTGTTCCGAGGCCATGTCTGTACATGCTAGGCTCATCAAGTTAACCTAAGTGTTTCGCATGTGTTCTGAGGCCATGTCTGTACATGCTAGGCTCGTCAACACCCGCTGTATTCGAACGTAAGAATCTATCACACCCGATCATCACGTGGTGCTTCAAAACGACGAACTTTCGCAACGGTGCATAGTTAGGGGGAATACTTTCTTGAAATTTTAATGAGGGATCATCTTATTTACTACCGTCATTCTAAGTAAACAAGATGCATAAACATGATAAACATCACATGCAATCAAATAGTGACATGATATGGCCATCATCACTTTGCTCCTCTTGATCTCCATCTTCGGGGCTCCATGATCATCATCGTCACCGGCATGACACCATGATCTCCATCATCATGATCTCTATCATCGTGTCTTCATGAAGTTGTCTCATCAACTATTACTTCTACTACTACAGCTAATGGTTAGCAATAAAGTAAAGTAATTACATGACGTTTATGTTGACACGCAGGTCATAAATAAATTAAGACAACTCCTATGGCTCCTGCCGGTTGTCATACTCATCGACATGCAAGTCGTGAATCCTATTACAAGAACATGATCAATCTCATACATCACATATATCATTTATCACATCCTTTTGGCCATATCACATCACATAGCATACCCTGCAAAAACAAGTTAGACGTCCTCTAATTGTTGTTTGCATGTTTTACGTGGCTGCTATGGGTTTCTAGCAAGAATGTTTCTTACCTACGCAAAAACCACAACGTGATATGCCAATTGCTATTTACCCTTCATAAGGACCCTTTTCATCGAATCCAATCCGACTAAAGTGGGAGAGACAGACACCCGCTAGCCACCTTATGCAACTAGTGCATGTCAGTCGGTGGAACCAGTCTCACGTAAGAGTACGTGTAAGGTCGGTCTGGGCCGCTTCATCCCACAATGCCACCGAATCAAGATTGGACTAGTAACGGTAAGCATATTGAACAAAATCAACGCCCACAACTACTTTGTGTTCTACTCGTGCATAGAAACTACGCATAGACCTAGCTCATGATGCCACTGTTGGGGAACGTAGCATCAATTCAAAATTTTCCTACGTGTCACCAAGATCTATCTATGGAGTCATCTATCAGCAAGGGAGGAGTGGATCTACATACCCTTGTAGATCGCGCGCGGAAGCGTTCAAGAGAATGGGGTTGATGGAGTCGTACTCGTCGTGATCCAAATCACCGATGATCCTAGCGCCGAACGGACGGCACCTCCGCGTTCAACACACGTACGGAGCAGCGACGTCTCCTCCTTCTTGATCCAGCAAGGGGGAAGGAGAGGTTGATGGAGATCCAGCAGCACGACGGCGTGGTGGTGGAAGTAGCGGGATTCCAACAGGGCTTCGCCAAGCGCTGCGGGAGGAGGGAGATGTGTCATGGGAGGGAGAGGGAGGCGCCAGGGCTTCGGTGTTGCTGCCCTCCTTTCCCCCACTATATATAGGGCCAAGGGAGAGGGGGGGCAGCCTTGGCCCTTCCTCCAAGGAAGGGTGCGGCCAGGGAGGAGTCCCTCCTACCCAAGGCACCTCGGATGTGCCTTCCCCCTTTAGGACTCTTCCTCTCCCTCATCTCTTGGCGCATGGGCCTCTAGGGGCTGGTGCCCTTGGCCCATATAGGCCAAGGCGCACCCCCTACAGCCCATGTGGTCCCCCGGGGCAGGTGGCCGCACCCGGTGGACCCCCGGGACCCTTCTGGTGGTCCCGGTACAATACCGGTGACCCCGAAACTTGTCCCGATGGCCGAAATAGCACTTCCTATATATAATTCTTTACCTCCGGACCATTCCGGAACTTCTCGTGACGTCCGGGATCTCATCCGGGACTCCGAACAACTTTCGGGTTACCGCATACTAATATCTCTATAACCCTAGCGTCACCGAACCTTAAGTGTGTTGACCCTACGGGTTCGGGAGACATGCAGACATGACCGAGATGACTCTCTGGTCAATAACCAACAGCGGGATCTGGATACCCATGTTGGCTCCCACATGTTCCACGATGATCTCATCGGATGAACCACGATGTCAAGGACTTAATCAATCCCGTATACAATTCCCTTTGTCTAGCGGTACGATACTTGCCCGAGATTCGATCGTCGGTATCCCGATACCTTGTTCAATCTCGTTACGGGCAAGTCTCTTTACTCGTTTCGTAACACATCATCCCGTGATCAACTCCTTGACCATATTGTGCACATTATAATGATGTCCTACCGAGTGGGCCCAGAGATACCTCTCCGTTTACACGGAGTGACAAATCCCAGTCTCGATTCGTGCCAACCCAACAGACACTTTCGGAGATACCTGTAGTGTACCTTTATAGCCACCCAGTTATGTTGTGGTGTTTGGCACACCCAAAGCACTCCTACGGTATCCGGGAGTTGCACAATCTCATGGTCTAAGGAAATGATACTTGACATTAGAAAAGCTTTAGCATACGAACTACATGATCTTGTGCTAGGCTTAGGATTGGGTCTTTGTCCATCACATCATTCTCCTAATGATGTGATCCCGTTATCAATGACATCCAATGTCCATGGTCAGGAAACCATAACCATCTATTGATCAACGAGCTAGTCAACTAGAGGCTTACTAGGGACATTGTGTTGTCTATGTATCCACACATGTATCTGAGTTTCCTATCAATACAATTCTAGCATGGATAATAAACGATTATCATGAACAAGGAAATATAATAATAACTAATTTATTATTGCCTCTAGGGCATATTTCCAACAAGTGGTACGGTAATCCTTTCTAGAAATCATGTTACTAGACCATGATGAACCTACGAACTATGAGGAAGCGGTGATGAGCCCAGATTCCGTGAAATGGCTTGAGGCCATGAAATCTGAGATGGGATCCATGTATGAGAACAAAGTATGGACTTTGATTGACTTGACCGATGATCGGTGAGTCATCGAGAATAAATGGATCATCAAGAGGAAGACAGATGCTGATGGTAGTGTTACTATCTACAAAGCTCAAATTGTCGCAAAATGTTTTCGACAAGTTCAAGGTGTTGACTACAATGAGATTTTCTCACTCGTATCGATGCTTAAAAGTCTGTCCGAATCTTGTTAGCAGTTTCCGCATTTTATGAAATCCGGCAAATGGATGTCAAAACTGCATTCCTTAATGGATTTCTTAAAGAAGAGTTGTATATGATGCAACCAGAAGGTTTTGTCGATCCTAAAGGTGTTAACAATGTGAGCAAGCTCCAGCGATCCATCTATGGACTAGTGCAAGCATCTCGGAGTTGGAATATATGCTTTGATAAAGTGATCAAAGCATATGGTCTTATACAGACTTGCGGTGAAGCCTGTATTTATAAGAAAGTGAGTGGAAGCACTACAATATTTCTGATAAGTATATGTGAATGACATATTGTTGATCAGAAATAATGTAGAATTTTCTGGAAAGCATAAAGGAGTGTTTGAAAAGAGTTTTTCAAAGAAAGACCTCGATAAAACTACTTACATATCAAGCATCAAGATCTATAGAGATAGATCAAGACGCTTGATATACTTTCAATGAGTACATACCTTGATAAGATTTTGAAGTAGTTCAAAATGGAACAGTCAAAGAAAGAGTTCTTTCCTGTGTTGCAAGGTTTGAAGTTGAGTAAAGACTCAAAACCCGACCACAGCAGAAAATATAAAGAGAATGAGAAGTCATTCCCTATGCCTCAGTCATAGGTTCTATAAAGTATGCTATGTTGTTTACCAGTCCTATTATATACCTTAGCATGATTCTGGCAAGGGAGTACAATAGTGATCTAGGAGTAGATCACTGGACAGCGGTCAAAATTATCCTTAGAGGACTAAGGCAATATTTCTCGGTTATGGAGGTGATAAAAGAGTTTGTCGTAAAGAGTTACATCAATGCAAGCTTTTGACACCGATCTAGATGACTCTAAGTCTCGATCTAGATACATATTGAAAGTGGGGGCGATTAGCTAGAGTAGCTCTGTGCAAAGCATTGTAGACATAGAAAATTTGCAAAATACATACGGCTCTGAATGTGGCAGACCCGTTGACTAAATTTCTCTTACAAGCAAAACATGATCACTCTTTCGGTGTTAATCACATAGCGATGTGAACTAGATTATCGACTCTAGTAAACCCTTCCGAAAAAGGGTTTCCCCCCGCTTTATATTATAAAGCCATCGACCAAGCATCCAACACAAGAGTACAGGTAGCAAACAAGTCAACAAGTCATGCTGGGGGCACAGCGAAACAAGCCCCAAAAAAGAAGAAGAAAGAAAAGGAGAGCTAATCCGTCTCGGGAGGGGGTGGCGGTGGAGGTGGTGCTGGCGAAAGAGCTGCTGCCGAAGATCGAAGGCCTACACTGATGTTGTCAAGAGTGTCCCGATCACACCGCTTGCTAAGCGGTCTCCAGAGCTGTAAGAGGCCACACATTTTATAGATAGCGTCAGTCGCACGGTTGGGAATCACACGCTCAATGACAAGCTTATTGCGGATACACCATGGGGTCCAAACAAGGGTCCCCAAAGCCACCCAAGTGGCAGCTTTCCGGCGGGTAGGGAGGCTAAAGGCCTCCCCAAACAAGTCCGGGAGGTTATCGTGGCACCAACTGCCACCCACGACCTCCCGGAAGCAACTCCACAGGAATTGTGCTGCAGGGCAACGGAAGAAAATGTGGTTGCAATCTTCCGGGACCAAGCAGAGGGGGCAGAGGCCATCCCCAGGGCCACTACGCTTGCGGACCTCCGTGCCCGAGGGTAGTCGGCCTCGAACCCACTGCCAAAGGAAGATGCGGATCTTTAGGGGAAGTTTGATTTCCCAAAGAACGGATAATTCCGCCGGTCCCGGAGTGGGTACAATTGCCTGATAAAGGGACCTAGTTGAGAAGTGGCCATTTGGCTCAAGATACCAAGATAGCGTATCCGGCTCAAGGGAGGGGGGAGCGGAGTGCAATACATTCGACTAGCTCATCCCATTGTTTGCGTTCCGCCGCCCCAAAGGTACGGTGGAAGGTAACAACCCCCAAGTCTGCTAAGGCAACCGCCACCGATAAGAGTGGGCGGGTGCAGATCGAAAATAATGAAGGGAAGCGCACCGCAAATGAGCGGGGCCCCGCCCATCGATCTAGCCAAAAGAGGGTACTAGCACCGGACCCTACAGAGATGGCGGTCCCAATGCGTAGCACAGGCATCAGACGGATCACCGATTGCCAGAACTGGGACCCGCCTGACCTAGAGGCAAAGGCCAATGGTTGACCACGGAGGTACTTAGCGCGAATAATCTCCAGCCATAGGCCGCCCTCCTCAGTCTGGATCCACCAGAGCCATTTCGAGAGGAGGGCAATATTCATCCGCTTGGATGAAATGACCCCAAGACCACCCTGGTCCTTAGGCTTACAGATCTCAGACCACTTCACCATGTGGTATTTCTGTTTATTATTCTCGTCGGCCCAGAAGAACCGGGAGAGGATTTTGGTTACCTCCTGATGGAGGGATTCATGTAAACTATAGAATCCCATGAGATACATCAGGAGGCTAATAAGGGAGGAGTTCATCAGAATCACTCTAGCGGCCTTGGATAGCCATCTCCCTTGCCAAGGCTCCATCCGTGGTTGGAGCCTGGCAACTATAGGGCGGAAGTCTTTCTCTAGTAGACGGTTGTCACTAACCGGCAAGCCAAGGTAAGTAGTCGGAAATGACCCCAACCGACAATTCAAGCGGCTGGCAATGCGTTGGGCTTCCGGTGGCGAATATTCGAGCACCATGACCTCACTTTTAGCAAAGTTGATCGTGAGGCCCGACATCTCCTGAAAACAGAGGAGGAGGAATTTGAGGTTCTGGATATCCTCATCCGAGCCCTCCACCATCATAATGGTGTCGTCAGTATATTGGAGATGGGCCAGGCCTCCATTGGCCACAAGATGGGGGGCAAATCCCCCTAATATGGCATGCCTGCCTTGCCAAACCAAGAATCTAGGCTAACACATCAACCACAAGGTTGAAAAGGAAAGGGGAAATCAGGTCCCCTTGCCGAACACCTTGTCCCGTTGTGAAATAGGGTCCAATTTCCCCATTGATATTAACGGCAGTACGACCGCTCGTCACAAGTTGCATCACCCGAGCCACCCAATGGGGGTCGAAGCCACGTTTAAGCAATACTTCCCGAAGGAAGGACCAATGGACGGTATCATATGCTTTGTGAAAGTCAATCTTGAAGAACACCGCGCGAAGGTGTTTGGTCTTGACCTCATGAATGATTTCATGGAGGACAAGAACCCCATCAAGAATATATCTACCTTTCGTGAAGGCCGATTGGTTCGGGTGGTGAATCCGAGGAGCGATCAGGGCCGCCCTAGTGGCGTACCCCTTGGCCAGAATCCGAAATATCACATTAAGGACGGTGATGGGGCGGAACTGCCTAATGTCGGCAGCTCCGAGGACTTCAGGAATCAGGGAGATGATCCCGTAGTTGAGACGAGACATGTCCAATGTCCCCCTAGCGAAGTCCCAGAATAGGCCTAGAATGATCTCCTTAACCATCGGCCAGAAGGCCTGGATAAACCGGACCGGAAGCCCGTCGGGGCCTGGGGCCGAGGCCGGGTTCATCGATTTGACGAACGCTTCCACCTCCGCGGCATCAAATGGGGCCATTAACGCCGCATTTTCCGTCGGGGAAACTAGCTGGTCATGTGACCAGATATGGTCGGCCAGGGCGACACTGCTGCTGGCACGGCCCATAAATAACGACTTATAAAAATCGTCCACCAAAGCGCGAATCGCTAGTGGATCTTGAAAAAGCTGGCCGCCCTCCCATAAAAGGGGGATGGAGCAACGTCCCCTATGGACATTGGCGATCGCCTGGAAGTAAGCTGTGTTAGCGTCACCATACATCACCCACTTTATAGATCCGCGTTGGCGCCAAAATTCTAAAGGAAATATGCCCTAGAGGCAATAATAAAGTTCTTATTTATTTCCTTATATCATGATAAATGTTTATTATTCATGCTAGAATTGTATTAACCGGAAACATAATACATGTGTGAATACATAGACAAACAGAGTGTCACTAGTATGCCTCTACTTGACTAGCTCGTTAATCAAAGATGGTTATGTTTCCTAACCATGAACAAGGAGTTATATTTGATTAACGAGATCACATCATTAGGTGAATGATCTGATTGACATGACCCATTCCATTAGCTTAGCACCCGATCGTTTAGTATGTTGCTATTGCTTTCTTCATGACTTATACGTGTTCCTATGACTATGAGATTATGCAACTCCCGTTTGCCAAAGGAACACTTTGTGTGCTACCAAACGTCACAACGTAACTGGGTGATTATAAAGGAGCTCTACAGGTGTCTCCAAAGGTACATGTTGGGTTGGCGTATTTCGAGATTAGGATTTGTCACTCCGATTGTCGGAGAGGTATCTCTGGGCCCTCTCGGTAATGCACATCACTTAAGCCTTGCAAGCATTGCAACTAATAAGTTAGTTGCGGGATGATGTATTACAGAATGAGTAAATAGACTTGCCGGTAACGAGATTGAACTAGGTATTGAGATACCGACGATCGAATCTCGGGCAAGTAACATACCGATGACAAAGGGAACAACGTATGTTGTTATGCGGTCTGACCGATAAAGATCTTCTTAGAATATGTAGGAGCCAATATGAGCATCTAGGTTCCGCTATTGGTTATTGACCGGAGACGTGTCTCGGTCATGTCTACATTGTTCTCGAACCCGTAGGGTCCGCACGCTTAAGGTTTCGATGACAGTTATATTATGAGTTTATGAGTTTTGATGTACCGAAGTTAGTTCGGAGTCCCGGATGTGATCACGGACATGACGAGGAGTCTCGAAATGGTCGAGACACAAAGATTGATATATTGGATGGCTATATTCGGACACCGGAAGTGTTCCGGGTGATTTCGGAGAAAACCGGAGAGCCAGAGGGTTACCGGAACCCCCCCCCCTCCCCGGGAGAAGTAATGGGCCATATGGGCCTTAGTGGAGAGAGAGAGGGGCTGCCAGAGGTGGGCTGCACGCCTCCTCCCCCCTGGTCCGAATTGGACTAGGAGAGGGGGCGGCGCCTCCCACCCCCTTTTCCCTCTCCCTTCCCACTTCTTTCCCCCTCCTAGTAGGAGTCCTACTCCTACTAGGAGGAGGACTCCTCCTTGGCGCGCCATAGAGGGCCGGCCGGCCTCCTCCCCTAGATCCTTTATATACGGGGGTAGAGGGCACCCCTAGACACACAAGTTGATTCACGTGATCATATTCTTAGCCGTGTGCGGTGCCCCTTTCCAGCATAGTCCTCGATAATATTGTAGCGGTGCTTAGGCGAAGCCCTGCGACGGTAGTACATCAAGATCGTCACCACGCCATCGTGCTGACGGGACTCTTCCCCGACACTTTGCTGGATCGGAGTCCAGGGATCGTCATCGAGCTGAACGTGTGCTAGAACTCAAAGGTGCCGTAGTTTCGGTGCTTGATCGGTCGGGCCATGGAGACGTACGACTACATGAACCAAACGCTTCCGTTGTTGATCTACAAGGGTACGTAGATCACACTCTCCCCTCTCATTGCTATGCATCACCATGATATTGCGTGTGCGTAGGAATTTTTTTGAAATTACTACACTCCCCAACAGTGGCATCCGAGCCTAGGTTTTGTATATTGATGTTATATGCACGAGTAGAACACAAGTGAGTTGTGGGTGATATAAGCCATACTGCTTACCAGCATGTCATACTTTGGTTTGGCGGTATTGTTGGACGAAGCGGCCCGGACAGACATTACGCGTATGCTTACGTGAGACCGGTTCTCCCGACGTGCTTTGCACATAGGTGGCTTGCGGGTGATAGTTTCTCCAACTTTAGTTGAACCAAGTGTGGCTACGCCCGGTCCTTGCGAAGGTTAAAACAGCACCAACTTGACAAACTATCGTTGTGGTTTTGATGCGTAGGTAAGATTGGTTCTTGCTTAAAGCCCGTAGCAGCCACATAAAACTTGCAACAACAAAGTAGAGGACGTCGAACTTGTTTTTGCCGAGCATGTTGTGATGTGATATGGTCAAGACATGATGCTAAATTTTATTGTATGAGATGATCATGTTTTGTAACCGAGTTATCGGCAACTGGCAGGAGCCATATGGTTGTCGCTTTATTGTATGCAATGCAATCACGCTGTAATGCTTTACTTTATCACTAAGCGGTAGCGATAGTCGTGGAAGCACAAGGTTGGCGAGACGACAACGATGCTACGATGGAGATCAAGGTGTCGCGCCAGTGACGATGGTGATCACGATGGTGCTTCGGAGATGGAGATCACAAGCACAAGATGATGATGGCCATATCATATCACTTATATTGATTGCATGTGATGTTTATCTTTTATGCATCTTATCTTGCTTTGATTGACGGTAGCATTATAAGATGATCTCTCACTAATTATCAAGAAGTGTTCTCCCTGAGTATGCACCGTTGCGAAAGTTCTTCATGCTGAGACACCACGTGATGATCGGGTGTGATAGGCTCTACGTTCAAATACAACGGGTGCAAAACAGTTGCACACGCGAAATACTCAGGTTATACTTGACGAGCCAAGCATATACATATATGGCCTCGGAACACGGAGACCGAAAGGTCGAGCGTGAATCATATAGTAGATATGATCAACATAGTAATGTTCACCAATGAAACTACTCCATCTCACGTGATGATCGGACATGGTTTAGTTGATTTGGATCACGTAATCACTTAGAGGATTAGAGGGATGTCTATCTAAGTGGGAGTTCTTTAAGTTAAATTAATTGAACCTAAATTTATCATGAAACTTAGTACCTGATAGTATCTTGCTTGTTTTTTGCTTGATTGTAGATAGATGGCTCGTGTTGTTGTTCCGTTGAATTTTAATGTGTTCCTTGAGAAAGCAAAGTTGAAAGATGATGGTAGCAATTACACGGACTGGGTCCATAACTTGAGGATTATCCTCATTGCTGCACAGAAGAATTACGTCCTGGAAGCACCGCTGGGTGCCAGGCCTGCTGCTGGAGCAACACCAGATGTTATGAACGTCTGGCAGAGCAAAGCTGATGACTACTCGATAGTTCAGTGTGCCATTTTTTACGGCTTAGAATCGGGACTTCAACGACCTTTTGAACGTCATGGAGCATATGAGATGTTCCAGGCGTTGAAGTTAATATTTCAAGCAAATGCCCGGATTGAGAGATATGAAGTCTCCAATAAGTTCTATAGCTGCAAGATGGAGGAGAACAGTTCTGTCAGTGAGGATATACTCAAAATGTCTGGGTATAATAATCGCTTGATTCAATTGGGAGTTAATCTTCCAGATGATTGTGTCATCGACAGAATTCTCCAATCACTGCCACCAAGCTATAAGAGCTTCGTGATGAACTATAATATGCAAGGGATGAATAAGACTATTCTCGAGCTCTTCGCAATGCTGAAAGATGCGGAGGTAGAAATCAAGAAGGAGCATCAAGTGTTGATGGTCAACAAGACCACTAGTTTCAAGAAAAAGGGCAAAGGGAAGAAGAAGGGGAACTTCAAAAAGAACGGCAAGCAAGTTGCTACTCAAGAGAAGAAACCCAAACTTGGACCTAAGCCTGAAACTGAGTACTTCTACTGCAAGCAGACTGGTCACTGGAAGCGAAACTGCCCCAAGTATTTGGCAGATAAGAAGGATGGCAAGGTGAACAAAGGTATATGTGATATACATGTTATTGATGTGTACCTTACTAATGCTCGCAGTAGCACCTGGGTATTTGATACTGGTTCTGTTGCTAATATTTGCAACTTGAAACAGGGACTACAGATTAAGCGAAGATTGGCTAAGGACGAGGTGACGATGCGCGTGGGAAACGGTTCCAAAGTCGATGTGATCGCAGTCGGCACGCTACCTCTACATCTACCTTCGGGATTAATATTAGACCTAAATAATTGTTACTTGGTGCCAGCGTTAAGCATGAACATTATTTCTGGATCTTGTTTGATGCGAGACGGTTATTCATTTAAATCAGAGAATAATGGTTGTTCTATTTATATGAGTAATATCTTTTATAGTCATGCACCCTTGAAGAGTGGTCTGTTCTTATTGAATCTCGATAGTAGTAACACACATATTCATAATGTTGAAGCCAAAAGATGCAGAGTTGATAATGATAGTGCAACCTGTTTGTGGCACTGCCGTTTAGGTCATATCGGTGTAAAGCGCATGAAGAAACTCCATACTGATGGACTTTTGGAACCACTTGATTATGAATCACTTGGTACTTGCGAACCGTGGCTCATGGGCAAGATGACTAAAACACCATTCTCCGGTACTATGGAGAGAGCAACAGATTTGTTGGAAATCATACACACAGATGTATGTGGTCCGATGAATATTGAGGCTCGTGGCGGATATCGTTATTTTCTCACCTTCACAGATGACTTAAGCAGATATGGGTATATCTACTTAATGAAACACAAGTCTGAAACATTTGAAAAGTTCAAAGAATTTTAGAGTGAAGTAGAAAATCATCATAACAAGAAAATAAAATTCCTACGATCTGATCGTGGAGGAGAATATTTGAGTTACGAGTTTGGTGTACATTTGAAAAATTGTGGAATAGTTTCGCTACTCAAGCCACCCGGAACACCACAGCGTAATGGTGTGTCTGAACGTCGTAATTGTACTTTACTAGATATGGTCCGATCTATGACGTCTCTTACTGATTTACCACTATTGTTTTGGGGATACGCTCTAGAGACGGCCGCATTCACGTTAAATAGGGCACCATCAAAATCCGTTGAGACGACGCCTTATGAACTGTGGTTTGGCAAGAAACCAAAGTTGTCGTTTCTGAAAGTTTGGGGCTGCGATGCTTATGTGAAAAAGCTTCAACCTGATAAGCTCGAACCCAAATCGGAGAAATGTGTCTTCATAGGATATCCAAAGGAGACTATTGGATACACCTTCTATCACAGATCCGAAGGCAAGACTTTTGTTGCTAAGTTCAGAAACTTTCTAGAGAAGGAGTTTCTCTCGAAAGAAGTGAGTGGGAGGAAAGTAGAACTTGACGAGGTAACTGTACCTGCTCCCTTATTGGAAAGTAGTGCATCACAGAAAACTGTTTCTGTGACACCTACACCAGTTAGTGAGGAAGCTAATGATGATGATCATGAAACTTTAAAACAAGATACTACTGAACCTCGTAGATCAACCAGAGTAAGATCCGCGCCAGAGTGGTACGATAATCCTGTTCTGCAAGTCATGCTACTAGATCATGATGAACCTACGAACTATGAAGAAGCGATGGTGAGCCCAGATTCCGCAAAATGGCTTGAAGCCATGAAATCTGAGATGGGATCCATGTATGAGAATAAAGTATGCACTTTGGTTGACTTGCCCGATGATCGGCAAGCAATTGAAAATAAATGGATCTTCAAGAAGAAGACTGACACT
Source organism: Triticum aestivum (assembly GCF_018294505.1). Taxonomy (NCBI): domain Eukaryota; kingdom Viridiplantae; phylum Streptophyta; class Magnoliopsida; order Poales; family Poaceae; genus Triticum; species Triticum aestivum. Next base: position 638,362,079 of record NC_057806.1, read on the forward strand.
GACGGTAATATTACTGTCTACAAAGCTCGACTTGTCGCAAAAGGTTTTCGGCAAGTTCAAGGGATTGACTACGATGAGACCTTCTCACCCGTAGCGATGCTTAAGTCTGTCCGAATCATGTTAGCAATTGCCGCATTTTATGATTATGAAATTTGGCAGATGGATGTCAAAACTGCATTCCTGAATGGATTTCTGGAAGAAGAGTTGTATATGATGCAACCAGAAGGTTTTGTCGATCCAAAGGGAGCTAACAAAGTGTGCAAGCTCCAGCGATCCATTTATGGACTGGTGCAAGCCTCTCGGAGTTGGAATAAAAGCTTTGATATTGTGATCAAAGCATTTGGTTTTATACAGACTTTTGGAGAAGCCTATATTTACAAGAAAGTGAGTGGGAGCTCTGTAGCATTTCTGATATTATATGTAGATGACATATTACTTATTGGAAATGATATAGAATTTCTGGATAGCATAAAGGGATACTTGAATAAGAGTTTTTCAATGAAAGACCTCGGTGAAGCTGCTTACATATTAGGCATTAAGATCTATAGAGATAGATCAAGATGCTTAATTGGACTTTCATAAAGCACATACCTTGACAAAGTTTTGAAGGAGTTCAAAATGGATCAAGCAAAGAAAGGGTTCTTACCTGTGTTACAAGGTGTGAAGTTGAGTAAGACTCAATGCCCGACAACTGCAGAAGATAGAGAGAAAACGAAAGATGTTCCCTATGCTTCAGCCATAGGCTCTATCATGTATGCAATGTTGTGTACCAGACTTGATGTGTGCCTTGCTATAAGTCTAGCAGGGAGGTACCGAAGTAATCCAGGAGTGGATCACTGGACAGCGGCCAAGAACATGCTGAAATACCTGAAAAGGACTAAGGATATGTTTCTCATATATGGAGGTGACAAAGAGCTCATCGTAAATGGTTATGTTGATGCAAGCTTTGACATTGATCCGGATGATTCTAAATCGCAAACCAGATACGTATTTACATTAAACGGTGGAGCTGTCAGTTGGTGCAGTTCTAAATGAAGCGTCGTGGCGGGATCTACATGTGAAGCGGAGTACATAGCTGCTTCGGAAGCAACAAATGAAGGAGTCTGGATGAAGGAGTTCATATCCGATCTAGGTGTCATACCTAGTGCATCGGGTCCAATGAAAATCTTTTGTGACAATACTGGTGCAATTGCCTTGGCAAAGGAATCCAGATTTCTTAAGAGAACCAAGCACATCAAGAGATGCTTCAATTCCATCCGGGATCTAGTCCAGGTGAGAGACATAGAGATTTGCAAGATACATACGGATCTGAATGTAGCAGACCCGTTGACTAAGCCTCTTCCACGAGCAAAACATGATCAGCACCAAGGCTCCATGGGTGTTAGAATCATTACTGTGTAATCTAGATTATTGACTCTAGTGCAAGTGGGAAACTGAAGGAAATATGCCCTAGAGGCAACAATAAAGTTATTATTTATTTCCTTATATCATGATAAATATTTATTATTCATGCTAGAATTGTATTAACCGGAAACATAATACTTGTGTGAATACATAGACAAACAGAGTGTCACTAGTATGCCTCTACTTGACTAGCTCGTTAATCAAAGATGGTTATGTTTACTAACCATGAACAAGGAGTTGTCATTTGATTAACGGGATCACATCATTAGGAGAATGATCTGATTGACATGACCCATTCCATTAGCTTAGCACCCGATCGTTTAGTATGTTGCTATTGCTTTCTTCATGACTTATACATGTTCCTATGACTATGAGATTATGCAACTCCCGTTTACCGAGGAACACTTTGTGTGCTACCAAACATCACAACGTAACTGGGTGATTATAAAGGTGCTCTACAGGTGTATCCAAAGGTACATGTTGGGTTGGCGTATTTCGAGATTAGGATTTGTCACTCCGATTGTCGGAGAGGTATCTCTGGGCCCCTCTCGGTAATGCACATCACTTAAGCCTTGCAAGCATTGCAACTAATAAGTTAGTTGTGGGATGATGTATTACAGAACGAGTAAAGAGACTTGCCGGTAACGAGATTGAACTAGGTATTGAGATACCGACGATCGAATCTCGGGCAAGTAACATACCGATGACAAAGGGAACAACGTATGTTGTTATGCGGTCTGACCGATAAAGATCTTCGTAGAATATGTAGGAGCCAATATGAGCATCTAGGTTCCGCTATTGGTTATTGACCGGAGACGTGTCTCGGTCATGTCTACATTGTTCTCGAACCCGTAGGGTCCGCACGCTTAAGGTTTCGATGACAGTTATATTATGAGTTTATGAGTTTTGATGTACCGAAGTTAGTTCAGAGTCCCGGATGTGATCACGGACATGATGAGGAGTCTCGAAATGGTCGAGACATAAAGATTGATATATTGGATGGCTATATTCGGACACCGGAAGTGTTCCGGGTGATTTCGGAGAAAACCGGAGAGTCGGAGGGTT